>NC_140165.1:192927153-193039653 GCF_963971535.1 Notolepis coatsorum
GCCCTAGCGCTATTTTCTGAAAATCCGCCTAAAAATACATACCTAAGTAAATGTAAGATTGCTCCACTTCTACAAGGACCATTTGCATGTTCTTGGTATCTAGGGACATCTATGGATCTCATGGAATGTATTCCCAGTGTCAGAAATATTGTGTCTGTTACTAGGCTTGAGTAAATTGTGATGAAACAAAGGAGAATATAAATTATTATTATTTTTCTTTGCATCTTTGACAGTGAATAACACCATGCTAAAAAATCACCAGACATGAAAAACTGCCACTGAGCTCGTTCAGCACCTTCTTTAGATCATGTGTACAAAAAATCTAAGCAAATTAATAAAGATGACACTAATCTATTTTGTCATCACATCTGAAATGAAGGAATTAAAAAGATTGTTTGATGGAAACAAATCATCATTAAATTTGAGCAAAACAAAAATTATGTTATTTGGAAACTGTAGATTAAATACTCAAGTACAAGTTAAAATAAATGATGTGATTATTGAAAGAGTTTATGTTTATGAAAATAAATTTGTAGGTGTAATAATATACCATACAATCTGCTGGAAACCTCACATAAAACTGTCTAAACTAAACTGCCAAGAAGCATTTCAGTCATGAGTAAAGTAAAGCACATTCTGGATAAAAAAATCACTACATTCTCTACTGTTCACTAGTTTTACCATATTTTATTACTGCGCTGAAGTCCGGGGAAACACTTATAATTCTACACTACAACCACTTTTTATACTCTAAAAAAGTGCCATGGGGATAGTTCACATTGCAGGTTATCGTGATCACACAAACATATTATTTTTAAAGTAAAAAACATTAAAGTTAAATGATCTTGTGTAATTTAAAACGGCACAATTAATGCATAAAGCAAAAGGTAATGTACTTCCAGGAAGCATTCAAGAACTGTTCTTTGATAGAGAGGGGGGTTATAATCTGAGGGGAGAACTCAATTTAAAAGTTCTTAGTGTACGCACTAGGAGAAGACACTGGATTTCCATATGTGGAGTGGAACTGTGGAACAGTCTGAATGTGGTGCTAAAGCAATGTCCAAACATGGGATTTGACATTCACAGGTGTTTACATTTCTATTTTATTTCTTTCATGTTTTACATATATAATTTTTGTTTTTTGTTTTGCATATATATATATATTTGTTTTGTAAGGTTTTAAATTAGTACACTCATTTGAGTAGTGGAAAAGGGGTAGGATTAAATAAGTGTATACTTGTTCCTACTCCTTTTCGAACATGTAAATTGAGTTATGTTTTGTTTTAGTTTTTTTATAATTTTTTTTTCATTTCAAGAGATCAATGATTTGTTTTGATTTTATAATGTTTGTATTTACATGTTCGAAATAAAGATTTCAAATTAAAAAAATCTAAATCAAAAGGGAAGATAATAATAATAATAACTTTATTTATATAGCACTTTTCATGCTACAGTATACATGCTATGCAGCCCAAAGTGCTTCACATTACATGATAAAAAGAAATATAAAACAATGAATAATAGCAGATTAAAGATGATTAAACATAATGTTTTGTAGATACAGTACTGAATTCTGCCATCCGGACACATGCTATTTGAAATATTATTATAGAATATAGAATACCAGGCCTATAAATGACTTTATTATAGCCAACTTGCACATCTATGGATCGGGCCAAATCTCCTCTTTCAACTGGCAGAGTTCAATTTGGATTTAGTATCTCCAGGCGTGCACTGAAGAACCGTGAATGAAATCTACTGTATGTACAGTTCCATTCTTATAATGGATATGGCTCTGCCATTTTGGATCTGAATGCAACAGGGATTGTTGCTAAATGTTCCTAGAAGGTAGACACTAACTGCACTCCAATCTCTGGATGCCCTCTCCTCATATGACTACAACTGGCAACGGCCGCTAATTCAAAATGGCGGATATTCGCAAAATATTATTAAATAAAATTAAGACATTCCATAAACTAAAATATCACTAATAACACTTTAACCAATGGTAAACAAACGTATTGCTGAAAATATACACTATGACTGCTGTTGTGACATGGTTAGGGTCTTTACTCTTGGATACATTTGAAAAAAAATGCTACTTAATGTCATACAGTCTGGAGAGATTGATTTATGACATGATGTCATTTGCGGGGTTAAGCCCGAGTTGTCCGGTGGTGGACTACAAATGACATCACGCAATAAATCCATCTCTACAGAATGTATGAATTAATGTTTTTTTTTTTTTTTTCAAATGTAGCCAAGAGTAAAGACCCAGTGACAGAGGCCAAACGGCGCTACAGGGATAAAATTGAACAGGCCGACTCCAGAGCTATGAGGCAGGGGCTCAAAACGATGACGGACTACAAAGGCACCTCCCTCAAACTGAACAGTGACATCTCCTTAGCAAATGACCTCAATACCTTCTATGCGAGGTTTGATGCTGGTAATAACAACACCAGCCCACAAGCCACGGCAATGGGGGGGGGGGGGGGTCTGCTGCTGATGGAGACTCAGTGTTCAGGGTAACAGAGCATGAGGTGAGGCGGACCTTTAAAAAAGTGAATATCAGGAAGGCAGCAGGACCGGACGGCATCCCCGGCCGCGTCCTAAAAGTCTGTGCCGACCAACTGGCCCCGGTATTCACTGACATATTTAACCTGTCCTTAGAACAGACTGTCATCCCCACCTGCCTGAAGAAGTCCACTATTATCCCTGTACCCAAGAAATCCAAGCCTGCTTGCCTCAACGACTACCGCCCTGTAGCTCTCACCTCCATAGCCATGAAGTGCTTTGAGAAGCTAGTAAAGGGCTACATCTGCTCCTCCCTCCCCATCAACATGGACCCCCTGCAATTTGCATACCGCCCCAACAGGTCCACGGAGGACGCCATAGCCCATGTGCTGCACACAGCAGCATCACACCTGGACAAGAGGAAGGGGAACTATGTGAGAATGCTATTCATCGACTACAGCTCGGCATTCAATACCATAGTCCCCTCCAAACTCATAGCCAAGCTCAGGGACCTGGGCTTGAACTATGACCTCTGCCAGTGGGTCTTGGACTTCCTGACGGGCAGACCCCAGGTGGTGAGAGCAGGCAACTGCACCTCCTCATCCATCACCCTCAACATAGGGGCCCCCCAGGGCTGTGTTCTGAGTCCCCTCCTTTACTCCCTGTACACACACGACTGTGTGGCTCAGCGGAGTAGCAACACAATCATCAAATTTGCTGACGACACAGTGGTGGTGGGCCTGATCTCTGCAAACGACGAGAGGGCCTACCTGGATGAGGTCAAGGTCCTGGCGGGATGGTGCCAGGAAAACAGCCTCTCCCTGAACGTCAGCAAAACAAAAGAGATGATTGTGGACTTCAGAAGGTCGGGGGTCAAGGACTACAGCCCCCTCAGCATCGACGGGGCACCGGTTGAGAGAGTGAACAGCTTTAAGTACCTCGGAGCCTACATATCCGAGGACTTGACATGGACCACACACATTGACAGTGTTGTGAAGAAGGCACGACAACGCCTCTACTTCCTCAGGCACCTAAGGAAGTTCCAAGTCAGTCAGAAGATCCTTAAGAACTTCTACTCATGTACAATAGAGAGCATCCTGACTGGCAACATCACCTCCTGGTTTGGGAATAGCACTGCACAAGACCGAAGCAGACTACAAAGAGTGACGCGTTCAGCCGAACGCACAATTGGAGGGGGGCTCCCCACCCTCCAGAACATTTACAACAAGTGGTGCAGGGGCAAGGCTAAGAGAATCATTAAGGACTCCAGTCACCCGAACAACTGCCTCTTTGAACTGCTGCGGTCAGGCAAGCGATACTGGAGTCTCAAGGCGAGCACAGAAAGACTCAGAAGAAGCTTCTATCCCCAGGCCATCAGGCTGCTCAACGAACAATGAACACTACACAACAACCATCAAACGCACATAGCACACACATCCACACGCACACACTCACTTTAAACAAACACACTGTAGCACCCACTCCCCACACTTTATAGCACACACTCACTTTAAACAAACACACTGTAGCACCCACTCCCCACACTTTATATTTATTGATAAAGGATTGCACTACAACTTGTACACCTTACTGTAAATTGTACCTAAATTGTACCTCATCCCATTTATGCTTTGCACTATATAGTATTGTATATTAGTACACTGCATAGTATTGTATATTATATGGTAACTCAGTTAGGTCTATTCTGCATCGAACATTGTACATATGTCTATACTGAACACTGTGACCTCATTTTCTACTTCTAATTTACATGCTATACTATGTTATTGATACTTATCTTGTCTAGCACTGTCTCTGGAGCGTAACAGTAAGAAGCATTTTGTATAAAAGTATTCTGTACTTCTGTATGACAACTATTAAAGAAACTTGGAAACTTGAACTTGAAACCTTGTCAAAACAGCAGTCAAAGTATATATTTTCAGCAATATGTGTGTTTACTAGGGCTGATCCCTATTAGTCGAATAGTCTACTAATTTATCGAAAGGAGCCGTAATCAACCTCTTAGTTGAATTAAAAAAAAGAATTTAATAAAAAAAGTATAATATTTGTATTTTTTGTATTTTTTTTGTATCATTCTTTCCAAAATAAAAGAGGCCTAGAAGCGTGGCTAATGCTAATGGCACGCATACAAGAGGCTAACTGGCTAAGAAAACAGGCACAGAGGCACTGAAAGAGGATTTCACCCATCTAATGAACACACGCGCCACCATTTGGTTTGTAGTCCTATGAGGAGAGGAGACCCAGGGCTTTCGATGGGCTTTGGAATTTTGAAAAACTACACTACCCAGCTCAAGTCAGCCCCTGTCAATCATCTGACTTGTGGATTTACTTTTTTATTCATCTTATTTTTCGGGATTATCTCCCACAAACCTGAACGTTATTGCCATAAAACAGAACACAGTTAGTTTCTCTACATTTCTGTGAACGTCTAGCAAAAAACAGCATAGCAATCTGATAAAAAATGGCAGAGAAATGTACATTATAAAAAAGTAACTGTACTTACAGTAGATTTCATTCACGGTTTTTGCTGCAAGCCTGGTGATACTAAATCCAGATTGAACTCTGCCATTGGAAAGGGGAGATTTGTCCCAATCCATAGATGTGCGACTTGGCCACAATAAGGTAATTTATAGGCCTGATATTCTATATTCTATAATCATATTTCATCATCATCATCATTTTTTATTTATTCGTACAAGGAATTATTACAGTCCAACAGTACATATTAATATGCTCCACTAAATTCCATGGCCAAAAGGAACAGGAAGAAGAAAGTTTCAAATTGCATGTGTCTGGATGGCAAAATTCTGTACTGTATCTACAAAACCTTCTGTTTAATCATCTTCCCTTTATTCATTTGCTTAGCAGGGGTCTCAAACTCGCGGCCCGTGGGGCCAATTGCGGCCCGAGGGATGATATTTTGCGGCCCCCTACTCTTGACATCAAAGTTTAGTGTTAATGCGGCCCGCGCGCAACTGTTTGCCGAGTGAGTCGTTGCGCGAGAGTTGGACGTTTTATTTATTTTATCACTTGTAGGCTACCATAGCGCAGGCTCATGACAGCAACGTTATGTTAGTGACTTGGTTGAAACGTGATTCCGGAGTGATATCAAGTAAAGTGGAAGGCAAATGCATTCTCGCTATCTCCTCTGACTGCGAGCAGTGCTCTGCATGTCCGGCTGCACTGCCACACTGTCTGTCTGTGTCTGTGTACAGGTCTGGTCCAATCACATTCAGCATCCCGTCAGCGTTTTCCCCCCTCACCCACAGTCTGCGAATCAGATGCAGAGTAGGGGAGTAGGGCGGGTCTTCACGGAATGCACGTCGTCTCTCTCTTTCAGTCAGAGCAGAGTTGACAGCGCATCTACAGTAAACTCGCTCCCAGTTTTATCTCTGTGAGATAAATGTAGCTACTAGCCTAGTTTTGCCAGTAGGCAGCCAGCAGAAAAATATGGCATTTTCAAAGATGGTCAGTAAAAGAAAAGTCGACTGCAATTCAAAGATGAATGGACTGAAAAATATGCGTTCATCCTGAGTCCCAGCACCAAACCAATGTGACTATATGCCAAGAAACGGTAGCTCTTGTGAAGGGTGGCAATTTGAAAATAATGTATGACTGAGTGATGGAGACCATGTTTGAAGGCAAACAAAATCAAATCCCCCTCAGATCGCACAGCAACCAGAATAACTGAAATACTGGCTGGTGATTTGATTAAACAGCTTTGTGATAGAATAAAAAAAAAATGCACAGTGCATTTCCATAGCTGTGGATGAGTCCACTGACACCACCGAGAAGCCTATGTTCTGAAGAACCATTCATGTTCTGAAGAACTGTTCATGTTCTGAAATGTTATTGCTAAAGATTGAGAAGATTGGATCAGTTGTAATTTTTTTTTGAATACTTGAAACCCTTTTTTTGTGGAATATTTGATGCGGCCCAGCCTCACCCAGACTCTACCTCCAGCGGCCCCCAGGTAAATTGAGTTTGAGACCCCTGGCTTAGATCTTTTGTACATGCGATCTCAAGAAGGTGCTGAACGAGCTCAGTGGCAGGTTTTCATGTCTGGTGATTTTTTAGCATGGTGTTATTCACTGTCAAAGATGCAAAGAAAAATAATAATAATTTATATTCTCCTTTGTTTTATCAAAATTTACTCAAGCCTAGTAACAGACACTGGGAATACATTTCCTGAGATCCATAGATGTCCCTAGATACCAAGAACGTGCATATGGACCTTGTAGAAGTGGAGCAATCTTCCATTTACTTAGGTATGTATTTTAGGCAGATTTTCTGAAAATAGGGCTAGGGCTTAAGAGGTTAAACATAAATTTGACTTACTTGATTTTGTCACTATTACTAGATACAGTTTACAATGTATCTCAAGAACTAAACACATCACTTCAGTAATACTCAAACAAGCACGTCAGGGAATTGTGTGTTTTAGAGTTTGAGAATGAGTGACGTACTTCATTCAGGAGTGAAGCTGCGATCACCTGCAATTTACATGTAAGAGCACCTCTCCATTCAGGAATCCAGGGAGAACTAGGCTGATCAGCCCTTCCCCCAATGTTTGCATTTCAATTCTGAATTTGCGTTGTGTTTGTGACATTGTGAAGAAACTAAAGATCTAATTATATGATGCAACATTTACTTGTTTACAATGCCATATTGTGTGTGTGTGCTCAGAGGGGTGCTCCTCTGTTAATAAACTATCGATTTATATGGGCAGTCGGCCTGACATTAACAGCCCTCTATTACATTAGTCCATATAGTCCATTACATTAATAGTCTACTATTACATCACCATAGTCCAAAGACTCATAAGAAAACTGCTATGACAACTCTCTTCCCAAGCAATTGCGTGATGTAGACGGCTGTGAATGCGCGGTGACGTGGGTGGGGCGGACTGTCGGAATTTTAAGAGGTTAAAACATGAATGTAAGATGAAAAGATCTGGAGGACAAGGCTAAATAAAAAATAAAAATAAATTCAACCTGCTTTATTGTAATATACAACGTGAGAAAACTGACTTGATCTGCTTCGTGCTGCGTACTAGAGGGGCTTGCAACAATGTATAGGCAGTTATGGTGTTATGAGTTTTAATAAAATCATGGAACATAATTTTATGTTATTCAGCAGTAGGCTATTATGAGCAATCGAAATTCATTAGATTGGACATTTTGATCACTTATATCAAGAGGAGAACTGAGAAATTCGGTACTCCTGATGAAAGTTATTTCAGAACACTGCCTCTTGAGTAACAGACAAATGAATGAGGGGCGCTCCTCTGTTAATAAACTATCGATTTATATGGAATTCGTTAAACTCATCATTTGTTCTACTTATTATTATACTTATTATTTATTTCTCCCAAAAGGTGCTATACAAATAAAGTTATTATTATTATAAATGAAGGTTCCAACGGCCTGTTTGCGGGCAGTGGCCGGACATTAACAACCGCCTGTTATATTACATCTGGCAATCGCGTCTCGCTCTGCCATATTGAGATATCATCTCCATGCACATATTGTGCACGTGGTGAAAAAGTTGACACATGCACGTCACTTGCACGTGACCACGCCTGCTCCCGTGTTTCCCTACAAAACACATGAAGTGGTCACACTCACGCCCTTCCTTATCTTTTTCCATGCGTGAGCTTGTTTATATGCACTTTCAACCAGTGGAACGTTATTATGAAGCGAAGTGAGAAATTGAAGAATGTTGGACTTTCGCCGGAGTTTCTCCAGCCCCCGGATCCTCTTCGGCGTGTCCAGACGGAACGGCGGCCCTATACTGAACTTTCCTCGATTCCTGACAGTGGACCGATGGACTTCGTGCAGCGTTCGGCGGTCGAGCCACGCCGCGCATGGGTAGGGCCGTCATCGGCAATTCATAGTACTAGCGTTTTCACTACCGCTCGTTGTCCCGTGAGACGACAGAGCGGTGTGATAGCGCAGGGGGCTGTATATTTGGATGAATGTGGTCAACATGAAACGTTGTTAAATGTTTTTCCAATTATCATGGCACACGCAGCTACTGCTAATTCTATTGCCGCCGGGACTGTGTCCAGTTTTCCCCCTGCTTAACCATTACATTACTGAAGGTCAAACGGTGTCTAATGTTGCGGGTTTGGTTGAGGCTTATCTACCCTTTACACGGGTGGACGGTCTGATGGCGGGGCTCAGGACAGGTGTGCCGTGCTTAGAGAAGCAGGTGGCATCGGTCCTTTGCCCTGACATGGTAGAGCGGTATCCCGCCCGGAAGCTGACGCCAAGCGGCGAGTCGGCCCGGCAGGTGGCTGAGTGGGCTGATGAGGCTTATATCGCCACGGTATAGAATTTAGCAGCAACTAATAACATTGCTCAATTGGCTGCTTTTCTCTCGAAAATGGTGTCGGGCGATGGGGTCTTAGGGTCGGCCGACATAAAAACCATTGCGCAGGGTTTTGAGGTTATTCAGCTTTTAACCTAGCCGCAAGCTATAACCGCAGGGAGGGTTAGGATGCTGTCGACTCTTATTCACAGACATCTGTGGTTGGAGCAGTCTCCCCTGGAGGAGGATAGGAGAAATCTCCTCCTCAGGGCCCCCCTCTCCGTGGATGGACTTTTTGGTTTGTCAACGGAGGCGCGGGCGGCCTTTGACCGGGGCCCCATGCTGCCCCACACCGCGCAGCCAGAGGTGAGAGCACGGTCTCGCCAGCGGCTGCTGCGAGACCCCCGACCGGTGGCCATGTGTCCCCCGCCTGAGATAACCTGGAAACAAAGAGACAGGCTATCACTGTGCCGTCAGCCCTCGGCGGCCGAGTGATCGGCTGAATTAGATGGGCACGCCTCTGCTGTGTCTAGCACGCTCTCCATTCATTCCCCCCCGCTACACTACAGGATTCAGGGCTCTGTTGTGTCCCCTCTGGCTGCGGGCCGCGTTCTTCCAGTGAAGCGCAAGCGGCCCCACATATCGCTTCTCATGAAGACGGGCGGACACCCAGCTGCTAGCTAGGCCTGGGTCTGTCTATGAGAATGCTGTACTGTCAGGAGGCTCCCGCACCACACGTCCTGCGTGTGCGTTTGGTGAGCCTGGTGTTGTATATGACGGAGCAGGGTTCCCTGTATCAAAAATGTTTTGTCAGAGTGGGAACCCTAGGCCCAGGAGGTTGCAGCGTGGGTTCCCCCAGCCCCGCCCTCGCCAGGCCGGGTATTACGTTGGTGCCTCCCCCGTCCGGACTTCCAATCCTAGCAGCGGTAGTGAGTCAGGCACGTGTAATTTGGGTGGTAGTAATATCACTACAGGGCTACGGTGTGTAGGGGCTCATCCTAGACAGCGTGAGGACCACACACCATGCATGTCCAGCCGCAGAGCAGGCCATCCCCAGCAACTTAATTTCTGTGCAAAAACGGGACAATGCTCAGCGGGGGAACTACCTCATTCACCAGGAGTGTTGACTGTCGTTCCCCCCATGTCAGACCGCCCCTTTCTGTTGGGGTCCCCCCTTTGGTGTAATTGCCTCGTTGGTAGAGTCAGGGTGCGAAATCCCGACTCTGCGAGATACCTTGCTCACGCGGTTGGCGAAACCAGGGTTTGCAATGCACAGCGGGAGGGACCGGGCCACCTATCAAGATTCTTAGCGGGCCAGCGCCAGTTGGCAGCGAGGGCGCTTTGGGATTTTTACCACGTATGGCTACAGAAGTGCCATATGTCGGTGTGGATAGAGAGAACGCTGAGAGCGGGGCTTGTGTTACAGTTTGCACACCCCCACCCTCCGTTTTTGGGTTTGATACAGACTCTATTGTCAGAGTCCGCGGCAGTGACAGCTCTGGCCAACGAGATCCGTTCTCTGTTGGCGAAGCAGGCCATCGTCATGGTCCCATGGGAGGACGCGATGAGTGGCGTTTACTCCCGATATTTTCTGGTGCCCAAGAAATCGGGGGGTGTCAGACCCATACTGGACCTGTCCATGTTCAATCGGTTGATTGTGGCGAGAAGGTTCAGAATGTTGACCGTCAAACACCTGTTATGCGCTGTCAGAGTTGGAGACTGGTTCACCTCCATAGACCTGAAAGATGCGTATTTTCACATCCCGATCTTCCCTCCTCACAGGAAATACCTACGCTTCCTGTTTCAGGGAATAGCATAAGAGTACCAGAGGCTGCCGTTCGGCTACTCTCTGGCTCCTCGCACCTTCACCAAGTGCGTGGAGACCGCGCTGGGACCTCTGCATCGTCAGGGGATACGAATTTTATTCTACCTAGACGACATTCTGGTCCTCAGCCGGTCAGAGGAGATCGCCAGGTTTCATACCAGGCAGGTGGTGGAACACCTCACCAGCCTGGGTTTTGCTGTGAACTGGGAGAAGAGTACTCCTCTTCCCAGTCAACAGGTGGAGTACTTGGGCTTAATTCTAAGCTCAAGGTCTATGAGGGCAACCCTCTCAGAGCGGCGGCGAGAGGATATTCTCGGCACGCTCTGGAGGTTCCGTCCTGGCAGGACGGTTACGGCGCTGTCCGTGAGGCGCCTGCTCGGTATGATGGCATCTGCTCAAACTGTGGTCCCTCTTGGCCTCCTCTTCATGAGGATGATACAGAGGTGGTTTTTCAGTATGAAGATAGACCCTGTGAGAGGCAATTGGAAGCGACTGAAGGTCCCCACGTCAGTACTGGGGGACCTTGCCCACTGGGGGTGGGCCTGGGGCCCTCACCAGCAGGGTCTCCATGGGCAGCAGGCTATCACACATCACGGTCTTCACCGAGGCCTCCCTCACGGGATGGGGGGGGATGTGTCGGACCGACGCAGTAGGGGGCAGCTGGCCTGCCCGGTCTGCACTACATATCAATGTGTTGGAATTGAAGGCAGTGCTTCTAGTGGTGGGCGAGCATGTTCTGATCAGGATGGACAGCACGGCGTCGGCGTCGTATATCAACAGACGGGGAGGAGTACGCTCCCCCTGTCTCCACCGGGCGGCGGTCGAACTCTGGCTATGGGCGTCTCTCAATCTGTGCAGCCTGAGGGCTCTCCACATCCCCGGCAGGGAGAATGTGGGTGCAGACGTGATGTCACGGGGCGGTCCCCACCCAGACGAGTGAGGACTATGTCCAGACATAGTCAGACAAGTCTGGAACCGATTCTGGGAGGCCGCGGTGGACCTGTTTGCAAGCAGTCAGTCCTACCAGTGCCCTCTGTGGTTCTCGGTCAGTCGGAAGGACAACCCCTCTCTGGGAGTGGATGCCTTCTCGATGTACCCGTGGCCGCCCGTGATTCTGTATGTGTTCCCCCCCATACACCTGATAGCTCAGCTGTTGAAGCGGGTACGTCAGGAGCACAGGACTTTGATCCTGGTCACGCCGGACCGGGGCACAGCTGTGTGGTTCCCGGCCCTGATTCAGCTCTTGGTGGCCCCGCCATGGCCTGTTCCGTGGTCACTGCAGGCCCTCTCTCAGGCACGCGGCACACTGTTTCTGTCTCCTGTTCTGGGGCAGCCTCTAATGGCTTGGCTGCTGAAAGGGTGAATCTGGAGGGGATGCGTCTTAACTCTACTGTGGTTAACACCATCCAGAACGTGCACGCTCCATCCACTACCGCGGTTTACGCAGGGAAGTGGCATATGTTTCGAGAGTGGTGTGAGGTTGGGGGCCTGGACCCGGTGTTGTGCCCCCTGAACTTGGTTCTGTCCTTCCTCCAGTCTATCCTGGATAGGCTGTCTGCCTCGACAGTGAAGGTATACGCCGCAGCTATATCGTCTTGTCATGTGGGCTTTAGGGCAGAACGCTGTTCAGCCACCCTCTCGTGAGACATTTCCTGCTTGGCGCACGGCGTCTCAAGCCTGTGGAACGTGCTCTGTCTCCGAGCTGGGACCTCCAACTGGTCCTGGAAAGGCTGTTGGGCGGCCCCGTTTGAGCCTCTTGAGCAGGCGCCATTCGATCGACTGTCTTTCAAGACCGCGTTCCTTCTGGCCATCACCTCCGCTAAACACGTGGGTGAGCTGTGTGCTCTCTCTGTGCGGTGCAAGTGCCTATCTATTCAGGCTGATAACAGTGCGACTCTGAGACCTAATCCGGCCTTTGTGCCAAAGAATATCCGGAGCTCTTATCGCTCCAGGGATATTGTGCTCCAGGCGTTTCACCCTCCTCCTCACGCTAGTGAGTTGGAGGCGAGCCTTCACCTGTTGTGTCCTGTCCGTGCGCTGATGGTTTATCTTAGCCGCACGCAGTATATCAGGGCTACCGATCAACTGTTTGTTTGTTACGGTGGCTCCCGCGCGGGTGAGGCGCTGTCCAAGTAACGCCTGTTACATTGGTTATGCGAGGGCATTGCCCTCTGCTACACTTTGGCCGGACAGGTTCCCCCCGCAGGCGTCAGGGCACACTCCACTCGTGGAGTGGCGGCCTCGGTGGAGGACATCTGCGCTGCGGCCTCCTGGTCCTCCCCTGGTCCTTTTTGTTAGGTTTTACCTCATGGACATGACTGGGGGCTCTGTCTCCCAGGCAGTCCTGAGGGCCGGGACCTCTCCTGCACCCCGCCATCAGGTGGGCTAGTGGGTGTGTGTGGGTGTGGACCGTGAAGTGCTCTGTTCACACGCGGTCCCGCTTGCACTGTGCGTTCTAGGGTGACTGGTCCCTTTTTCGCACATTGGTTGTAGTTGACTGCCACCCCCACCTCGTTAGGACAGGCGGGTGGACGGGACTCCCCTCCTCCCTGGTCAGGGGCTTATGGGCCCTCAGGGGGTGCATTTGACGTGGCCACGCGTCCGCTCTGCCCCTTTTGATCTCAATATGGCAGAGCGAGACGCGATTGCCAGATGTAATATAACAAAGGTTATCCTATAACCCTAGTTATATGAATACTGGCAGAGCGTCTCGCTCTTCAGCGTCCTAAGGACCCTTGGATGTTTTTCACGCATGAAATTCAGACTTGGAAGCGTGAGCGTGACCACTTCCTGTGTTTTGTAGGGAAACACGGGAGCAGGCGTGGTCACGTGCAAGTGACTTTTTCACGTGCACAATATGTGCATGGCGATGATATCTCAATATGGCAGAGCGAGACGCTCTGCCAGTATTCATATAACTAGGGTTATAGGATAACGTTCGTTATAATCACCAGGGCCCTCATTTATCAACGTGGCGTACCCACAGATATGTGCGTAACCCGTGCGTAAGATCATTTCTAAGCAAAGTGTGGGATTTATTCATTTGAACTTGTGCTTGACTTTGTGCGCATATTTAAGCACAGGTCGGACCATGCGTACCTGGCGCCCGTTGGTAGAATATATTATTACAACAAGGAAATAAGCTTCTGTGCATTAGTTTCAACACTGGCATGTTCTGTATGAACCGTAATTCATTATAGTTCATTGTAAAATAGCAACAGTAGTGTAATTATGGTCAAAACCCTATAAATAGCATTTGGAATAATAGGTATTTTCTCTCAGAATGAATGCAGCATGGTTTATATAGCGTTATCGGAATATACGGGGTGTACTCTACTGACTGACTGCGCTCGTTATTATTTTGCGCACAGATCGCAGAAACACGGGAACGTTTTGATTATATTTAAAAGGCTTTACATTAAAGGAAACAAGTGGAATTTCGAAGCTGTAAGCAGAATACAAGTCATATGAACACCCACGATATAGTGTTCATCCCCCTTCCTACTGTATAAGAAAGAATAAAAAACGCATTGCAATGAGTATTACAAAACCCTTGCAATAATGTGTCTTAAATGAATGAAAAGCATACATGCTCTGGACACAGAGCATATATCGTGTGGGTGATATGACTTGTATTATGCTTACAGAATTCCACGTATTTAGTTTTACAATGTCAAAGCCTTTTAATATAAATCAAAACGTTCCTGTATTTCTGCAATCTATGCGCAAAATAATGAGTTGAGGTAGATACACACTCAGAACGTATTACATGCTGGTATGCTGATAGAGTAAACTATTATATGAATATGAATATGATATGATATAAGGTATACACTGGTCCGTCGCATACACTGGTATGCGCAAGTTACTGTTGCATAATGTAGGCTATGGCTGCTATTATATGTAATTCATATAGGCTACAGGTATATGATTTTTAGAGGCATCTATTTTGTTGTCGGTATTAGGCTAATACCGACAACAACATGGGGTGGACCCTGATGTAAACAAGACGAAAGTCTTTCTCTGGTCTGCATCCCCTTAACAATTGTATGTATTGAACTGTACTGTACCCATTCTGCAATCTGTTAATAGACTTTTCAATCAATCAATCAAACCACCAACGCCAAACAGTGGTCAACGAACGGTCTTTATTAGTATTTTGAGCTGTCCAGGCAGAATTGCAGCAATGGTCTTAGGGAGCCGTTGATATCTGACATCACCGTTTACAAGTCAGCCTTTTATTTATCCCATAACACGCGTTGTGTCTTCTTGGTTCGGCAGCGCCTCAGTGAACAATCTCCCGTGAAGTTTCTCAGAGTTCCGCTCGGGTCAGTCCATTATTTCACATCCCATGGGGGGTGTTTCATCACTTTCATGACCATATATGGATAATCATGCACGAGCATTGACGGTAGAACAAAGAGGTATTTATCAACACGGAGGAGCGTAGGACCTGTGTATGCACGGTTGATAAATCCCGTTTTTTTTGTGCGTGCACACATTCTAAATTCTGTGCTTACGTATGAAAATAGAATACTTTCTAAGAAAAATTGATAAATGAGGGCCCAGGTGTAACTCGAGCACCCCTACTGGTTGATATACGGTTAATCTGGCACAAACCCGGTACCCACACCGCAGTGCAGAGAGTTATATACAGAGATAGAGGTGTTATATTCAGAGGTAGAGGTGTTATATACAGAAGATATACAGAGGTAGAGGTGTTCTATTCAGAATATATACAGAGGTAGATGAGTTCTATACGCAATATATACAGAGGTAGAGGAGTTATATACGCAATATATACAGAGGTAGAGGAGTTATATACATAATATATACAGAGGTAGAGGAGTTCTATACATAATATATACTGAGGTAGAGGAGTTCTATTCAGAGAATACAGAGGTAGAGGAGTTCTATTCAGAATATATACAGAGGTATAATAGTTCTATACATAATATTTACAGAGGTAGAGGACTTCTATACATAATATATACAGAGGTAGAGGAGTTATATTCAGAATATATACACAGGTAGCATTCTATTCAGAATATATACAGAGGTAGAAGAGTTATATTCATAATATATACAGAGGTAGAGTAGATATATTCAGAATATTTACAGTGGTAGACAAGTTATATACAGAATATACAGACGTAGCATTCTATTCAGAATATATACAGAGGTAAAGGAGTTATATACAGAGGGAGCATTCTATTCAGAATATATACAGAGGTAGAGGAGTCATATACAGAGGTAGCATTCTATTCAGAATATATACAGAGATAGAGGAGTTATATACAGAATATATACAGAGGTATAGGAGTACCACTGCTGATAATCCTATCAAACGCATTGTAAATATCTCTTCAGTCAGTCAAAGCTTACCAAAAGCACGAGCAGTGAACTCCAAGACCACGTGACTGAACTCAAACTAGAAAGAAACAGGCTAAGAAATGATGTAAACTCCATGATCAAAACTGCAAAAAAAAATGTCATCAATGACAAAACTGAGGAAAACAAAAATAAACCATGTGAACGGACAACACGCTCATCACAGACGAGCTGGATGTAGCCAATTACTTAAACACTTTCTTCACAAACATAGCCACAACACTGGTAAACAAACTACCCTCCCACTCAGGGCAGTATGGGGTAGAACACATAGTAGCATACTACAAGAACCTAGGCGTCCACAAAGACGACTTCAAACTAGAAATGGTAACTACAGATGAGGTACTCAAAAAACTGAGCGCCCTCCAACCGAACAAGGCCACTGGCCATGACAACATCCCCTCCAAATTCCTCAGAGACTCAGCAGCCGCCATCACCCCAGTCATCACACACATAATAAACCTCTCCATAAAACAGGGACACGTCCCCAAGGACTTCAAAATTGCGAGAGTAACTCCCCTGCACAAAAAGGGCAGCAAATTAGACCCAGGCAACTACCGCCCTGTTTCTATCCTTACATCCATCTCGAAAGTCATGGAAAAAATAGTATACGAACAGGTCGAAAAGTACCTTGCGGAAATAAATCTAATCTACGAATTCCAATCTGGTTTCAGAACATCCCACTCCACTGACACATGCCTTCTCTATTTGAACGACCACATCAAACAAGAGGTGGACGTGGGCAAATACTGCGGCATGGTCATGCTGGACCTACAAAAGGCCTTCGACACTGTCAATCACACCATTCTGATTGACAAGCTAAAAGCAATTGGTTTTGATAGTCTATCAGTGAGCTGGATGCAATCCTACCTGGAGGGGAGAGAGCAGATGGTGGAGGTAAACGGTACCCTATCCCCCCCCCCTCACAGTGAGCTGTGGTGTTCCACAAGGAAGCATACTAGGACCACTACTATTCCTAATTTATGCAAATGACATGTCGTCAGCTTGTGACTGCAACTTGTTCCTGTTTGCGGACGACTCAGCCCTGCTGGTCTCTGACAAGAACAAGTTACAGGTTGAAAAAGCCCTCAGCTCGGAACTAGGCAAAATCTGCATATGGCTCGCCGACAACAAACTATCATTACACATGGGCAAAACAGAGTCCATTCTCTTCGGTTCAAATAACAAACTCAGCAAGACCGACGGCTTCTTTCTACGTCAAATGTATATACACTCTTTTTCTGGACACTTTTTTTTATCACAAACAGTACTGTATTTGCAAATCTGGTATGTCATAAATGTATAGATGTAGCAGTACTGTCATGTTGTGTATGTCATATATGTTATGATGAATTGAAAATAAGGGACCCTGATGTAAACAAGACGAAAGTCTTTCTCTGGTCTGCATCCCCTTAACAATTGTATGTATTGAGCTGTACTGTACTGTACCCATTCTGCAATCTGTTAATAAACTTTTCAATCAATCAATTCTCTCCCAGTCTTCAGGGGCAGAGGTCAAGGATCCCAGACCACATACCGAACAAAGGTGAGACAATACCACACCAGATCCCACACCAGATACCATACCAGATACCATACCAGATCCCACACCAGATCCCACACCAGATCCCGTACCACACCATGATACCATACCAGATACCATACCAGATCCCACACCAGATCCCACACTACACCATGATACCACACCAGATACCACACCAGATACCACACCAGATCCCA
Organism: Notolepis coatsorum; assembly: GCF_963971535.1. NCBI lineage: Eukaryota > Metazoa > Chordata > Actinopteri > Aulopiformes > Paralepididae > Notolepis > Notolepis coatsorum. The sequence continues at coordinate 192,944,957 of NC_140165.1, forward strand.
CACCAGATCCCACACCAGATCCCGTACCACACCATGATACCATACCAGATCCCACACCAGATCCCACACCAGATACCATACCAGATCCCACACCAGATCCCATACCAGATCCCACACCAGATCCTGTACCACACAATGATACCACACCAGATTCCACACCATGATACCATACCACACCAGATACCACACCATAATTCCACACTATAATTCCACACCAGATATCACACCATGCCATCAGGGATGAGCACGAATGTGAATATTAATTCAGGAAAGCAGGGATAATGCAATGGAAACATATATTTTTTATACTCTAATATGCTCGTTATTATCCACGGCGGGGATCATGTGTGCAATACGGTCTGCCTAAGCAGCTACCAGTCATCTATGCCCGGTCTCTGTCATTGAAAATGCATGAAATTGATGATGATATAAATGGCAATAACTAATAAGCTTACCTATATGCTGCACATTTACTTTTTTTTTTAATAAGAATGCTTTTATTCATCAGCTGACATGCGGCCGCTCCTCTCTGTAAACACTTGGCATTATCTGATTCTGCATGCTTGGAAGTACAGTGAATGTTTTCACAGAAAAGGCGTTTCATATCTAGGAGACTAGGAATATTATGATCATATTCCCTGCTGTGTCAACAACATTTCCACATTTTATAAGAATAAGAAAACTATCTACCCTGCTGTCTCTGACCATCTTAACTGCAACGCCCAAGATAGGCTCTTCATTCCCATTTCTCCACTCTATAGTTTTGAGACACATGGAGAGCGATTTCAAAACCTCATAGTCTAACTGTGAAGCAATTTTATTGTCTATGCTGCATACCATCTTTTCTTCAACAATAAAATTACACTAATCATTCCAATACTTTTATTTGTATGATAGATCTGCATCAGACATCTGTTTGTGGAAGGCAAGGCACACATGTTCACGAAGGTACCCGATGTTGCCTTGTGGTTGTCGTCATGTCCAACAGGCATTTTTTTTATATGATCGATGGGAATAATGTTCAGGTGAGATTAACGTGGTGTCAGGAGAGGGGTGTACAGCGGCTGAAGTGAAAAATAAATGGGCTCATGTTAAACGGGAGTCCAAAATAATAATAGCAAAATACAGGAGAGATACTGGCCACTAGAGGAGGAACAGCGGGCTCAGGGTTATCTGGGGTTTGTTAGCTGCTGCCTCCAAACATGTCCAGCATGAGCGCGTGGCTCTCTTTGTAGGCCACCTTCTGCTCCCCCTGGGGGTTGGTGTGTGGGGTCATCAACCAGGGGGCCAGCGCATATCCACAATCTCCTAATAAAACGAATCATTACAAGAACAGAAGCCTACTGTTGCTGGAACGATTAATTGTGCACAGATACTTACCAATGGACCTGTCTCAAACCCTGCCCTCTTTTCTTGATCCTCCAATCACAACTGTCGCTTACCTCGGACAAACCAAGTTTGTCCGAGGTAAGCGACAGTTGTGATTGGAGGATCAAGAAAAGAGGGCAGGGTTTGAGACAGGTCCATTAACCATGCATCTCCAGCGTCTCCTTGCTCGGAGTGCACACCCACAGAGCTGTTCTGTAAAGTCCAAAGCACACGGCAGGCGAGCAACGTCGCCTGGCGATGCGATCGGCTGTCGCTCGCTTAGCACCCCACACCAGACACGGCCGTTCAGGTAATATAATAAGCTATATGTGTGTCGCTCTGTTTAGCTGGGGGTGTTGTTTACCCCCGGGAGATATGAGAGGACGGACCGGGTGTTAGGTTGTCGTGAAGTGAGCGTATTGTGGGAAGTATTAACCTGTAAAACCCAGCTGGAATTAAACCACCATATACGAATACAACCTCTCCTCATTCTTCCTGACATTACTGCATGACTGATCGCTACAATCGTTCACTGTTCTGTTCTCAACCATAATTTTCTTTAGACAATAAACCTTACAAACTACATCAGCTATGGCGGTTAGGTGGCCGAGCGGAGATTGCGTTCGTCACCAACCCCGGAGCTGTGAGCTGGATCCAGCTCACAGCTCCGGGGTTGTCACCAGCTTGGCTGGCCGTCTGCACTGATACAATTGGCAGTATTAGAGGGTGGGAGAAGCTGGCGGGGTGGGTCCGGGTCGTTGTAAACAGCGACTCCTACAGTTCGGTCGGGGCGCCTGCTAAGCGCGGATAGGACCTGAGTGGGATAGTGTGATCCTTCCACACGCTACGCCCTCTCAGGGAGGATCCGCGCTGCCAGGTGAAAAGAAGCAGTGATTGGCTGGACGTGTGTCGGAGGAAGCACGTGGTAGCCTCCACTCTCCCAGATGATCTGACTGTGGGGGGTAAGTGCGCAGCGACCAGGAAGGGACTGGGAATTGGCATACGACTAACATTGGGATGGGAGAAAAATCGGAGGAAAATGGAGGGGGAAAAAGATAAAAAAAAAAAAAAAAACTACATCAGCTGCAGCCTGGACATTCAACTCTGTCAACATCCACAACTTCTTTTGTTACCCCTTACCAGAGTATAAAAACATCTAGTAGGTGCATCGTGGCGGATTGTCAATTTATTAGTTAATGACAAGCGGCCACTATACCTTCTCCAACTAACGTTATTTATTTAAATTGTTCCTGTTAATAATAATTACATAAGTAGCAATAAAACATAAGTAGCATGGTAATAATACGTAGGTTATTGATCAATGAATGTATTGATAAATTAATGGTGTACAAATGATACACCAGCAGTGGCGAATATTCATGGATGTTGTATGATTCAATCCATGACTTGCTGGAGGCTGAGGCTGATGGATGGCTGTGATATGCCCACCCTGTCTCCTAGCTCCCTCTGGAATGTCCCAGAGGCTGAAAATCCCAAGGTGGACAGTTCCTGGACGTGTGGTGGTGCAGGGTTTGAATGTCAGGTCCAGCTCCTCAGTACTGGCTCCAGGGTATTGCACAGCTCCATTAGGACAGGTAGTCCCACTAGGTACTCATCGCTCTCTGTGAATAGGTCTGCATGGTCGCGTTACTGGCGCTCCCTCCTCAGCGCGCAATCAACAATAGCAGTAGATAGCAGTAGATATGCCATATTTACATTTTTACATTTACATTTTGTCATTTAGCTGATGCTTTTATCCAAACCGACTTACAAGTTCTGTACGACAAATCAGCAGGAAGGGTACAACTCTTACAGCTGAGTAACAATGTTCATCAAACAGTGCTCAAACTTGGGTGCTGCAGTGTTGAGTGCAGTAGTAAATAGTAGTAAATCTTACCATTTTGCCATTTAGCTGACGCTTTTATCCAAAGCGACTTACAAGTTCTGTATGACAAGTCAGCAGGAAGGGTACAACTCTTTCAGCTGAGTAACAATAAAAAAAACAGTAATAAGACATATTAGTATAGTAGGAGTGCATGGTAATATAGGTTGGTAAGAAGGTTAGTGTTACTTTTATAAAGAAAATAAAAAATTATTTCAGATATTGATTGAAGAAGTGTGTTCTTAGTCTTCGGCGAAAGATAGGTCGGGATTCGGCTGTCCTAACTGGTGGGAAGTTTGTTCTACCATTGTGGAGCGAGGACCGAAAAAAGGGCGGCTTCTCTTTGATGACCCTCCCGGAGCTCAAGTCAAGTCAAGAGTTTTATTTGTCACGGCATACAGGGCATACAGTGAAATGCGAGGAGCTCGGATAGGAGTGGGTCTGAGGCGGCCAGAGGATGTAGAGCGGAGGGGTCTTGAGGGTGTGTAGTTGGAGACCATTAACCGGAGGTAGGCGGGAGCCGTTCCCTTCGCCGCGCAATATGCCAAGTCGAGGACCTTGAAGCGGATTCATGCGGCGATGGGGAGCCAGTGCAGGTCCCTGAGAAGTGGGGTAACATGGGCCGACTTTGGTAGGTTGTAGATCAGACGGGCAGCTGCGTCCTGGATGAGTTGAAGAGGCTTGGTGGCGGTGGTCGGTAGACCAGCGAGTAGTGCATTGCAGTAGTCGAGGCAAGACATGACTGTTAATTGGACAAGGAGTTGAGTGGCTTCTTTTGTCAGGAAGGGGCGGATCCTTCTGACATTGCTTAAGAGGAATCTGCAGGTTTTGGTCGTTGCAGTGATGTGAGCAGATCATCAAGGACTACACCAAACTATCCACACACAAGCACACACGAGCACACACACGACACGCACGCTGTGCACGCTCACACACTAGCAGCCACTTTAACACGAGCGGGCACACACTCACGCCGCACACACGCACACTTATGGCCAAGAGGAAAGGCCACTTTAAATTAGTATAACAGGAACAGTGTATTGCACTACTAAAGCTACCTAGCATGTCCTATATGCCCTGTAAATACTATGTACAGATACCGAGATGTCACACCATGTTACCTGTTACCTGTTTATTGCACAATGTTGTTTTTTTATTGGATTCTATTATATGTTGTACCACTGTTTTTTTATTGGATTCTATTATATGTTGTACCACTGTATTGCACATCGTCGCGGGCCAGACCACCCGCATTTCATTGTATACTTGTATGCCATGACAATTAAAACTCTTGACTTGACTTGACTTGAAGGTTATTGATGGTCGGGGACGAGGCCACGGCTACATTTTCCACTGTGATGGAAATGTCGGGCAGCAGGGAGGATTTGGCCGGCAGATGAAGCAATTCTGTTTTGTTTAGGTTCAGTTTGAGGTGGTTGGTCGTCATGCTCTGAGTTTCGTAAAAGTCAGTCAAAGCTTAACATAAGCACGAGCAGTGAACTCCAAGCCCACGTGACTGAACTCAAACTGGAAAGAAACAGACTAAGAAATGATGTAAACTCCATGATCAAAACAGCAAAGAAAAAATTCATCAATGACAAAACCGAGGAAAACAAAAACAAACCGTGTGAACTTTGAAAATTACTCAATAACCAACTAGGCTGCAGTAAAAAACTTAAAACCAGATTCTCAAACATAAACATAAAGACGGACAACACGCTCATCACAGAAAAGCTGGATGTAGCCAATTACTTAAATAGTTTCTTCACAAACATAGCCACAACACTGGTAAACAAACTACCCTCCCACTCAGGGCATTATGGGGTAGAACACATAGTAGCATACTACAAGAACCTAGGGGTCCACAAAGACGACTTCAAACTGGAAATGGTAACAACAGATGAGGTACTCAAAAAACTGAGCGCCCTCCAACCCAACAAGGCCACTGGCCATGACAACATCCCCTCCAAATTCCTCAGAGACTCAGCAGCCGCCATCACCCCAGTCATCACACACATAATAAACCTCTCCATAAAACAGGGACACGTCCCCAAGGACTTCAAAATTGCGAGAGTGACCCCTCTGCACAAAAAAGGCAGTAAATTAGACCCAGGCAACTACCGCCCTGTTTCTATCCTTACCTCTATCTCGAAAGTCATGGAAAAGATTGTATACGAACAGGTCGAAAAATACCTTGCGGAAAAAAATCTAATCTACGAATTCCAATCTGGCTTCAGAACATCCCACTCCACTGACGCATGCCTTCTCTATTTAAACGACCACATCAAACAAGAGGTGGACGTGGGCAAATACTGCGGCATGGTCATGCTGGACCTACAAAAGGCCTTCGACACTGTCAATCACACCATTCTGATTGACAAGCTAAAAGCAATTGGTTTTGATAGTCTATCAGTGAGCTGGATGCAATCCTACCTGGAGGGGAGAGAGCAGATGGTGGAGGTAAACGGTACAATATCCCCCCCCCCTCACAGTAAACTGTGGTGTTCCACAAGGAAGCATACTAGGTCCGCTACTGTTCCTAATTTATGCAAATGACATGTCGTCAGCTTGTGACTGCAACTTGTTCCTGTTTGCGGACGACTCAGCCCTGCTGGTCTCTGACAAGAACAAGTTACAGGTTGAAAAAACCCTCAGCTCAGAACTAGGCAAAATCTGCATATGGCTCGCTGATAACAAACTATCATTACACATGGGCAAAACAGAGTCCATTCTCTTCGGTTCAAATAACAAACTCAGCAAGACCGACGGCTTCTCAGTTACAGTGGGTGACAATATTGTCACAAGGAAAGAAGATATTACCTACCTGGGTTCCATCCTAGAGGCAAATCTTTCCTGTGACAAAATGGCATCCAATGTAATAAAAAAAGTCAACCAACGAACTCGATTCTTGTACCGGATCTCCTCACTGGTAAACAAGAATACCCTGAAGACTCTAGCAGGAGCACTCATTCAAGGGTACTACGACTATGCTTGCACCTCATGGTACCAAAGCACCTCAAAGGCGCTAAAAACAAAATTACAAACATCTCAAAACAAACTGGTCAGACTACTGCTTGACCTTACTCCTAGAACCCACCTCACCCCTGCCCACTTTGACAACCTAGGATGGCTTAGAGTAGACGACAGAGTACAGCAACTTGCAATGGGCCTGGTCTACAAGATACACTACACGACCAAGGTACCCATGTACATGACAAAATACTTCCCAAAGGTCAGTGAATACCACGATCACAACACCAGAGGGAGCTCCACAAATCATGTTAAACCCAGATTCGGCTCAAACAAGGGACTAAACACGTTTCGCAATTATGCCACATCAATGTGGAACGCCCTACCCAAAGCTGTAAAGGAATGTGAATCACTACCCACTTTCAAAAACACTCTCAAAAAACACCTAAGGGAGACTGCAACTCGAAACTGGCCCCTGTAAATGTCCGAACACAACCCCCTCCAATGTACAGTAAATTACCAAGTATGGTCTTGTCAATAATCCAATGTACAGTGTTGTTTGTACAGTTGTACAGTGTCCCCCACCCACCCCTCCTACCCAACCCCCCCCCCCCCCCCCCCACCCACCCACCCAACCACCTCCAATGTACAGTCCCCCCCCACCCCCACCTACCCAATCCAATGTACAGTTTCTACGCCTAATGTATATACTCTTTTCTTTCTGGACTCTTTTTGTATCACAAACAGTACTATAATTGCAAATCTGGTATGTCATAAATGTATAGATGTAGCAGTACTGTCTATCTGTATGTCATGTATGTCATATATGTTACGATGAATTGAAAATGGGGGACCCTGATGTAAACAAGACGAAAGTCTTTCTCTGGTCTGCATCCCCTTAACAATTGTATGTATTGAGCTGTACTGTACTGTACCCATTCTGCAATCTGTTAATAAAGTTTTCATTCATTCATTCATTCATTCATTCATTCATTCATTCATTCATCCAGGCGGAGATGTCGGACAGACAGGTCAAGATTCTCTCAGAGACATGGATATCTGAGGGAGGAAAGGAGAGGAAGAGTTGGGTATCATCGGCATAGCAATGATACGAGAAGGCATGAGACGTGATAATGTTACCCAGAGATTTGGTGTAGAGGGAGAAGAGGAGGGGTCCGAGCCCTGGGGGACACCCATCCGAAGGCGGCGGGGTGCCGACAGGGTTCCTCTCCATGATAGGAAGCATGGAGCGGTTGGTAGGAGCGGTCGTCGAGGTAGGATGTCAGCCATGCCAATGCAAAGCCAGTCACTCCCTACCATTCCTGCGAGGGATGCGAGGAGGATCTGATGGTTGACTGTGTTGAAGGCTGCCGACAGGTCCAGAAGAATCAGGACAGAGGAGAGGCCCTTTGCTTTTGCTAAGTGAAGAGCCTCTGTGACCGCTATGAGGGTCATCTCTGTGGAGTGACCAGTCCTGAAGCCTGACTGATTAGGGTCTAGGAGGTCATTCTGTAAGAGATAATCAGTAGGTTGGTTGGATACAGCACGTTCAAGTGATTTAGAAAGGAAGGAGAGAAGAGAGACAGGGCGATTGTTGCCTATGGCGGTGGAGTTCATGGTTGTTGTTTTTATGAGCGGTGTGACTGGCTTGTTTTAGGGAGGTGGGAATCACCCCCGAGTTGAGGGAGGAGTTGATGGTTGCCGTTAGGAATGGGAGGATGTCTGGTGCTATGGTCTGGAGGAGTGGGGAGGGTATCGTGTCCAGCTGGCATGTAGTGGGATGGTTCGACGTTACCAGTGTCGAGGCCTCTGTCTGTAATGGGAGAGAAAGATGACCGGGTAAAGGATGAGGTTCTCGATTCAGCATTTGGAACAGAGTTCCAGAATTCCAAGCATTTGGGTTGGGAGAAGGAGCTGCGGATGTTCTCCACTTTTTTCTAGAAGAAAATTGCAAAGTCTTTGGCAAAGGGAGAGGAGGGGGTGGAGGGGGAGTGAGGAGAGAGGACATGGTGGCGTGCAGTTTGCGAAGGTTCTTAGCCAAGGCCTCGATCTTATGGTGAAAGAAAGAAGCTTTGGCAGTAGTAATGGTTTTGGAGAAAGCTAACAAGAGGTTGTGATAGGTGGTGATGTCACCTGTGAGGCGTGACCTTCTATACTTCCTCTCTGCCGTTCTTAGGACCTGTCTTTCTTCTCTCACTGCATCAGACAGCCATGGACTAGGTGGGGAACGGCGGGCAGGCCTCTCTGCGAGGGGACAGAGCTTGTCGAAGGAGTAGTAAAGACATATTAGTATAGTAGGAAGAGTGCATGCTAGCATACGACAGTAAGAAAGTTAGTGTATTTCTTTTTTTCTTTTTCTTTTTTATATTGATTGAAGAAGTGTGTTTTTAGTCAACAGTTTTTAGTCTGTCCAATAAAGCAATAAAATACAAAAAAATTTATCTAAAGATTAAAGAAGATAAAAGTGCAGACTTGGCCCTTTTAAATAGTGCAATTGATCACTGATTATTGGATAGTTTAATTTACATGATTGATGTTCAAGTCCACGTGCAAGTTCAAAGTTTTATTTAACATACCAGTAAGATGAGCAGTGGAATGTTTTGCCACTGGCTCTTACAATGTGCACACTAAGCAAGGTAAAAAATAAAACCAACAATAGAAAATAACAGCAGAGAACAAGACAGTATATGTGTAACGGATGGTATCGTGAAGCGCAGTCAAGAAGGGCTGGGGTGAGTAGCGGTGCCAGGATGGTATCGTGAAGCACAGTCACGAAGGGCTGGGGTGAGTAGCGGTGCCAGGATGGTATCGTGAAGCACAGTCACGAAGGGCTGGGGTGAGTAGCGGTGCCAGGATGGTATCGTGAAGCACAGTCACGAAGGGCTGGGGTGAGTAGCAGTGCTATGGGTTAAACTCACTCTCACATCCTCAAAAGACGCATAGACCCAGTATGTAGAAGTGGATTCACCTCTTGGTATAGCGGTCTGTGTTGCTGCCTGCGGTGTGGGAGACCGGGGTTCAACTCCCACTCGGGGCATCGAAGTTTGAGGTGACGTTGTCACAATGTCCAATGGACTATTAATACAAAATGGCAAATATAAGAAAGTTCTTTTAACTTTTTTGTAAGTGTTCTAGAATGAGGTCCAATGTGAGGACAGGCACAGGCTTGTTCACCCTGTGCCTGTCAACCAACAACCAATGTTGTTTTGAAGACATGTGAAACTGAAAGCGCTGGCATTTAAATCCTAATTATTATCCTAGTCCTCACTCCACTCCACAATGGTGTAATGCACTTCCCACCACATTCAGGACAGCTGAAACCTGCCCAATTGTCCACCATCAACTAAAAACACACATCTTCAATCAATATCTGAATATTCTAAAATCATTGGAAAGTATAGGAATGAATAACCACTCTTTTCTCTATCTCTGTCCCCCCTCTTTCCTCCACCTATCCCTCTCTTCCTCCTTTCTCTTTTCCTTGCTTCTCTCTGTTTTTCTTTCTCTCTCTCTTCTCTTCTCTCTCTTTCTCTCGCTCTCTTCTATCTCCCTCTCTCTCTATATATATACGTATATCTTTCTCTTATCTATCTCTCTCTCTCTCTCCCCCCCCCCCCCCGCTACTGAAGATCTGCGTGCCTTAGGTTGGAGTTCATGTACTGTATTTTTCTCTGAAACATGAAGTTGTTGCATTCAAGAATGTCTGGTGACTGGGGAATGCAATATGTACAGTACTGTGGCCTATGCATTTGATTATCAATTGTGTTTATGCACAGTGAAGGTAAATGTTAGTTGAGATGTTGTAATAAAGAATATAAAAAGTCAAAGTCTCTCTCTCTCTCTCTCTCTCTCTCTCTCTCTCTCTCTCTCTCTCTCCCTCTCTCCCTCTCCCCCTGCCATAGCTGCAAAGGTGAGCCAGAGTCCTCTTCTTCTCTGACCTACAGACGAGGTCCCTGCTCCCTGCTCGCTCCAGCCTTCCTCTACCTCCTCTTGGCCGCAGCTCTAGTGGCCTGTCTTGCCTGGGGCCTCTGGGTGCCCAACTGTCACTATAGCAACCACATGGGGCCAACCTTCCACCTGGCTCTGAGATACGTCAACGGGCCCCCTCCTACCTAAAGAATACTGTCAGACCAGAGACGTATGCAACACATAGTTGGAACATCATTGTTCTCAGACAGATCCACAATCCTGCTCCTTGGTTGCCTCTAAGTGAGGCCTCGTGTGAACTAGGGCTGCTTTCATAAACCCACACATCAATGGGTCCGAACTACCTTTAGATCATGTTTTGGAAACCTTTTGAAAACCAATGAAGCCTTTTTAGTTTATGATAGTTGATGTGACATGTGATCCATGTGATGGTATTAATAAATGAGTCTGGCAGGTTTAGCTTTACCATCAAATCACTTTGCTGCATATTAGGAAATGTGTGAAGTTTTTTCAACTCTGTAATCAGTGAGCTCATGCCTGGATAGTTGACAACGTTGCTATAGTTACATTGTGATCATTCTGATGGTCAATGTTGGTTGGTTTTCCGTATGATGGGCCTCATTTATAAATATTTCCATATGTGTTAAAGGTTGATAAAATACTGCATGACCATTGTTCCCGAGGACCAATTATCACATTTGAAACGGATTATTATTATTTTTTAATTTCTCCTTTATTTGGACAGTGTAGGTTAGCTGAGCATAGATGCTCCTTTTCAGCAACGCCCTGCTTCACAGTCCCACACGTTCACAGTTGGGAACTACCCAGTACAACCATCAGTGGTGCAGTGCTGGTATAACTCTGTATAACGGCGTTATACCTCGGTCACTGAGGCTGAAGTACGCGCAATCGCTTTTTACATGGCATTATCCAACCGGACTCCCGGAGAAGCATGCAGCTGCAGAGCCGCAGAGCCAGCGGCGCTCTCTGGGCCGCGCGCTGACGGCCGCGCTGTGAGGCAATAGTATCCAGCTGCAGGACGAGAGCAGCCAAAAAAAACTGTGCATGCGCGCGCGCGTGGACCGTTTGACCTACTGTCAATTTGCCACTGCACCACTGACAACCATGGTTTGACACTGTTGACCACTAGGAGCTGCCTAGTACAATCCCAGTCTGACACTGTTGACCACTAGGAGCTGCCCAGTACAAACCCAGTGTGACACTGTCTGAAACAACCAATCGCAGATATTTAAAATGCTCTGTGTAAAGTTTTTTGTGTATCTTGTTTGATAAATGAGGCCCTTTGTACGTATCTTGAAAGTTCTGAAAACTAAAACGTTTCTGAAACAACATCCTTAAAATCGGTAAGTATGTTCAAGGCCTAAAACTTCAATCAACACATAAACATAAACATGATCAAGTCTCATAAGCACATCAACCCATAAACATGAACACGATCAAGTCTCTCCCAGAACTACAAGCCAGACGACCAAGACGTCCTCAACAGCTTCTGAAGAGTCATGCATCTACAGGATTAAGATGTGAACACCATATGTTATAGTGTGGATTTATCTTTGAGTCATCTCGTATCTCAGTCACCCTAGAGACCTCATTAATCCTCATCAAAGCACGTCTGGTCGTTTAGGCTCAGCCTCGGGGGACGTGCGCAGTGGGAGCCCAGAGTGTCTTTAGACCATTTAGATCAGGACCTCCTAGACCAGATCCGGTGGACCCCCGTCTCTTGATTGGCCCCTGGATAATGTGTTATTCTAACTGGCCTGGGATCTCAGGGTAAGAGAACTGCTTCAGTCTGTCTTCAGTGTAGAAGGCATGTCCATTGTTTGAGGCCTTTAAGATTTAAATGATTGTAATAATAATAATGATAATGCAGGACCTGTTGCAGAGGTCTTTGTATCAGATCGATTTATGTAATTAAAGAATGTATGATATTCAGTGGGCATTTATAATTAGTTGTATTTGCTGTACTTAATAACTTAATGATTTGTCTCTGTAGCTTAAGATGCTATCTTATAGCTGTGCTGGTAATTTTCCAACCCAAGGCCTACAGTATAGGATTGTATATAATATTTCAAATGGTTGCCAGTCATGTCAAATAATCATTATATTTCAAGTAGCCTACTATTGATTACTGATCATGAAATGCCTTTATTACATCATAATAGTACTATTATTAATGAACAGATTTTTTTTACCTTATTTATATGGTGATATCATTGACTGTGTAAAGACCTGTACATTTGTAGCTTTGAGCTTTCCTATTGATCTAATGAAGGTTGTCTATTTAATACATCACAGCTTAAAGCTACAATATGTAATTTTTTTTTGTTTGTTAGGATTTTGCTCCAAAACACATTTTAACGTGGACACATGGACTGCATTTCATTGACCAGCAGCATAGCAGCACTGCAGTACAGAGATATTCCATTCTGAGGTTTCACAGAGAGGCTCCTCCTTCTGACCAATCAGAGGAGCTCAAAGGGAATTTTGTTGGGTTAAGAACGTAATTTAATGGTTTAGTCTAATTGATCCTCACTTTATCTGGCCAGCCAAATTACTTAATGTTTTCATTGAAGTTGTATGTGGTTTGAGTCTTCACTCCTCAAACAATTAAAAAGCTTACATATTGCAGCTTTAACAGGAAATGGTTTCTAATTGGTTTACTGTGTATTAATGACTGACTTCTCCTTTAAGAGCCTTTAATGAAGTGAAATGAGGAATGAACAGACTTTTCCATCTCTCGTTCTATCAATATTCCCCTACAATCGGGAACTGTCTTATTGATTGTCTTTGAATGGATCAGTTTAAATGACAAGTGATATGAAGTTGTGTTCTTTTCACCTCATCTATTTTCTCCTTTCACTTAATTTAGTGTGTCTCAGTCACAAAGAGGAACCGTTGTAGTTGTATATCAAAATCAAAGGGAGTATCTATTTAATTAATTTATGAATATCCTTTTGAGCTCTGTACGGTTCTAATTGCATACATTTGATTGGACCTGACTGAAACAGTGCCATCGTATTTGTCTACAGACACACAAAAAAAGTATTTAAATTAATTGAATTGAATAAAAAGAAAGTAAGATTTTATAACTCATCACATATTTTTGCCCAAAGAATGAAAGCAGTGAGTCCTCAAACCTTCAAGTTAACAATGTCCACTTAATCGTTCTGCTACTTGAAAATCGATACAGGGGGATGTAATCTAAAGCATCTCCAAGTATTGTCCACAATCAGCTAAGAACGCACACCACCTCGTGTGTGTGTGTTTATGGCGCTGTCGTACGGTAGGACTTAGAGTACATTTATGAGGTGAAGCTCATGGCTGTCTCACGTGGCCAGGCAGGGCTGAGGGCTAACTGCTAAGTCAGTAGGATGGGTAACACTGTTAATGCACTTAGCATGGATTAGCACTCATTCTCAATGCCTGACAAGAGAGGCTGTGCATGTACGTGCGCGTCTGTGTGAGCATGTGTAAGCATGTCAGTGCGTATAGATCAGTCATTTTGAATGCCTGTCGGAGGTGTGTGTGTGAGAGAGATAGAGGGAGAGAGGGCATGCAAGTGGACATGTGCTGCCATGTGTTTCTGTTTGCTTGCCTGTGTCCATTCCTGTTTGTGTATCTTTGCCCATGATCTTCCTGTGTGCCCTTTGTGTGTTTGTGTGTGTGTGCATTTCCTTGCTAATTGTGTGTTTTATTTGCAAGCGTATTTCTATGCTGTTTCCTCATTTGTATATTTGTCCGAATAGCTTTTCCTACGTGTTTATTGTTGCTGTCTTTTTGTGTTTGTGTGGTTTTGTGTATACTGTAGATGTGTTTAGGCTGTTAATTATGTATTTACAGAAGGTGTGTGTGCGTGCTGTTAATGAAGTCATTAGTAGACGTTGTCCATCTGTTCGGTCTCCAGCTGGCAGGGTATGATGGGAACTCTGCTGCTTCCTGCTGCTGGCCAATCAGATCATGCTCTCTTTTCAGGAACTTTGAAACACACACACTCTCCTTCCAGGAGGTTTGATTCTGAACAATGAACCCAAGTGTCAAATGAAATGTTTCAGATTAAAAAAGAAAGAAAATAATCCACTTCACTCTTCAAAGGACCCCAAATATACTGTTAAATCATTCTAAATCTCGACTCATATTTTCAAGTAAGCTTTTTGCAGTGGATTTATTTAGTCAAGTCAACTAAATAGGAGTGACGTGGAATCGATATTTTATATTCACCTTCTCCAATTAGTTGAGAAAAACCAATGCAGAAGGATTGTTGAAAATATAGGTTGAGTGAACTTGTGTTTTTTTCTTTATCAAACGGCGTCAATGTGTCGTCCACGCAGGATCTGTGTTGTGAACCTACAGGTTCTAAAGGGTTTGTGTTGTGAACCTACAGGTTCTAAAGGGTTTGTGGTTGTGGGACTTGTGCGTTAAAGCAGTTCTGCATAGGGTTTGTGAGTTGTGTTGTAGAGTCTCTCCACATAGACTGATGTACCTGTCTGAAGTCTCGGCAGCGCTTTGGTCTGGCAGACAACACAGAGACATGGGTAGTTGTCAGGCTGTCAATCAAAAGGATACAATACTAGGCAGGGCTCCTTTGCCTATGGGTAATGCTGTTTGACAGCATTACAGATTATACCTATAATTAAACTATAAAGTCCTGCTAATGGCACTCTATATGGTAGTTTTCTGGTGTGGTCATACGTCTCTGTTTGGCAAACTCACTGCTGCTCCTCTCGGAGAACAATGTGATGATGATGGACTGACCTGTGTTTACTTTTTGAAAGGGTGTGTGTTGGTTTAAAATGTTGGTATTTTGTTTGCGTCAGCAGCTGTCAGAACACCGTGTCCAATCAGACACCTTCTTATTTTCTTCTTCAGTTCTTCTTTTGTTGCTGTTGAATTCCAATGATAAATCGTGTATTGTGAAAATAAAAGCGCCTTTGAATGAACTCGTCTTAGTGCTATTCTCAATCACCATTTGAATATTGTCACAGAAAATGCCTTGTTATATATTTAATATTTTAATATATATACTGTATATACGTGTGTGTGTGTGGAATTCCAATGCTAAATCCATGCATCGTCAAAATAAAAGCCCTATGTTCTCCACAGAGGACTACAGAGCCTTGTTTTTGTTGGTGCTGCGTGTGGAATGTGTGTGGAATGGGTGACATGGCGTGTGATGAGCGGACAGGGCAGCGCTGTCTTGTGTGTGGCTACCAGCATCCGGAGACTGTGGGACGGGATGAATGGACACGATTGTTCTGGCCAGAAATGTGGCAGAGAAATGCCTCAAATTCAATTAGTACGCAAATAATTTCATGTACGGAGGAATCTGCAGATGGACTTTCAACCCCACGGTCGTGCATGCGCGCTTGTGTGTGTACGGGTGATGGAGATTAAGCATGACTGATGGAGGGAGAAGTCGGGTTGTCGATGGGAGATAAGAGGCTGAAGGATCTGTATTGTCGTCTCATGGGAATTATATTGTGGTTCATAGTGTGTGAAGGCTCCATGTTGCAGAAAGGCCTCAGCCATGGAAACTTTCTAGTGTCATGTTTTTAAGTGATTGTTGCAAATTATCAAATGCATCTTGATTATTGCCTTACGCAATACGGCCTAGCTATCCAGATATGGAACACAATAGATAACAGCACAAATCACATGGAATATGAACTTTTCAATTCTGATTTGGGCCACTTTCATGTGTGGTTCTAAATCAGATAAAGGATATCACTGCATTCAACTTATAAATCAAACAATAAACTGTGACTTCAGTGTCCTTCATGTTTACGTCCATCATCATTATTGTTAATTTGCGTATGTGGGTGAGTTCATGAGTGTGACCAGTTCACACTGGAATCTGATATTGGCCACATTTAAAAAGAAAAAATTGTGTGAACAGCCAAACAAAGGAATTTGATCTAAGCAATACAGCTTGTGAATGTAGCCTGTTTGAGCCGGTCTGTCTTTTCTTAAATGTAAAGAAAAGTCATGGCAAATTATTACAATAATTTTATTTAAATCTAATGAAATCAACCTACATTTTAACCACACACGCGCCTCACAGTTTAATACGCAGTGTGTGGTTTGACTTTAGAAAATAGTTTTTATTGAGATGTAAAGGAAAGTTCCAGTATACTATTAGTTATTTTCAGTTTCTGATTGTTCAATGTCCCCCAGTTAAGGGGGGGGGGGGGTCAACTTCAGTTCATAAAAGTTAGTTTAGTTAAAATGTTAATAAGGAGAGAGAGTACAGATGAAATAATTATATTTCCTAATATTAAATCAATTTGATGCTTTGAAGGCAAAACAATTGCATTTCCAATGAATATTAGGTTAGAAAATACATTAACAGGCGGTCAGGTGGCGTAGCGGAGATTGCGCTCGTCACCAATGCAAGAGGCTGCGGTGAGTCAGCATTGCTTGGGGCTTGGGCTGATCGCTATACTAACCCGTTTGGCTGGGTTAGGGCCGGGGGAGGGCAAGTCATGGGTGGGAATCTGGCGTTGTGGACAGCGACACCTACAGGTCAGGTCTGGGCGCTTGCTCAGCGGAGGCAGGACTTGAGGAAGGCAGCGTGACCTCCCACGCGTTACACTTCACCAATGAGAGTCCTCGCTGCCAGGTGAAAAAAGAGTCACTAGCTGTCGCCGCGCGTGTCGGAGGAAGCGTGCGGATGACTTCAAGGTTTCCTTGTACCGACCAGTAGGAGAACATGCGCACAACAACCAGGTAGGGAGGGGGGGAATTGGCACAACGACTAAATTGGGACGGGGAGAAAACAGAAAAATCGGAGAAAGAGAGGATTAAGAAAAAAAGAAAATACATTAGCAGGATTTAATGTGACCTTTAATCTAATGTTCATTTGTTATTGCAAATGTTATTGCTATCATCTTGGCCAGGTCTCCCTTGCAAAAGAGATTTAGTATCTCAATGGGACTTCCTGGTTAAATAAAGGTTAAATAAGAGATTTTAAATATATATATTTTTAATAACTGTATAAACCGGAAGTTGTGAGAGACTCCAGGGTACCTACAGGACTATGTGAGAGACATCATTCTGTCCAGAGACTCCAGTATACCTACAGGACTATGTGAGAGACATTCTGTCCAGAGAGACTCCAACGTACCTACAGGACTATGTGAGAGACATTCTGTCCAGAGAGACTCCAACGTACCTACAGGACAATGTGAGAGACATCATTCTGTCCTGAGAGACTCCAACGTACCTACAGGACAATGTGAGAGACATCATTCTGTCCTGAGAGACTCCAACGTACCTACAGGACAATGTGAGAGACATCATTCTGTCCTGAGAGACTCCAACGTACCTACAGGACAATGTGAGAGACATCATTCTGTCCTGAGAGACTCCAACAGGACAATGTGAGAGACATCATTCTGTCCTGAGACTCCAACAGGACAATGTGAGAGACATCATTCTGTCCTGAGAGACTCCAACAGGACAATGTGAGAGACATCATTCTGTCCTGAGAGACTCCAACAGGACAATGTGAGAGACATCATTCTGTCCTGAGAGACTCCAACAGGACAATGTGAGAGACATCATTCTGTCCTGAGAGACTCCAACAGGACTACATAAAGTGAACACAGCAACTGAGTGAGCAATGGGGCAGAATAAACCCTCACACTCGGATGAAGGGTTTGACCAGTCTACCCCATCCCTTATACACACACATATAGTATATATACATACACACACAGACATATATACACACACACACGCACACATTGATGTTATGATGTTTATATTTTATTGATGATTATGTTCAAATGTTTCATACCAGTGTTAGTGTCAGTGGTTTCATAGATAAGCTGTAAGTGTTCTTATTTATAGTCTGTCACGTAGGAACCATTCATCCGATGTGTGGTGTTGCACACAGGAAGAGTGTGATCAGTGCCATGATGCTGGTGGTCACATGCTTGATGTCCACCCTCCATACAACACTCATGTCAATAACTGTGTATAAACAGTAGATTTTTCAATAACCACACACCTCGTTGTGTATTATCTTTTATATATCTCACAATCCAAGTGACACATGCCTTGTTCAGCCTGGCTGGGGCTAGCCACGGTCTAGCATGGTATGGTTGGGTTTGTGTCTCCATTGCATTTCTTGTAAACTATCTGGTTGCTAGGCAACCTTTCAAAATACACACCAACTGTGGTACACAAGCTAAACCCATGATGATATAACAGTCCCAAACGGATTTGGGCCAGGTTGTGAAAGGTGGTTGTCTCAGGCCGGGGTCCAGCCAGGTTCGGCCAGGTGCTAAAGACAATGGAGACACTCACTGTGTGCCACGGCTAAACCCTGGCTAGTGGAGACAAGGCATTAGATTGACTTTACAGCTGCAAATACATGGGCTTTCACTGAAGAACATTTATAGGAGTCTTCAGTACAAGGGTTCAGTTAGGGATGCCAATTAAATGTGCATGAAATACAATGGTCTATAAAACCACACAATGAAACAAATCTTGAGACAGACTTGAGATAGTTTGAAGTGAGGTGTGATTTGTGAGGTGAGATTGCTAACGTTAGGTCCACAATGGTAGAATAAACTTCCCACAGTCAGGACAGCCGAAACCCGTCCAATTTTCCGCCATCGACTAAAAACACACATCTTCAATAAATATCTGAAATTAACGACTAACTAGGCTTTCTTTTCTGAGTACACTCCTGCATGCTCCCAATTGATGCGTGGATTACACTGTAGATATAGAGAACTCGTTGTTTTTGAGTATGTTGAACTGCTTTTTACTGTTGCCCCATATACTTTACATTAGTTTAGTGTTTAACTAGTGAGGAGCTGGGTGTCCAGTATGAAGAACAGCAGTATTAACTTTACATTATTAGTTTAGTGTCTAACTAGGGAGGAGCTTAGTGTGAAGAACAGCATGGATTGTGCTGAGAAATAACTCTACCCTCTACTACAACATCATAGATGAGTAGGACATACAGCTAGGGTTCTAAGATTATGAACCTACCCTTTAAAGAACCCATGAAATGAAAAAAAGTTCTAGTTATCACTTGGCTGCATCTAGTTATCACTATGTCTGCACCTAGTTCCCTATTTATCACTACGTGTGTGTGTGTGTGTGTGTGTGTGTGTGTGTGTGTGTGTGTGTGTGTGTGTGTGTGTGTGTGTGTGTGTGTGTGTGTGTGTGTGTGTGTGTGCGTGCGTGCGTGCGTGCGTGCGTGCGTGTGTTTCTCACAACCCGCTGTACTCTGTAAAATGCAGTATCAGGCAACAGAGACAGACAGGCTCACAGACAGACAGGCTGACAGATAAACAGAGACATGTGGACATAGAGGGTTGTAGTTGAAGGTTGGACAGTGATACAGTCTATTTCCTAGAGAGAGAGAGATCAGTACCTCTAAAAAGATAGATGGATTTGACCCCAGAGGTGGAGAGAAAGAGAGAGAAACACTCATCGACACACACAGGCCTGACACTCAAGCTAGCTCTCCCCCTTGAGTCTGAACGTGGCAGACCAAGAAGTAAACACATAGCTTCCCATCAAAGTTGTCAAAATCAATATCTGAACTAAAGAAAAAGGAAACTACTCTACTATACTACCATCTACTATGCTAATAATATATGTGCACAAGACTTGTTTACAGTGGGGAGATGTGTTGGTTAGTACAGAGAAACACACTTTAATGTGATTATAGCACCAGGACTTAATGAAGTAATGACAGGACGAGACACCGTATGGTGAGTCAAATTGACCTTATTGATGACCACCAGGAGGCTGTTTGTTTACCTCCAGCCAACAGAGAGCTAGCTTGTGTTGTGTTCCATGGGTCTGACATGTCAGGCTAATACAGAGAGACCATAAGAGATCATCTCAACTCTCCAGGGAGGCAGTTTGACAGAGAGAGAGAGAGAGAGAGAGAGAGAGAGAGAGAGAGAGAGAGAGAGAGAGAGAGAGAGAGAGAGAAAATTCATTCAGGTCCCTTGAGAATAGGAGACAAAAGCACTTTAGTCTATTAGGATTCATTCTGTTTATGGCTCCCTGGTGTCCTCTCAGTCTGAGGGAAGGAAGCCACTTTAGTCTATGAGGACTCACCCACCTCTGTCGACTCATTATTGAATAAAGGAGTGTAGGTAAGCCTGTTAAGGGTCTGTAATGTGTTAGGTCTGTAGTGTGTTAGGTCTGTAGTGTGTTAGGTCTGTAGTGTGTTAGTCTAGTGTGTAAGGTCGTAGTAGTGTGTTAGGTCTGTAGTGTGTTAGGTCTGTAGTGTGTTAGGTCTGTAGTGTGTTAGGTCTGTAGTGTGTTAGGTCTGTAGTGTGTTAGGTCTGTAGTGTGTTAGGTCTGTAGTGTGTTAGGTCTGTAGTGTGTTAGGTCTGTAGTGTGTTAGGTCTGTAGTGTGTTAGGTCTGTAGTGTGTTAGGTCTGTAGTGTGTTAGGTCTGTAGTGTGTTAGTCTAGTGTGTTAGGTCTGTAGTGTGTTAGGTCTGTAATGTGTTAGGTCTGTAGTGTGTTAGGTCTGTAATGTGTTAGGTCTGTAGTGTGTTAGGTCTGTAGTGTGTTAGGTCTGTAGTGTGTTAGGTCTGTAGTGTGTTAGGTCTGTAGTGTGTTAGGTCTGTAATGTGTTAGATCTGTAGTGTGTTAGGTCTGTAGTGTGTTAGGTCTGTAGTGTGTTAGTCTAGTGTGTTAGGTCTGTAGTGTGTTAGGTCTGTAGTGTGTTAGGTCTGTAATGTGTTAGATCTGTAGTGTGTTAGGTCTGTAATGTGTTAGGTCTGTAATGTGTTAGATCTGTAGTGTGTTAGGTCTGTAGTGTGTTAGGTCTGTAGTGTGTTAGGTCTGTAATGTGTTAGGTCTGTAGTGTGTTAGGTCTGTAGTGTGTTAGGTCTGTAGTGTGTTAGGTCTGTAGTGTGTTAGGTCTGTAGTGTGTTAGGTCTGTAGTGTGTTAGGTCTGTAGTGTGTTAGTCTAGTGTGTTAGGTCTGTAATGTGTTAGGTCTGTAATGTGTTAGGTCTGTAATGTGTTAGGTCTGTAGTGTGTTAGTCTAGTGTGTTAGGTCTGTAATGTGTTAGGTCTGTAATGTGTTAGGTCTGTAATGTGTTAGGTCTGTAGTGTGTTAGGTCTGTAGTGTGTTAGGTCTGTAGTGTGTTAGGTCTGTAGTGTGTTAGTCTAGTGTGTTAGGTCTGTAATGTGTTAGGTCTGTAATGTGTTAGGTCTGTAGTGTGTTAGGTCTGTAATGTGTTAGGTCTGTAATGTGTTAGGTCTGTAGTGTGTTAGGTCTGTAGTGTGTTAGGTCTGTAATGTGTTAGGTCTGTAATGTGTTAGGTCTGTAGTGTGTTAGGTCTGTAGTGTGTTAGGTCTGTAATGTGTTAGGTCTGTAGTGTGTTAGGTCTGTAGTGTGTTAGGTCTGTAGTGTGTTAGGTCTGTAGTGTGTTAGGTCTGTAGTGTGTTAGGTCTGTAATGTGTTAGGTCTGTAGTGTGTTAGGTCTGTAGTGTGTTAGGTCTGTAGTGTGTTAGGTCTGTAGTGTGTTAGGTCTGTAGTGTGTTAGGTCTGTAGTGTGTTAGGTCTGTAGTGTGTTAGGTCTGTAGTGTGTTAGGTCTGTAGTGTGTTAGGTCTGTAGTGTGTTAGGTCTGTAGTGTGTTAGGTCTGTAGTGTGTTAGGTCTGTAATGTGTTAGGTCTGTAGTGTGTTAGGTCTGTAGTGTGTTAGGTCTGTAGTGTGTTAGGTCTGTAGTGTGTTAGGTCTGTAATGTGTTAGGTCTGTAGTGTGTTAGGTCTGTAGTGTGTTAGGTCTGTAGTGTGTTAGGTCTGTAATGTGTTAGGTCTGTAGTGTGTTAGGTCTGTAATGTGTTAGGTCTGTAGTGTGTTAGGTCTGTAGTGTGTTAGGTCTGTAATGTGTTAGGTCTGTAGTGTGTTAGGTCTGTAGTGTGTTAGTCTAGTGTGTAAGGTCGTAGTAGTGTGTTAGGTCTGTAGTGTGTTAGGTCTGTAGTGTGTTAGGTCTGTAGTGTGTTAGGTCTGTAGTGTGTTAGGTCTGTAATGTGTTAGGTCTGTAGTGTGTTAGGTCTGTAGTGTGTTAGGTCTGTAGTGTGTTAGGTCTGTAGTGTGTTAGGTCTGTAGTGTGTTAGGTCTGTAGTGTGTTAGGTCTGTAGTGTGTTAGGTCTGTAATGTGTTAGGTCTGTAATGTGTTAGGTCTGTAATGTGTTAGGTCTGTAATGTGTTAGGTCTGTAGTGTGTTAGGTCTGTAATGTGTTAGGTCTGTAATGTGTTAGGTCTGTAGTGTGTTAGGTCTGTAATGTGTTAGGTCTGTAATGTGTTAGGTCTGTAATGTGTTAGGTCTGTAGTGTGTTAGGTCTGTAGTGTGTTAGGTCTGTAGTGTGTTAGGTCTGTAGTGTGTTAGGTCTGTAGTGTGTTAGGTCTGTAGTGTGTTAGGTCTGTAATGTGTTAGGTCTGTAATGTGTTAGGTATGTAGTGTGTTAGGTCTGTAGTGTGTTAGGTCTGTAATGTGTTAGGTCTGTAATGTGTTAGGTATGTACTGTCTGATTCTATATTAAATAGATATGTTGTTGGGTTTCACTAATCACCTGTACTGTACCCTGGCTGTCTGTTTGCACTTGGGTCCACATCTTCAAACCTGGCCACATCTGAGCCTGGCCGTTACAAAGGTGGTGATTGGCTGTAGTTTTTTAATGAACGTGAGCTGAGCAACTGGACTCAAGGGAAGGTGTGTAGGAAGTAATAATAATAATAATAATAATAATAATAATAATAATAATAATAATAATAATAATAATAATAATAATAATAATAATAATAATAATAATAATAATAATAATAATAATAATAATAATCATAATCATATCTTAAATGTATATAGTGCCTTTCAGGAGACCCAAGGCGCTTAACAGGAGGGGGCAGCTAAGGGAGGGGAACAGGGAACAACGTAACAACAAAATCTTGCGTTGATCCAAGAATGTCTTCATTGCGATCCGAGCGTATGTGTGTAACGTTAGTCCACAACGTATTCCATTGGGGTGACGATCAAAGCATCAAAAAACTACCCCCACCCCCACCCTCATGCATTCATGATGGAACATAATACATATGCATTTGATTTTTTTATTGTAGCGTGTGTAGGGACGAAACGCCAATGCATTTAGTATAATACACGTTGCAGGCTATTACCAGCCTGCCAGGAATTACCCTAGACTGCTCTAAAACCATACTTATATTCACCACGGTATAAAAGCGGAATGTATGGATGAAGAAATTATTTCTTTTTCACATATTGAACGATAGATACTCTATGTCAAATGCGCCATAGTATTGTATCCATAGCTAGAATATAGAATATAGTTATAGCCCTGCAAACACCGCCACGTATTCCTATACTTTAGAGCGCTGGCCTTTTAACCACACATCACGCATATCGCTCCGGCGCTGATTGAGTTAAGGGCCAAACGTATATATATATTATCTGATCGCCATATATATATACGTTTTTGGATCGTTTTTCCTTTTTTCCGATTTTAATATTCTATTCAATGTCTCTGACCTTGAATAGAATAAAAGGTCATACTGGGACCCCAAGGGTGCAGTACCGGCCAGATCCTGCTAGTAGGCAGTATCGAGAGTGCAGTAAACCCTGTTCCAGACCGGGTGTTACGTTTAAACCGCTCCGGGTGCAGTTTTTTAGTACAGGGAAGTCTAGGGCTTCACTCGATCGCATTGAATCGTTTTCGGGACAATCGATGCATGTGTTGTGCTGGATTATGTCGTGGACCAGATGGACATCAGATGGACCAGATGGCGATCAAACAATTGGAATATTCTCTTTGGAATACCCCTGACCACAGGTAAGGACTATCTGACATCAATTTCAGCTTGATCCAACAATGTTTTCATTCCGATCCAGCTGATCGGCGTGTGTTGTGGTAATAACGAATGCCGTTACTGGCAATCAAAGCATCAGAAACGACCCCCCCCCCCCCCCCCCTATCATGCATTCATGATGAAACATAATACCTATTATATACATTTGATTTGGAAATAGTAGCGTGTCCAGGGACGAAACGCCAATGCTTTTAGTAGAATTCACGTTGCGCCCTATAGCCAGCCTCCCAGGAATTAGCCCGGATCATTCCGAAATTATACTTATGGCATGGCGAACGTATTAATGAAAAAAATTATTCTTGGACAGAAGATAGTTACTGTCAAATGACCATAGTATTGTATCCATAGCTATAATATAGAATATAGATATATCTCTACAAACGATGTGACGCACTCCTATCTTTAACAGCGTGGCCTAGCTAGAACAGGATGAGGAATATCCTCGGCCCTGAATGAGTTAAAGGTAGAACAATTGATCAGAAATCTACCCTCACAAACCATAGTATTATTTAAGTATAAAAGTGGAATGATGGTGACATATGAATTTGGAAGTACTTTAGTAAATTATTTGGCTGGTACCATGTTGAAACTGAAGACACCATCAAACAGCTGTCATATTATATAACTAGAGAGGGAACTTTCTCCTATTTTCAGAATAATACCGTTAGGGAAACAGCTTTTAGGCCCCAGTTGTATTTCCTGTCAGCTAATGATATTAGCAAACACTACATCAGGAAATAAACATGGGCCGATTTAGAATGTTTATTGTGTCATGTCAACAGTCTATAAACTGGTCCCCTTACTAACCTCAATCTCCAGCCCTGCCAAACTAAGGCCAAGTTGGGGCAGCCAGGGCCATATATAGCTGTGAGTTCAGCTAATGCCAGATCGCTGGAGTTGTTTACCTGTTGGGATTAGCGCTACTGAGTTTAAAGGAGGATACCAGAGAGCAGAGATAATGGGCTCTACACACACCCACACACACACACACACACACACACACACACACACACACACACACCCTATGACCCCAGAGTTCATTAGTCAGTACTACTCAATGTTGTACTTGTTACTTAATTGTGCCTAAAACAATGCTGATTTATTTTGTCACAGAATCTCACACACATCCAAAAACTCCAAACCGTTTTGCACACATTCATTTAGTTTGACAAGTTATTGAGAGTAAATTAGTTTGAATACGACCACCAGTGATGTCATCGGGGCCATTGAATCCTTGTGTTGTGTTAATTACAGCTCAATGAAATGATAAGGTAGCAGTCCCTATGATGACAAGGTATTGCTATTCTTTCATCTACGTCATTGAGCTGTAATTAACACAACACAAGGATTCAATGTCCCTGATAAAATCACTGGTGGCCATATTCATTCATTCCTGTCAGTGATAGAGGTCTCGTTTAGGGTCAAAACTCTTCAGATATCAAGGACAGATGATATGGAAAGCAAGAAGCACGTTTTCAATAACAATATATTAGAAATTAAGAATTTCCAGCACACTGCTCTTGTGATTAATACATATGGACCTTCATCATAGTATGAATTAAATCACTCAGTCGCTCAGTCATGCAGTCACTCAGTCAGTTGGTCGGTCACGGTTAGCCACTCTGCCCCTAGTGGTAACTCATAGGCATGCCCTGTTCCCTCCCTGTGAGATGAGAACACTTCACATCTATGACACTGGCTGCGTTTACATGGACAGTTTATTCCCCTTTTCATTCGGAATTAACGTTAAATCCTATTTAAAGTTATCATATAAACATCTGAAAATACTTAATTCCGAATGAAAATGGCCATTCCGAAATAAAATCCATTCCGATGTAAGTGGCCGGTTTATTCCGTTTATCATTCCGAATTAAAGCTTTTTCTGTCCATGTAAACGCTTTTTCGGAATTAGTTCCCCCCGGTCTTTCTGCACATGATCGCGCATAGGCTACAGTACACATAGATGATCGCGAACAGGGGCACATATTGTTCCATAGCATACGCCTTCAGTTGATCATGACAAATCCTCTCTTACCTTGACGATTAAAAAGCCTCCATAATTTAGTAAATAAAGCTGTAGCCAGCCAGCTAGCATTGATGCTATACAAAATGCTATCCACAAAATAGCTACATAGCTAACCAACTAAATACAATGGTATCCTGAGGTAACGTTAGATACAACGTTTGCTAGTCGAAATGACTGGACACACACAGGGACAAGTTAAACATCAATCAATTAATTTATTCCAACAGGTAGTTTGAGCTGCATGTGAGCCGCGGTCTTTCTCTCCTCTCCTTTGGAAACTAATGATGATACGTAACGTTAGCTAGAAAAAGCACAGAACCGGCCGGCAAAAGTCAAGCTGCTAGCAACAGACACTATAATACTTCCGTCGGGGGATTTCAAAATAAAAGAGCGACGTCTAAAAGCACCGTAAATAGGTTTATTTTGTACATTATCTAACGTTAACACGAACCTAAACTAACTTTAGATTAGTTTAGGTTCGTGTAACGTTAGATATTGTAAAGAATAAACGTATTTACGGTGCTTTTAGACGTCGCTTTTATTTTGAAACCCCCCGCCCGGAAGTAAAAATTATGCTTATTTGTCTGCTTGTTATCAATGGGTTGCTACATACGGGGTACAATGTTACATCTGTGCGTCGATGTTGCAGAACCATAAAGGCCTGCAACACCTTTGCTTTGTCGATGTTGTGGTGCAGTTGCTTTGAAGTTGCTGTAGCATTTAGAGGCCTTTAACGTTAGCAGAATAGACACACCGAGAGTCTGGTTAATGTTGTTTGGTACGCTAGCACAGTAGCTGAGAATACCGGTCGCAGCTGGTTTGTTTACTTCTGGTAAACGTAATGACGTTAACATCCTGTTTACGTTTACCCAATCAGAAGCCTTCCCAACCCCAAACCTTACGATGACTCGAAAACTCCCGATTAGACAGTGACTTTCATGTAAACACCTTGTCGGAATTAAGATTTGACATGTAAACTTGCATGATTTTTTTTTACATCCGAATGATTTGATTCCGAAGTTATAATTCGGAATTAAAAGTCACCATGTAACCGCAGCCACTGTGGGCGAAATCCACAAAGGCTTTGCACGGCTTTTTCCGAAGCAGAGCCGGTGCATCTCGCTCTCAAATGAGTGAATCGGTTGCTCATAACGTCGGCATTGCGTCCGTGCAATTGGCGTATATTTAAATGAGGTAATGTGGGCGGAACATGTCCCCTTTCTATGTAAATGAGCCTCTAAACAGGTGATCATGGCAGCAGTAATTGTGCAGACAGGCATGACCGTGAAAGATATTATCGAATATCTCGAAGGAAAATATCAAATCAAACGCATGCAGCAATCCCATGCAATCATACTCATTATTTAAATATCGTTATATAACGTTGTGGGCCTTGGCGTTATGCTCGTATATATAAACAGTATCTAACTTGTTCGAGAAATATAAGGCTGCGTGCCAATAGCCTTCGCAACGCGTGATTTATAAATGCACTGACATTTCAAATGCTTGGTTCTGAGATGATCAATACAGTAAACATTTATTTCTGATATAGGTGCTGATCAGCAGTAATGCAATGTCATGATTACTATTATTCTGAAATTATTATTATTATTAAATAAAAAATTTATTAATAATTAATTAATAAGAACTCCTTCCTTCACTATAATCTAATTATGAAATCAGATATAGGCCAGGGCTTTACAACTTAATAAAGAGATTGAATATATATTAAATGGGATAGAAACTAAATTAAATGTATACCATATACAATGAAAGAATATAGTGCCCTAATTATATTGTGCTATATTTAATTCCATTTATATCCCATTTAATTGTATTCAATCTCTTTATTAAGTTGTAAAGCCCTGGCCTATATCTGATCCTTATAAGGAAAATTGTCAAATATGGCTTCAGAGGGGTTGTGTCAGATTGGCTTGAAAGCTACATAAAAAACAGAGAACAAATTGTACAACTTGGAGATTGCAAATCTAGATGTATGAACATTTTGTGTGGAGTCCCTCAAGGCTCGGTTCTGGAACCGAAACGGTTTAATCTATATATTAATGATTTGTGCTCGGTGTCAAATGTATTGAAGTGTGTACTATTTGCTGATGATACTAACATGTTCTGTACAGGGGAGGACATCCAGCAGCTTATGACTTATGTCTTAACAATAGAAATGAATAAATACAAACTCTGGTTTGATATAAATAAATTATCTTTAAATCTAAATAAAACAAGGGCGGCTGGGTGGCGTAGCGGAGATTGCGCTCGTCACCAATGCAAGAAACTCCGGTATCGAATCCCAGTCTCAGCATTGCCTTCGACTTGGGCCGTACTGGCTCATTTGGCAGAGTCAGCGGGTGGAAGTCGATGGGTGGGGATTGGACGTTGTGGACAGCGACTCCTACAGGTCGGTTGGGTGACGCCTGCACAGCAGAGACAGGAAGTATCGGGGGCAGCGCGAGCCTCCCACGCATTACTATACTTGCCACTGAGAGTCCGCGCTGTCTGGTGAAAAGATGCGACAGGCTGCCTCCTCGTGTACCGGAGGGGACACGTGATGCAAGGCTTCTATCCTCCTCACTACAACCGACCAGTGGGGGGCATAGTCTAGCAACGTTCAAGACAGGGGAGGGGAGAATATATAAGAGTATATGAAAATAAATTCCTGGGAGTGATTTTAGACCATAAACTGGAAACCCCATATAGAAGATGGCAAAGAGCATCTCAATTATTAGTAAGGTGAGACATGTACTCAATCCCAACTCATTGCACACTCTGTACTGTGCAATGATCTTGTCTTACCTGCATTACTGCACAGAGGTATGGGGTAATACATACAAAACAACCATAAATACATTGACTATCCTACAAAAAAGAGCAATAAGAGTAATAAACAATGCAGGATATCGGGACCACACACACACACACTGTTTCTACAATCACACATTTTGAAGTTCATTGATATGGTAAACTTTAAAACTCTGCAAGTTATGTACAAAGCAAGAAATAATCAATTACCGGTAAATGTAAGAAGCAAATTTCTGGATAAAGAGGGGGGATACAACCTCAGAGGACCATTGAACTTCAAAAAACCTGTGATGAAAACCAACCTGAAAATAATGTGTATCTCCTCTTACGGAGCCACCCTGTGGAATGGGCTAGAGGATGAACTAAAATATTGTGAAAACATAAATCAATTCAAATCTAGACTAAAAAAATCTATTTTTGATAGGTACAGAAGGGAAGAGCTTTAATTGCATATTAATAAATTAATAAAATACGTATGATACTGTATTGTACGTTATATCATATTACACGATATAATCATATTATAATTCATTTGTATATTATATTGAACTAATATTTGCAGTATATACTATTATATTATGGTACTATATTATATTGTATATATCATGTACTATATATCGCATATCACATTATATGTGCTAGGGGTGGAATGGTATGCATTCGAACTGTGTACCGAACAATACACACATGCCCCGAACCGTGGAGGTCGTACCGAACGGTACACATTCGGGGCATGTGTGTATTGTTCGGTTATATAACGTTACGTTAGCTACGAGCTAACTAACTTTAGCCGCGAGCTAACTAATGTTAGCCGTGAGCTAACTAATGTTAGCCGCAAGCTAACCGTGGAAACGCTCACAGAGAAGTGACTCCACGACACCAGTTCGATTAGTGGGGAAGAGGGGTATATTGACGAGTTAATACTTTGACAAATGTTGCCTATATTTTTCAGTCAGTTCGGTCTTTGTGTGCCAAACATTATTAAAGGTAAACTTTTTTTTTACCAAATAAATGAGAAGCATGTTTAAATCAGCAATGCCTCCCCTCTTGCTGTACCAAAATCTCTCCTAGCTCTAACCGTCACTGTCAAAATAATGTGCCTGATGTCAAATGGCCTCATTCTTTCAGTTTTTGCATGACTACGTCCTTGAGAATAACTGAAAAGTTGGATTCTTTTTAGGCTATATATCTTATGTTGATGTATGGTATTTTTGGAGTGTTAAATTCTTTTTAAATAAAAAACAACGTATACCGAACCAAACTGTAAACCTAAAACCGTGATACAAACCGAACCGTCGATTTTGTGAACCGTTCCACCCCTAATATGTGCTGTGTAACTGAGGGGTTACAAAACCCTGACTGTATTAAAGATTGTGATAGATTAAACCACTGCTAGTTATGTACTTTAATTACTGGCCAGACAGTACATCAAATATAGATGGTGAACACCCACAAGAACACGGCATTGACAAGGAAATAGTATTTGAGGGTATTTTATTATTATGCAACATTAGGTTACAGAATGAGAATTAGGGTCGCGCTTGTATGGCGAAGAATATGCGTAAAGTCAGTCAATAGCATGAGTCACTAGGAATAGCAGGAATCCTACGATGGGTCTAAGTTGACACCACCTGTCGTATAATAGCAACTATATAAGGCAACGCTGATACCGCCTGGAGACAATGGGTTCCCTCCGGGGGTGTAAGGCCTGGAGGGTAGAGGAATGTTCGGATACTCAGTCTGATTCAATGAGGAATAAAGAGACTCCAGGTACAGGAGTCGGTCCTTGTAAATCCCTTGATCAGCAGCAAAGCAATAATTGTAATCCAAATGCTCGATAGCACTGATGACAGCTAGCCAGCCTCCGTCCACGAGGCCAGCCCGAGTTGTAATCCTCACGAGGTTGAATCCCAAACGATAGTGGAAATCAACGATGCTCTTCTCCGGGTAACACGTTCCAAATCAATATAATCCAACCAGTAATTGATCTGGTTGATCTGTGCTTGGCTGTGTCTCCACATCCTCCGTCTGTTCCTCTTGTTCTTCCGGTGCCCCGTCTGAGGAGGGGCCGGGTCCGGCCGCCCCCTCAAGAGGTAGCTTGGGGTGCTGGGTTCGAGGTCAGCTACGTCGCTTGGAGCGCAGCTGAGGGGGGTGGAGTTCGGAACTCCCTCTTCTTGGGCCCACGGTTCTCTCACAGGCCTCTCGTCTAATGTCAATAGCCTCTCAACGGGCTGTATGAGAGAGTGGCCTGTGTCGCTCACCTTTGCGTACAGGCAGCGTGTAGACGTGGGTTGGCTGGAAGGCCCGGAGAGAGGGCCTTGGAGCGTCCAGCCCAGGCGGGTCTTGACCGCGACTGGGCATCCTTTGGGTCCGATGTGGGCCGCCTCGATTGGGACAAGGAGGTCCGCGTGGTCGGAGCCTATGAGCAGGGTCGGTGTGGCGCCGTCGATAAGCGGTATAGGTAGTCTGCGTAGGTGCTCGTACTTCGCCATCATCTGTGGGATGGGGTAGTTGTAGCTTGACAGACCTATGTCATGGCCTGTAAATGCTTTAGTGATGCTGTACCGCTTCTCGGGCTGCCCGACCGCTGCTATTTTGAATGAGACGTTCTTGCCCTTTATGGTTTTCAGGTCTCGCTGAATAGTACGGATTGTCATTGTTTCTTTGTTACCCCGCAGGCCCAACTGGGCTGCGGCGGAAGCGAGGAGGAGAGTCTTTTCAGACCCATCATCTAGGACGGCGTAAGTGTCCAGGACCTTGTCCTCGTAGCTCAGGAGCACTCTGACCACTTTGATGAGCACTCGGGGGGTCCCGTTATGCTTGGGGTCTATGTGGAGCACTCCTGTTGGTCGGTTGCCTCGTCGGGCTATTCTTCGCATGTTATCCTCGCACAGGAATCGGCGGTGACCGGCTTCGGGGGGGTCAGACGCAATCCACTGCTCCATTTCGGCGATGGTCAGTTTCGGGAACACGTCGCACTGTGCCAGCCAGTGTCCTCTGCGGCAGTACGTACAGGCGATCTTCCATACCTCCTTTGCCGTGGGGTGGTGACCTGTCTGTGGTGACACCGAATCGAGATGGTACGAGTAGCACCGTGACTCCCAGTGTCTGCTTTGTTGTCCTGGTGGACGCTTGTTGCTGTCGTGCAGGACCTCCAGGTGGGCGCCGTCGCACTTGCTGCATCTTTTCTTTAGGCGGCACTCAGCTGCCATATGGCTGCGCGCGCAGCGGAAGCAGCGGCGGTTCGTTTTGATCCACTGACTCACCTCGTCAGCGGTCAGCCTCTTGAAGGTGTCACATTGAGACAGCCAATGTTCATTTTCACAGTACTGACAGACAGCCTTCCACTTTTCCTTGACGTGGGTGTTGTGGCTCGTCTGCCGTGGCTCAACCTCGGCTTGGTGCATAACTGTCACGGACCGGCGGTTGTCATTGAACCTCCGCGGTCCATCTCTAGGGCTAGAGTCACTCCACACGAATGTGTCCAGTCGTAGACTGCTGACCTCCCTGGCGAGGAAATCAGCTAGGTCTAGGAGGGATGGTTCTGGGCCGTTGGGGTCACGGTGGTCTCTCTGCCGCCAAAAACGCTCTTGACGGGCTGGAGGGAGCTTCTCCAGTATCCGCTCCACGTTAGAATTTGCATACAGTTCATGTCTCCCCTTCTCCTTTTGGGACCCCAGCATCCCCACGAGGGATTGTACCTTGATAGAGAGGTCATCCAGTGCTCTATTGTCTTTGGCTGGGGGGAGGCGGTCGATCTCTCGTATTTCTTGGATCACGTAATCCCATATGCGTCCATAGCGCGCGTCGAGGGCCACCAGAGCTGCGGAGTATGGGGTGCTTGAGTTGGAATGTGCCAGCGCTATGTTATGCGCTCTGGGCACCTTGAGATGCTTGAGGAGGATGGCATATTTGTACGACTCGTCGTGGACATCGGACATCATAGTCTCCAAACACATGCGTAATTCCGTGTACTGTGCTCTGTCCTCGCGCGTAAAGTCTGGGAACGTCGGTGCGCCAAGGTAAGATGCCATGGATGGCTGGGACACCGATGAGCGTAGGGGGAGAGGCCTCCTGGGCGAGTCTCCCCGTACGTGGGGTCGTGGGTTAGTGCTGGGTGGGTACCAGAGGCCGGGCCCCCAGGTGCTGCTCCTCGGTGCTGACTGTGTATTAAACTCAACCTTAGTTTGGGTCGGGGGTTCGTAACGCAGTGGCTCGGGGCTGGGGTCGGGGCTGTACTGGGCCTCCTGGTCCAAGATGGGTTCGTGCTGGTGGGCTTGATATCCCTCCTCTTCCTCCGCTAGGTCCTGGAGTCTTCTAGTTAGTTTCTCTGCGACGTAGGCGGGATCTTCCCGTTGGCTGGGTCCCGTATAGACCGGTCGGGGAGGGGGCTCGGCGACGTAGGCAGGTTCTTCCTGCTGGCTGGGTCCCGTGTAGACTGGTTGCGGAGGGGGCTCGGCGACGTAGGCAGGTTCTTCCTGCTGGCTGGGTCTCGTGTAGATGTGTCGGGGAGGGGAAGGTGCCCTCGACCCGTGTCGTGATGATCTCCGGGAGCTCCGCGTGGAGGAGTGGGGGGTAGCCCTCTGGATCAATTGTTCTATCATCTGCGCCTGCAGGCGGTCCCGCTCCGCTTCGCGCTGTGCATTGGCGGCGTCGCGCTGTGCATTGGCGGCGTCGCGCTGTGCATCGCGTTGCGCGTTGGTACGGTCTCGCTGAATGGTTTCTTCAGCCTGGAGGCGCCTCTCTTCCAGTCTGATGGTCATCGCTGCGTCAGCCTGGAGGCGACTCTCTTCTAGTCGGATGCGTTCTCGTTCCACTGCAGAGTGTTCGCGCTCACTAAGGGCTTGTGCTTGGAGTTGCGCATGGAGGCGCTCTCGTTCCGCTGCAGAGTGTTCGCGCTCACTAAGCGTCTGTGCTTGGAGACGGTCGCGCTCACCCTGGAGTCGGTCTCTTTCGGTTGAAGCTGTCAGCGTGGCGATCAAGGCTTGCGCCAGTCTCTGGTCCGCCTCGCTGGGGGATGACACTGACGGAGGTGATCGGGCGCAGACAGGGCTTGGTGGAGACCTGTTCTCCTGGCGCGCTCCGAGGTCTATCCCCTGAGCGCGGTACTCTTCTCTTGGTTGCCGAGGTCTGTCTCGGGTACGCGCTCTTGGGTTGGTTGGGCGCCGGGGTCTATCCCTGGAGCGCTTTCTTTATCCTGGAGCGTTCCGGGGTCTATCCCGGTGACGCTGTCTGGAGGTATAGTCACGTCATGTCCTGCTTGGTCCCCCCCGTGAGCTAAGTCAGTTTCGTTTGAACCCACTGGGTTCTCTACTGGCGGGGCCGCCAAGTCGATAGGAGTGGGCATGCTTAAACTATCCGTTTAATCCGTATTTAACGTCTGTTTAGATAAGCTAGGGGGTAAAACGAAAGCGAAGTCCTCCAGATATGAAGGTAGCTGACGTTTGCGCTGCGGGCGTTCTAGCTTGGGGGAGCCGCTTGGAGAGTGTTCACCGCTGGCCATGTCAATATTAATATTATATTAAATATTACACTGATACCCTCCGGCTCGAAGGACCAATTGTAACTGAGGGGTTACAAAACCCTGACTGTATTAAAGATTGTGATAGATTAAACCACTGCTAGTTATGTACTTTAATTACTGGCCAGACAGTACATCAAATATAGATGGTGAACACCCACAAGAACACGGCATTGACAAGGAAATAGTATTTGAGGGTATTTTATTATTATGCAACATTAGGTTACAGAATGAGAATTAGGGTCGCGCTTGTATGGCGAAGAATATGCGTAAAGTCAGTCAATAGCATGAGTCACTAAGAATAGCAGGAATCCTACGATGGGTCTAAGTTGACACCACCTGTTGTATAATAGCAACTATATAAGGCAACGCTGATACCGCCTGGAGACAATGGGTTCCCTCCGGGGGTGTAAGGCCTGGAGGGTAGAGGAATGTTCGGATACTCAGTCTGATTCAATGAGGAATAAAGAGACTCCAGGTACAGGAGTCGGTCCTTGTAAATCCCTTGATCAGCAGCAAAGCAATAATTGTAATCCAAATGCTCGATAGCACTGATGACAGCTAGCCAGCCTCCGTCCACGAGGCCAGCCCGAGTTGTAATCCTCACGAGGTTGAATCCCAAACGATAGTGGAAATCAACGATGCTCTTCTCCGGGTAACACGTTCCAAATCAATATAATCCAACCAGTAATGGTTCTGCAATCTTGACATTACTACATTAAACTCTGACACTTTACTATTCTATTCGCACATGTTCTCAACGCTGTGTTAGACGCACTGCTTCTCACTTCACTGTTAGAATCACACTGAACTTCTCACACTGCTTGCTTAGACGAACTGAATGAACTACTGCTGGGCACACCTTGCGCCGTATATATACTTAAGTGATTATCTAGTTCCAAACCTAACCACTTGGTCCTGAATCAATACACTGCCAAGGGCATGTCCTGACTAGCCCCAAACTCGCCCATTGCACCTGTCTGAGGGCGAGACTGCCTGGAGCCTAGGGCGCTATCCAATAAGGAGAGCGAATATTACTCTGGTTTGAACGTAGGTAAAGGGATATTCCGTATATATATAAATAATATACAAAGTATATAAAACAATAAATGTAGATTCTCAACTTTAATCTGGCCCTTCACAACATGCTATATACACTATTATGTACTATATACTATTATATATACTATTATATACTGCAGGTATACTATACTGTAATGATGTACTGTAATGTGTACTATATGTGTGTACTGTAATGTGTACTATATGTACTATGTAAATGAAAAGAAAATAAAAAATCTTCAGGGGTAGTGCTTCTCCCTAGCCCTTTTCGGACAATTGGACAATGCTGTGATTTATGGAATGACCATTGTTATGTGTCCAAAGCCCGAAATAAAAAATAACTGAACTGAACTGAACTAGTGCAAATAAATAGTACAGTGACAGGGGGGGACGGACGGACAACAGTAAGATTTTGGTGGGACAAAGTGGGACAGATAGATGATGTAAATTCTTTAATTAGAATAACTGGTCTTCACCGAATAGATAAAGGTTAAATACAGATTAAAATACAGAATTAGATCTCTCCACATTCGAAGGAATGGCATGTGTCGTTTGCCATTCTTGGTTTTAACTGCAGGTTTCTTTTTACTGCTTTCCATCTTGATTTCTTGATTTCTAGTTTATTTTCTTTTTTTGGACAGCACGCTAAACTTGACAGCGCGCTACATTTTGACACACACATTTCTGCCAAGAGTGCTGTCAGGGGTGCAGAGTGCAGACTGTTCGTGAGTCACACATATTGGGCGTGTCTGCGCTGGTATCTCATCGCGCAATGTGCTTTCGTGGATAGCTCCCAGACGCAGAGCAGGCGACGCGGATGCAATTTGCTTGGTGCAATCCATTCTCTGTGGATTCCGCCCTGTGTGTCCTTGGTCAAATATTAATATTCTCAAATATTTCAGAAATAATTTTGGGAGAAATCAACATTTTCTTTTTACCATTGATCTAGACAATAAAACGATGTATCGATAATTCATTGTATCAATGAATATGTATGACTATGGCTTTTTGTTGAGCTTTTCTGAGGAATTCCGTTGCTAGGGCAACAGCTTGGGCCCAAGTGTATTTCCTGTCAGTTATTGATATTAGCTAAATAAGCGGGAAATAAAGTTACTTGTATATATTTGTACTTTATGCTAGTAACTACAGCCCAGTACTTCAACCAGGACACTTTGATAACCTCAAGGTGAGGAGGAGGTGAGGGGAGAAGGTTAAGGGAGATCTAGGAGATCAGAAGGAGGAAAGGTCAGAGAAGAGGTTGAGGCTTTGAGTGCTCCTTCTAAGTGGCTCAGAGAAACTATGGAGTTTTATTTCTGGCCTTATCTAATCCCCCTTGACTCAAACCTGTACCCCCGCATGGAGAACCAAACAACTAGGCTACCACTCAGCCAAAGGGGACCCCACCTAACACCTCCAACCTCGCCTAACACCTCCAACCCCACCTAACACATCCAACCCCATCTAACACCTCCAACCCCATCTAACACCTACAACCCCACCTAACACATCCCTTCTAACACCTCCAACCCCACCTAACACCTCCAACCCCTTCTAACACCTCCAACCCCACATAACACATTCAACCTCACCTACCATCTCTAACCC
Source organism: Notolepis coatsorum (assembly GCF_963971535.1). Taxonomy (NCBI): domain Eukaryota; kingdom Metazoa; phylum Chordata; class Actinopteri; order Aulopiformes; family Paralepididae; genus Notolepis; species Notolepis coatsorum. The sequence goes on from NC_140165.1 coordinate 192,982,024, forward strand.
CACCTAACACCTTCAACCTCAAAAGTAGAGTGGTTACTTTTAAAGGTGCATTGTGGGTAATCTACATGTGATGTGTGGTAGGAGGTAAGAGGTGTTAGGTGGGATAGGAGGTGTTAGGTGAGGTAGGATGTGTTAAGTGGGGAGGATGTAGGAGGTGTTAGGTGAGGTAGGAGGTGTAAGGCGTAGAGGAGGTGTTACAGTAGGTGGGGTAGGAGGTATGAGTCCAAATCCGAATATCAATTTGGGAATGCACACAAAATAATAGTTACAAAAAAAAAAGTTTTGTTTATGCTCCATTGACGCAGCCCGCTCCGCCATCTGTTCAAAAACGAACTGTCGGACTGCCTCAAAACTACCATTAAGATCTGTAGGACTGCCCCGTTTCATTGTTTGGACCCACGAAATATCAGTAATCATATATTATTTAAAGTCATTCTCGAGTTTTCTCTAATATCTCGGTTGCTCCATGAGATCAAGTTATCCTCTACAGCCTAGAGAAATCTATAAGTCTTAAGCTTGTCTTAAATCGTCATCTTGAGTTATGCATGTGAAATGTATTATATTTATCGTGTGTGCATGTGTTCCTTTGGAGACCTATTTCAGAACCAACCCAAGACACACAGCACACTCCCCGCCTCTCATCTCCGTTATTACACTAAGAGCAGCCTTTACTTACGGCAATTCCAGGAATATGATTTATAGATATTGTAGCGACATTGCTATTAGAGAGTAGATTGTCCACACGGTATTCACAGGAGAGTAGTGCAACTTTATTGAGTATTCCAAAAAAGCTATTGTTTGGCCATAGCCCACGCCAATTAAGTATCACATATTAGTTAGCTATTCTAAGCTACGTGTGATCCCTTTTGCCGTCAGACACCAAGAGACGTGCCCGCACGCGCACACAAAAATGCGCTCCACTCAGTACTAAGTACCCACCGTCTTATAACAATAGCGCAGGTCATCAGGTGTCTTCAACTACACTACCCGGCACTTATCAATCACCTCGAGTAGACTTTGCATAATAATAGGATACCAATACTAACATAACAAAGAAAGAGAAGTGCAAAACCAAAATACAAGCCCTGTGGGGGTTTGCTTGATCTGTGGAACATGTGACAAATGGTCCTGACTGAAGGATGAGGCATTAAGTTGTGCTTCAGAAGGAAACTGTCCTTCTATAAACTGTAAGTTACATTGTTAATTTAGTTTGTATTTACTTGTCTAGTTTAAGTTAATTCAATTAAAGAAATTGTAACTACAATATTGTATCTACAATTACATTTAAAACATTGTTTGTTTTTCAACCATATCTGTTGACAATATAATTTCTTTATATATTGAAGGCTACATCCTGCTACCTTTTTCAGCTTCTCTATTTCAAGGCAATATTTACAAAAACTAAACTAAAACTAGTAATTTCCTATACAAACATGTTTCCTACTTTAGGCATAATAATCATCTGTTCTGTGCGACCGCGAGGGAACATGTACGCAGAAGCGCGCGTGCATGTGGCGTCCAGGCAGTTCTGATATTACGACTGCATCCCTGGGGACCACCAACCTCAGGGCACCTTGGTCAAGTCCACAAGGAGCCCCAAGCTTAGTGGACCATGAATGATTGACAGCTCAGCCCATTCAGTACCCACATTCCCCACTGGATCACATTGATAACTCTAAGTCCTAATTAGGGTTGCTACTAAGGATGTCCCGATCACGTTTTTTTGCTCCCAATCCGATCCCGATCATGTGATTTTGAGTATCTACCGATACCGATCTTTCCCGATCCGATCAAATTGTTATTTTTTTTACTTAATTTTTTTATTCAACAAACATGACCATGTTCACGTCTTAAACTCATACTGAGGCCTTAGTTTTGGTTTTAAATTGCATATCATCATTCATTTATTTATTGTCACAGAGCAGAAGAATTTTGCCAAAACAAACCAATAGTATCCAGCTGCAGAACGGCAGACCAGCCACACTCTCAGACCCAAACGCATTTCCTTTGATTTAATTATACATCAAATGATTTATGTCAAGGATTGCAATGCCTCGCTTGAATGAAGTTAACTTTTCACCTGGATGACGTCAACATTCAGGGTGAATGTAATATGAGAAATTGGGATTAAAAAAAATAAATAAAAAAAATATTATTTGGGTCTGAGAGTGTGGCTGGTCTGCCGTTTTGCGGCTGGATACTATTGGTTTGTTTTGGCAAAATTCTTCTGCTCTGTGTGACAATAAATAAATGAATGATGATATGCAATTTAAAACCAAAACTAAGGCCTCAGTATGAGTTTAAGACGTGAACATGGTCATGTTTGTTGAATAAATAAATTTTCACAGAGGGCCACATCAGCATTATGGTTGCCCTCAAAGGGCCAAAGACCGTATAAATGTTAATGTAATGTAAAATAAATGTAGCTACTCATTTACATATTGTTAAACATATTGTTTCTGTATTTATTACTTATTCAAGTTATACATATTGCATATGCATTTGCATAGATGTAAAAATATATGTTAGCTTATGTTATTTTAACAAATAATTTTAGTTTATCAGAACCCCATATTACTCCATCAATCAATGATCAAACCATTCAAGTAAATAACAAAGAAGAATATCATCAAATACAAGCTATGACATTAAGTTTGTTCAAAACCTTTTTGTCACAGTCAAGAGGGGCAGAACTAACAACTGTGAACTGCAAAGAACACGTGGGACAGATGTAGCAGATGTTACAAAAACAAATGGCTGCACACAACTTTGCAGAGGCCATACATCCAACTAATGGAAGATAGTTTAATTAACTTTAATTAACAGATTGCAGAATGGGTACAGTACAGTACAGCTCAATACACACAATTGTTAAGGGGATGCAGACCAGAGAAAGACTTTCGACTTGTTTACATCAGGGTCCCCCATTTTCAATTCGTAATGAAATTGCTATTATGTGTCTGCATGAACACACAACTGTAACTGTACTCAAAAATAACAAAATAAGGGTTGTCTCAGTTCACAACTATATTGGTCAAGTTTTGGGTGGGACTTGTTTGCGTCCCTACAGCTTCTTATTCAATTGAGCGAGATGCTCGGTTATGTCACACAGCCAGTTTGCATCTGACAGTTCAGACAATATTTCTTCAACCCTTTGTTACCTATTCCGCCTGGATCTTTTTTGTATTTTGGGCTGTAAAATTGTCAACGAATGTCTGAGGAGTAAGTGCTTTTGGCTTTTTTCCTTTGTTACTTCATCAATACCTCAGATGTTCAACATACATGTATGTGTAAGAATGTGTAATAACTAAGGCTGTCAAAGTTAAAGCTTTATTAACGCATTAACCCACAATAATTTTAACGCCGCTATTTTTTAACCCAAGATTAATGTTTATAAAAAAAGATTTTTTTTTTTTTTTACCAGAGCTCTTGGGGGCCACATCAAATGACGTGGCGGGCCACATTTGGCCCACGGGCCATGAGTTTGACACCTATGCACTAGGCTGTCAACCATGGGGCACCATGCTTTTTCCGCACTGAGGCCGTGCCTGTGGAATCAGCTGCCAGGGTCCATCAAGGCCTCAGTCTGCCTTGCTGCCTTCAAGGCCAGCTTTAAAACCCATTTATTTTACCCTGCCTTCCACTAGGCCTGTTTTTTTATGTGCTCCTATGTTTTATGTTAAAAAAAAAGAAATAAAAAAAGTATGTTTTTATGTTTTAAACCTTTTTATTCTTATGTTTTTATTTTATTCATTTGAATGTTTTCATGTTTTAAACCTTTATTTTATTTTATTATTTTCCTTCTGCTGTGAAGCACCTTGAGAGTTTAAAGTGTGCTATATAAATGAAATTTATTATTATTAAGTCAGAGTAAGCTTGTCATATTAATCATATTTAGACGTTCCAACATCCACGTCTACAGGTGAACATGTCATCAAGTCAAGTCAAGTCACTTTTATTTATAGAGCACATTTTAAAACATCAGGAGTTGAACCAAAGTGCTTTCTAGTCATTACAATAGAATACATAGTATTATACAACGGCATGCAAATTTCTCGATTCTGATTGGCTGAAACAGTCCATTTACACGTATTTATTGGGAACAATCCACGGTCCTGGGCCCAGGACCCGCCCACAACCGAATCACATATCACTCCGCCGGCTCACTCCGGGAGAAAACAAGATGGCGGACAATAATCTTTAACAAAATGGATATGTTGATAGCTTCATAACGACTAAATATGAAGCGATTCTGTCACGGCGAATGTCTTAGTCCTTTAAACAATGTTGGATGATGTAATTGATGGGTCTTGAGTCATTATAGAACAAAAGAAAAATCGCGGATTGATTGATTGATTAATTTTCTATTTTCTTTTCAATTTCTTTTTCCTTCTCTCTGACTGCAGCCCTCACTCTCACACTGTCCGACGCTGGCTCAGTCTCCACCCACCCCCACCCACCCCCACACACCCCCCCCACACACACACACACACGCACACACACACACACACGCACACACACACACACACACTCCTGTCTGCAACGCGGGGGATAGTCAGACTGAGAGAGAGCTGGGTGCTGCGCTGTTCTAAGTGAGCATGGCCTATTGAGTTGATTGATTGATTGATTGCTAATTTTATTACTGTACGCTTGGTTTCCAACTGGTTAAGTTTAGTCCCTCTACAGTAGGTTTAAAAAAATAAATAAAAAAATAGGGCGAAGAAAACTTTTCTTTCCTATAGGGCAAAGAAAACGTTTTAATTTGTTTTACCTACTTTCTATAGAAGCATCTAAGAATGAAGTTCTATAGAAAGTAGGTCTGCATCCCCTTAACAATTGTGTGTATTGAGCCGTACTGTATTGTACCCATTCTGCATCTGGTAATACAATTTTCAATCAATCAATCAATCATTCCAATAACCACTAACTTCATAATTAAAAACGAAAGAAAAGTTGGATGTGTTAGTTGGTTGGATGTCTTAGTTGAAAGGCAGTTGGATGTGTTAGTTGGTTCGATGTCTTAGTTGAAAGGCAGTTGGATGTGTTAGTTGGTTGGATGCCTTAGTTGAAAGGCAGTTGGATGCAATAACACACAGTTGGATGTGTTAGTTGGTTGGATGCACTTCAAGCTGCTTCCACATGGAGGCAACTTGTCTTTTTTGTAGTTGTGGGAACTACTTTTTCTGGCGGATGGTTTTTTCAATAAATCTTCGATTAATGTGTGTTTATTGTATAGCAATAAGGTTGGATGAATGTGGCAGTTGTATAAAAGCATTACACCACTTGCAGTCGTGATTTGTGAACAATAAACCATGCCTAGGGGGGTCTAACGACCACCCCTAGGCATGGTTTATTGTTCACAAACCACTCCTGCGCGTGATGTAATGCTTAAATAACAAAGACAAAACAACCTGCAGTATAACATGATCCAACAAAACAGTACAAAGTCAATAGAGTACAGTACAGATATACAATACAATTATAAAATAAGATAATATAGGAATAAAGCAAGGCCACCTCAAACTGCACTTAAAGCAAGAGAAAAAGGTGGGTATTTAGATGTGATTTAAGTGGGACAGGACTTAATGTGAGACAGGAGACTGTTCCAAAGTCTGGGGGCAGCAACAAAGTGAGGGACTGAGAGGAATTGTTCAAGTTCAAGTTTGTTTATTAGTCACAACAAAATACAGAATACTTTATGATGAAATGCTTGTTTCTGTATGAGCCCCTGAGAGTGTGCTACATACAGTAAAAAGAAAGTAAGTATAAAAAAAGTTATTAAGAAGTAAGTAAAAAAGTAAGTAGGCCTGATTGATTGATTGATTGAAAAGTTTATTAACAGATTGCAGAATGGGTACAGTACAGTACAGCTCAATACATACAATTGTTAAGAGGATGCAGACCTGAGAAAGACTTTCGTCTTGTTTCCATCAGGGTCCCCCATTTTCAATTCATCATATGACACACATGACATACAGATAGACAGTACTGCTACATCTATACATTTATGACATACCAGATTTTCAAATACAGTACTGTTTGTGATACTAAAAAAATCCAGAAGAAGAGTATATACATTTGACATAGAAACTGTGCATTGGGGGAGGTTGGGTAGGTGGGGTGGGGCTGTACATTGGAGGTGGGGGGGGGGGGGGGGGGGTTGGGTAGGGGGGGGGGGGGACACTGTACATTGGAATACTGACATACATTTGACATGGAAACTGTACATTGGAGGAGGTTGGGTAGGTGGGGTGGGGTTGGGTGGGGCTGTACATTGGAATACTGACAAAGCCATGCTTGGTCTTTATTGTACAACTGGGTTAGGACATTTGTAGGGGCCAGTTTTGAATTGCAGTCTCCCGTAGGTGTTCTTTGAGAGTGTTTTTGAAGGTGGGTAGTGATTTACATTCCTTTACAGCTTTGGGTAGGGCGTTCCACATTGTTGTGGCATAATTGCGAAACGTGTTTAGTCCCTTGTTTGAGCCGAATCTGGGTTTTACATGATTTGTGGAGCTCCCTCTGGTGTTGTGATCGTGGTATTCACTGACCTTTGGGAAGTATTTTGACATGTACATGGGTACCTTGGTCGTGTAGTGTATCTTGTAGACCAGGCCCATTGCAAGTTGCTGTACTCTGTTGTCTACTCTAAGCCATCCTAGGTTGGCAAAGTGTGCAGGGGTGAGGTGGGTTCTAGGAGTCAGGTCAAGCAGTAGTCTGACTAGTTTGTTTTGAGATGTTTGTAATTTGGTTTTTAGTGCCTTTGAGGTGCTTTGGTACCATGAGGTGCAAGCATAGTCGTAGTACCCTTGAATGAGTGCTCCTGCCAGAGTCTTCAGGGTATTCTTGTTTACCAGGGAGGAGATCCGGTACAAGAATCGAGTTCGTTGATTGACTTTTTTTATTACATTGGATGCCATTTTGTCACAGGAAAGATTAGCCTCTAGGATGGAACCCAGGTAGGTAATTTCATCTTTCCTTGTGACAATATTGTCACCCACTGTAACTGAGAAGCCGTCTGTTTTGCTGAGTTTGTTATTTGAACCGAAGAGAATGGACTCTGTTTTGCCCATGTGTAATGATAGTTTGTTGTCGGCGAGCCATATGCAGATTTTGCCTAGTTCCGAGCTGAGGGTTTTTTCAACCTGTAACTTGTTCTTGTCAGAGACCAGCAGGGCTGAGTCGTCCGCAAACAGGAACAAGTTGCAGTCACAAGCTGACGACATGTCATTTGCATAAATTAGGAACAGTAGTGGTCCTAGTATGCTTCCTTGTGGAACACCACAGTTCACTGTGAGGGGGGGGGATAGGGTACCGTTTACCTACACCATCTGTTCTCTCCCCTCCAGGTAGGATTGTATCCAGCTCACTGATAAACTATCAAAACCAATTGCTTTTAGCTTGTCAATCAGAATGGTGTGATTGACAGTGTCGAAGGCCTTTTGTAGGTCTAGCATGACCATGCCGCAGTATTTGCCCGCGTCCACCTCTTGCTTGATGTGGTTGTTCAAATAGAGAAGGCATGTGTCAGTGGAGTGGGATGTTCTGAAGCCAGATTGGAATTCGTAGATTAGATTTTTATCCGTAAGGTACTTTTCGACCTGTTCGTATACTATTTTTTCCATGACTTTCGAGATGGATGTAAGGATAGAAACAGGGCGGTAGTTGCCTGGGTCTAATTTGCTGCCCTTTTTGTGCAGGGGTGTTACTCTCGCTATTTTGAAGTCCTTGGGGACGTGTCCCTGTTTTATGGAGAGGTTTATTATGTGTGTGATGACTGGGGTGATGGCGGCTTTAAGTCAATATACATATACAATATACAATACAGAGTAAAATGAGTAACAGTGAGGTACAATGCAGAAATGAGATGAGGTACAAAACTTAGGGTAGGGTGCAAATGAGGTATGAATGTAGTGCAAATCTCTTTAATAATATATAAATATAAAGTGTGTTAAAGTGTCTAAAGTGAGTAAAGTGAGTGTTGTTGTGAGGATGACCTACGTGACATGGGAGCAGAATAAGGAGTCAGCAGGTCAATAATGTACTGTGGTGCTATTCCATGGAGGGCTTTGAAAACAAATAACAAATAATAACATTTTCAAATCAATTCTGTATTTCACAGGCAGCCAGTGAGCAATACATAAAGTAATGTGCTGCCATTTCTTGGTTCCAGTTAAAAGTCTGGCAGCTGCATCAGACCTACTTAAACATGTAGATCATTATTATTTAAATCGGTATTCATGTATCTCTATTATTCATAAGCACATTTCATAACTGGTGTGGTTTGATTTCCCACCACAGGACCCAGCCTCTTCCATGCCTTCTGTTTGATATACATCAGGTTCAAGTTTCTCAGTTTGTCAGATTTTGCTACCTGCTCATACCTTCACCCATAGGCCTAGTTTTAGGGGGGGTTGCAGGGGACATGTCCCCCTCAGAAATATAGCTAATATGAAAGACAATCCCCTCCCCATGTGTGATGTTTTCGAATGTGCAGAAACAATGCATTACATTAATATATACACATATTTTTAAGCAATACAGAATTTCTGAGAGCCTTACTGCATTATATTCTATTATATTTGTACCAGATTGTCTTTTCCTTACCAGGAAGATCAATTGAGAACAGCTTCTCATTTACAACGATGACCTGACAAGAGCCCCCTAAATATACAGTATAATATTACAGCAATCAAGTAGCTGTTTGGTGTGTGAGTGCATGTTGAGAGTTTGAGCAGATATGAGCGAACTCATGACTCCATGGGGAAATTGTATTTCCTGTGGCCCAGATACTGTATGTGCTAGCAATCTGGGATGTTGTTGCAGCTAAGACTATATATGATTCTCCATATAACCATTTAAATCCATCCATCCATCCACCATCCATCCATCATCCATCCATCCACCATCCATCCACCCATCCATCCATCCATCCATCATCCATCCATCCATCCATCCATCCATCCATCCATCCATCCATCCATCCATCCATCCATCCATCCATCCATCCATCCATCCATCCATCCATCCATCCATCCATCTGTCCATCTGTCCATCTGTCCGTCCAGCAATCCATAATATCCCTCCCTTAGTGAGTGTGGCCTATAATGAGATCACTGTTGGCTAAAGGACAAGAAGGATTCCCATTGGCTTAGAGCCTAGGGCCCCATGCCCAGTAGGGGCTTGGCATGACTACGAGACTGATTGATTCTGACAAGTCACTGTTTGTAACTGCCACACATAAAGAGATTAGAGAGAGAGAGAGAGAGAGAGAGAGAGAGAGAGAGAGAGAGAGAGAGTAAGAGATAGATAGAGAGTTTTGTTCTGCATTATATATATCGCTCATCCTTTGATATTGTCATTGTTGTTGTTACTATTGCCTTGCTTGTCTGCTTTGCTTTATTAGTGCTGACCAGTTCAGAAGAACTCCACTGATTTGAATTCAAAAAGAGAGAGAGACTGGAGAGAGAGAAACAGAAAGAGAGAAGGAGAGAGAGAAACAGAGAGAGGTGGAGAGGGTGGAGAGGGAGAAAGAGAGAAGGGGAAAGAGAGAGAGAGAGAGAGAGAGAGAGAGCGAGAGCCTGAGGACACAGTGCCACGTACCACTGACTGACACATCCCTGTTGTGCCCTTGTGCCCTACTTGTTCCAGAAGCGCCACAAATGGGCGCACTCTGAACCCTCTGGTGAAATGTCTACATGTATGTGTGTCTCAGAGAGCGATATTAATGTCTACATGTATGTGTGTCTCAGAGAGAGAGATATTAATGTCTACATGTCTGTGTGTCTCAGAGAAATATATGAATGTCTACACATGTATGTGTGTCTCAGAGAGATATTAATGTCTATATGTATGTGTGTCTCAGAGAGATATTAATGTCTACATGTACTGTAAGTGTGTCTCAGAGAGATATTAATGTCTACATGTACTGTATGTGTGTCTCAGAGAGATATTAATGTCTACATGTACTGTATGTGTGTCTCAAAGAGATATTCATGTCTACATGAACTGTATGTGTGTCTCAGAGAGATATTAATGTCTGCATGTACTCTATGTGTGTCTCAGATATATATATTAATGTCTGCATGTACTGTATGTGTGTCTCAGTGATATATATTAATGTCTGCATGTACTGTATGTGTGTCTCAGAGATATATATATTAATATCTACATGTACTGTTTGTGTGTCTCAGATAGATATATTATTGTCTACATGTACTGTATGTGTGTCTCAGAGAGATATATTAATGTTTACATGTATGTGTGCCTCAGAGAGATATTAATGTCTATATGTATGTGTGTCTCAGAGAGATATTAATGTCTACATGTACTGTATGTGTGTATGTGTGTTAACTTTTTTAATTATTTTATCTGGGTTGAACATGATTTGTGGAACTCCCTCTGGTGTTGTGGTCGTGGTATTCACTGACCTTTGGGAAGTATTTCGACATGCACATGGGTATCTTAGTGGTGTAGTGTTTAAGTTTAAGTTTATTTGGATCCCCATTAGCCACAGCAGTGCTGGGGCTATTCTTCCTGGGGTCCATAACACATAAAATACAGTTACAGACGTATACACTCACAACATTTACATATCATACAGACAATTAAAACAACAATAAAAACCCTTATACACTCATAACATTTACATGACATACAGACCATTAAAACAACAATAAAAACCCTTATACACTCACAACATTTACATGTCATACAGACAATTAAAACAACAATAAAAACCCTAATCAAATTCATAATACAAGATAAAAATATATACGCCTTATGAATTCATAATACAATACAATAATACCTGTTCATATCAGCCAATTATACAATATTTTAATAATATATCCCTATCAGACACATGCCTTTTCATCCATATATACCTATCTCTTTATCAGACACATACATTTTCATTTACGTACACACTATCTATTAGGGAATGTCAATTTCTTTGGTTGAAAATGTTGTTTTACCACGATTTTGAAACGGCATTTACTATTCTCCTGCTTAACATGTCTGGGAAGAGAGTTCCATTCCTGCATACCACGGAACATGACAGTTCGCTTCATTGCATTCGACCTCACTTTTGGAAGTGTAAAACCTCGTGCAGAAGCATGTCTGGTGGAATGGTTGTGTCTGTCAAGACTTATTGATAAATTGTTATATAAAATTGAGGGGATCTTTGTAACAAGAATATTCCTTGTGAATACAAGGAGTGAGCAGAGTAATTTATGTTTGACAAGTAACCAAGTTAAACAAATGTGCATCGCTGCAACATTAGTTCTGTACTCACAGCGAAGCGCTATACGTGCTGCTTTGTTTTGTACCATTTGTAATTTTTTCAGTTTATTCGTTGTTACATTCGACCATACTGCAGGACAATAGTCAAGATTTGACAAAACCAGAGCTTGAATTACCTGTTTGATAGAATTTAGTGGTAACAAATGAGCACATCTTTTAACAACAGAAATCCCTCTTCCCATTTTCACTACTATATTGTTTATATGGTGTGACCATGACAATTTACTGTCTAATGTTACCCCTAGGAGTTTAGTCTCCTGGACTTGATTAATTACCACATCACTTATCAAAAGTTTCAAGACTGGGTTCGTTCTTAGAGTATGGTTTGAACCGAAAATTATGCTACTTGTCTTTGATATGTTTAGAACTAGTTTGTTATTCTTTATCCATTCCATCACTGATTGCAACTCTGCCTTTAGGACCGTATTTAATTCATTGGCTGTTGAGGCTGATGTGTAAATCGTTGAATCATCCGCATACATAGAAATATAGTACTTATTTAGGACAAGAGGCATGTCATTTGTAAATATGGTGTAGAGCAAAGGCCCAAGGCAACTTCCTTGGGGTACTCCACACCTTACCGTTTTAACTTCTGAGTAACTCCCATTAAAAAAAACGTTAGGTTATGACTATAACCAAGTTCTGTTAGTTAGGGGCGATGCTTGGCATCGCTACTGCACTATCTCGCGTACGTGCACGCGTACTGAATAAACCACAAATGTACCTCTAATACCAGTATTAGTCTGACCACACCCCTCATCAGCTTACCTTCATAAGCAGGTGTGTGGTCACCTGCTCTCCTCCTTCCCAAGCTTTCACCACAAGGTGAGGACAAGGGCTGCAGCGGCGTCCGATGCCAAGCATCGCCCCTAACTAACAGAACTTGGTTATAGTCATAACCTAACGTTCTGTATCGTTAGTGGCTTAGCTTGGCATCGCTACTGCACAAGGGAGGCCAAGCGGAGCCACTTGGCTGACAAATACACCCCGCTGACAGCCCCCCAAAACCATCAGAACAGGGAGGGCCGAGCCCCCCCGACCCCCCCTAATGGAGGGTAGCCCCCCTATTAGGGACGTCACGGGAGGGCGACGGACCCGACCGTGCGAAGAGGCACTCAAGCAACTCAACGCACAGGGTGAGCAGACCGTGGCTTGACCCCACGACTACACACACGCACAACCCGCATGCCACCCGGGAACGAACGGAGGAACAACCTCGTTACTGCCCCCAGAATCACGGGGTCAAGGGCAAACCCAACCCCGTGGCAAGGCCGTAGCAGCGGAGCACGAAGGAAGACCCAGACCCACCAAAAGGACTGGACTCCCTGGAATGGGGGCCCGGAGAAGTCCATGATGCCAGCATCAAGACCCCACCAGGTGGGCACGTAGTGCCCCGCCCCCCACATCGCCAGCGTATTCGGACAAAGGCCCCTCAGTTACTGCACCTGGTATTCCCAGGCGGAACCAACCAGGCCAGAACCTGCCCAGCTTCCGAGATCGGACGAGACCGGGCGTGTTCAGGTCGGTATGGCCGTAAGCCGAGCGGGCCCCGTCCCCCCAATAGTACACCGCCTGGCACACTGACCCTGCAGAATAGGCAGTCAGCATGGCCGTAAGCACACAAAAAAGGTTAACCAACGGAAGCAGGCAGCGCACCGGGGAAAAACCAGGCAACAGGCTGTTAACCCTAGCCTGGAGACTGCGGACGAGACAGGCGCCAGAGGGGACAGCTGAACACAGCCGCCCCGGCGGAAGGAGCGTAAGCTGGCGGTGTTGCATGACCAAGCCTCCATTTAACAACCCCCACCCAGAGGGGTCGAGGCAGAGAAGGCTGACACGATTGGCAGACGTCATGAACGTGCAGGGGCACCCTCAAACGGTGAACCCGGGAGTTGACACTGCTCCAACACACCAGGGAATCAACCACCTCGGTGTTACCCAATGCGGTGGTTGTTCCTATAACCCCTCAAGAAAAAACTCCAAAACACACCTGCGGGTATACACCGGCTATACCGCAGTACAAGTGTTTCAGTTTCCAAAAAGGGTTAACCCAGGCCTACGGGTCGCAAACATCACTTCGGACTGGGCCTGGCGGTACGGGAAGCACAGGGTCACCAGAGGAGGTCAAAAAACCACCCCCACAGGCCCCTCTTCGCCATGCGTGAGAGAGGAGCGAAAAATAATGGAGAACCAGCCCCTAAGCACACCGTACCTGGTATTCCCCGGCGGTCTCCCAACCAAGTACTAACCAGGACCAACCTGTGTAGCGGCCGAGATCCGACGAGATCGAGCGCGTACAGAATGGCATGGCTGTAAGCCATGACGACAGTGCTGAGTAAAAACATACCCAACCAGGGTCTCCATAGCGCTTAACCCTGTGACACCCAGACCGACCTGGCATTTTTCCCCCTGAAAAAAGCCCAAGTCCCTCAGGGTACCAGAACAGCAGATCTGCATCCCCGGCGGACAACGGGTTCAACTGATCTGGACCAGCGTGACCAGAACCAGTCCCGTGCCCTAACCACGCCGACATGCCTACTCCAGGAGAAGGGCAGATATGCGTGTTGATCTTAACATGAAAAGAAGGCGCCACCCAGACGTCGGGACGAACCGCGCCTGGTGGCCCACCCCAAGGGCGTGAGACCCCACTACATATGTTCAGATCCATCCCGTCATCATCCCCCAGACATGAACGAGAATCCGTCGACAACCCACCCAGGTCATGGGATGTGGTCGCCGGAAGAGGAAAAACCCCCATCTCAGTTGCTTTATAAAAACGCTGTTTCAACCACAAGCAACTAAGGCGTGCCAGTCAATCGCCTGTTTACAGCGAGCTAGCACTATACGTGCGTCGGGACACACCCCCATCAATGAACAGGCTATTTAGACCTGTCATTGAATCCCCAAGGCGCCCAGGGGAACGACAAGAGGGGTGTGACACTCCCTAACTCCAACACTTCTGGAATAGAAAGAAGGAAGCATCAACAGTATGTATCCCAGTCTACACAGCCGGGGTAAAAAATGTTCACATTTTTACATCCCACCACCCTCCCATAGGAAAGAGACGGGGATCCCCAGAGAGACTTCCCACGCGAGCTGTACAGATTGAAAAGAATATATTGCACCTTGAGCCATGTAAAAAACTGGTTTTAGGGCCTCCGGGGAAGAGGCACCGAACCCATACACACTCAATAAACGAATTGAATCGAATATACATACAATAGAAAAGGACCCTTCTAGAGGGTCCACTCACTTTGACAATCTGAGGAGGAAGGCTCTGTACTCTGATGGAGGCTTCCTCACATGGAAGAAGGAGTCCGAACTCACAGAAGGCCTGAGTAGGCGCTTGGTGAGGAGGAGCCCTGACCACCCCCCCTGAAAACAGATCCATCACATGGACCTGAACAGCACACGGAAGTCCTACCAACAGAGACGCGCACGGTGACGTACTCTATGGCGGGGGAATTCCTGCGGTGCACACGCCCAATATACCAGGCCGTGGGACCAGGAACTCCCTCCCCCCCCCCCCCCCCGTCCCCCGTAACGTGCCGAACCGCCACGTGACGGGAACCTTGAAGGACAGGGGGTGTACCCCTGACCGACAGAACAATGGGGAGAGGAAAGGTTACCAGTTCACCCCTTTACGACCCCACACCCATGATACGACGTAACGACAAAAAGAGAATATGACACAGTCATAGTCAGCTCTATGAAGCGTTTCACAGCTCCACACAGCGCACGAGCTAACCTGCTATCTGATTTTTACTAAGGAAAAACACAGAATAGAGAGGGCTCTAAGAACCCCGGTCCAACATACACATGTGCTTCTGTGGCCAGTACAACCCAGTTGTAGGTCACATGACACACACAACCCATCATCACCTACAAAAAATGGCAAAAACACTCAACAGAGGAACGCCGTTTTTTTCACAATGAGAGAATACATCATTCTTGATTAGTATCGACCACAGGCCTTGCTAAGCACACATGACAGCAACCAAACCAATTTCCCTTTAGGAAATAAGTTTCTCCAGCAGATTTAGCACAACCTCAGCAATCAAGCTGAGAGTTACATCGTATCCCTACCACACAAAAGACACAATTAATGCACAACATGTCTGATAGGAGGTGATAAAGTCCCCAGGGAACCGGGGGGGGAAACACAATCCTCCTATTTTACCCTCAATACGGCCAGTTAAAACAGGAAAACCTGTTAATGTGTGAACTCACTGTTCATTGTCATTACAGTCTGAGAAAGAACATTCTTTTACTCACTCGTCACCAAGCATAGCTTCATAGGTTAGTTGCCTTAGTAGTGAGTACACGGTACACATAAACACCATGATGTTTCTCACACAACAACCAGATCAATACATCACGACCTGCACGGAGAAGCTAACTGCCAGTGACAAAAACAGCTCACACACAACCCGCAACGTATCTCAAATGCATTGCAACAACACACGTTTTGGGAAAAAACACCGTTATTCACAATACATTTAGCAAGGTAAAACCAGAAGACGTGTTATGAGGTCTGGCCAACCCCGTACCTGCCCGGAACGCAGATCAGCGAAGTGCAGTCACAAGCCACCGTAGAACACAGCCGTCCCGTGTTGTTCGATCCGGGCAGCGTCGCCGCTCCACCAGTCGCTACAGTCCTCTTTGTTGACGCAATCCCCGTCTAGGCTCAGGCAGGGTCGACGAACATCCCCTGTCAAGGATGACGTCGTGGTCAAGAGTGTAAAACATGTTAAAAATCAAAGCACGTTCAACAGAATAGCATCAAGCTAACGGCTGCTCCAACCGTTCGGGTGCTATTGCTTCCGCTCGCGAGACGCCGATCTACGACGCACGCGATCAGGAGCGAGCTCCCGGCGGCGCGCGAGAAGCCAAGCTACCCCGCGCCAGGCCACCGACCGGCTAACCGTAAGCTATGAACATGTAAACAATGACATAACACTCACCCAGACAGGCCGCCGTTCTGAACCCTCCTCACTTTTTAAGAGAAAAGAGAAAACAAGACGTCAACACCGCTTCACAACGGTGACATTAACACGTCCGGCGGAATCAGCACAGTACCAACTGGCCTGTATAGCTGACTTTGAACATGAATCTGCCGCTATCGCACATTACATGCACATATCCCCTCGTGAAGGAATACTCTCATTTGGATATGAAAGATGGGGTCTTAACACGGTGACAGAGAGAATCCACTCGTCCAGAACACACAGGGATCACCAGTGTCAATGGTCGCGGCCCACTAGTTAAAACTATAATGGTCGCCAGACCAAGGCCTTCTGTCGCCTAGACGGCTAAACAAAGGACCCTAGCCTGGGGCCGGTTTCCATAAACTTTGTCAAGTAGCCCCCATAGCACTAACAGACAAGTGGAGCCCGCCAGCAAACACTACTCACCCAACCTGGAACGCACCGCTCCTCACAACAGCGGCATGTCCGACAGTTCAGCTGTGGCCTGACAGGTTTCACCCCAACAAACACAGCAAGGAACTGCAGTTGAGAAGCATGCAGCGGCGTGCTCCCAATACGAAAACCGGTGGAGGGTTTGTAGAATGATCATCATCTTCTAGACACTCCAGTACGAAGACAATATCGCCGTATTTTCTCGAAAATAGTGAGAGAGAAAATAAAGATATGATGTCAACGTATCCTTGTTTCCCAAGCTGTTCCTAATCCAATTTCTTCCATCATGGTGTCAAGTGTGGGGATCTACCGAGGCACCTCTTCCTTGTGGTGAAAGCGAGAAGGAGGAGAGCAGGTGACCACACACCTGCTTATGAAGGTAAGCTGATGAGGGGTGTGGTCAGACTAATACTGGTATTAGAGGTACATTTGTGGTTTATTCAGTACGCGTGCACGTACGCGAGATAGTGCAGTAGCGATGCCAAGCTAAGCCACTAACGATACAGAACTATTTGTTTCCGGTTTGCTAAATAAGTTTGCATCCAAGATAGTGCAGATGAGGAGAAACCGTAACATTCAAGTTTTTTAAGTAAGAATTCGTGATCTATGATGTCGAATGCTGCAGTAAAATCAAGCAAGACAGCTCCAACCATTTTCTTTTTATCTATCTCTTTCAGCCAATCATCCGTCATTTGGGTTAAAGCAGTCGCTGTTGAATGTCCTTCACGATATGCATGTTGAAAATCAGTGGTCAATGTGTTAAAAGAAAAGTAGCTTTTAATCTGTTCACTTACTATTCTTTCCATCAGTTTACTCAAAACTGGCAGTAAACTTATGGGACGACTATTAGATCCTGAGAATGGCAATTTCAAATTTTTTGGCAGTGGTATTACTTTGGCAGTTTTCCACTGTTGCGGATACAAACATTCACTAAAGGATTGATTTATAATATGACAGATAGCAGGGGCAATTAAATCAGGGACCAATTTCAGAAGTTTCCCGTCAAGACCGTCAACACCTGGTGGTTTGTTTTTAGTGGTACTTAACATATGTTCTACATTACTTATAGTCACACTATCAAAATTAAATTGACAATTTTTATCTTTCATTATTTTATTCTTTATTAATAAATAAGATTTTTCATTATCTATTGTTTGCATATTATTTCTTAAATTATCTACTTTTCCAATAAAATAATTGTTAATATGATTAGCAATCTCAACTGGTTTGGTGAGGAATTTTCCTTCCGTTTCTAGAAAGGATGGGGTAGGTTTCTTATTCCTGCCCATTATTTCATTTAGAGTATTCCATAATAATTTACTGTCATTTTTTATATAATTAAACCTATTTTCATAATACAATTTCTTCTTCTTCTTATTACATTTTGTAACAACATTTCTTAATTTACAATATACCTCCCAGTCTGATTTATAACCTGATGTATTTGCTATTAATTTAGCTCGATTACGTTCTATCATATATTCTTTTAGTTCATCATCCAACCATGGTGTTCTGACGCTTCTGACTGTAAACTTTCTCAATGGTGCATGTTTGTCAACAAGTGGCATAAAAATGGTATCAAATTCCCATAGAGATTTTTCAGGATCTTTTTCCCTCAACACCTTTGACCAACATAGATTTTCAACATCCTTCACAAAGCTGTCTTGATTAAACATTTTATACGATCTTTTGTAAATTATTTTAGGTCCCAGTTTTGGCATTTTAGTCTTCCTCACAATAGCAATTAAGTTATGGTCGCTACAACCAACAGTTACAGATACCGCCTTGGAACATAGCTCCGCATTGTTAGTAAAAATGTGATCAATGCAGGTGGAGACCTGGTTACCATCCTTTTTCAAACATATCCTAGTTGGTTTGTTAATTACCTGTGATAGACCACATGCATTTGCTACAGTTAGAAGTCGTTTTTTCAATGGGCATTTCAATGAAAACCAATCGATGTTAAGGTCACCCATAAAATAAATCTCATTACTCAAATCACACACTTGGTCCAACATGTCACATATTTGTTCTAGATACACATTATTTGCACTAGGTGGTCTATAACAGCAACCGATCAACATAGGCTTCAAATGAGGCAAGTGTACTTGCAGCCATAATGTTTCAATTTCATTATTCATTAAATCTTCCCTAATCTTCACTGGAATAAGATTCTGAATATAAAAAGCAACCCCTCCCCCAAATGCATTCCTGTCCTTTCTAAAAATGTTGTATCCATCAATTTGCAATGCCCCATCCTCAAATGTAGAATCAAGGTGTGTTTCTGATATAGCTAAAATATGGAAATTGTCTGATAGTAAAATCTCTGATATCTCAGCTAGCTTGTTTCTTATGCTACATATATTTATATGTGCCATCTTTAACCCCTTTTTGGGTAGGTTAGTATTAATTAGCATTGTATACTTTATTCATAACGTTGGTAGGTGTGGCAAGGGCAACAACCATTCAACTGTCCCTCGGCTGCTTTGGGGTGCTACTTCGTGGTCGGATTATCAGTCTGTCATACCTCAGAAAGGCGATCTCTCCTCTCTCACGAGCAGCTCTCATCTTGGGCAACAGTTCTTTTCTTTTCAGACGGACAGCGTCTGTGTAGTCCTCGTTTATGTAAATGTTTGTCCCTTTGAGTTCTTTGGCTCTCTGAAGAACCGCTGATCTGTCCTTGTATTTTGAAAATGTATCTTGTAGACCAGGCCCATTGCAAGTTGCTGTACTCTGTCGTCTACTCTAAGCCATCCTAGGTTGTCAAAGTGGGCAGGGGTGAGGTGGGTTTTAGGAGTAAGGTCAAGCAGTAGTCTGACCAGTTTGTTTTGTGATGTTTGTAATCTTGTTTTTAGTGCCTTTGAGGTGCTTTGGTACCATGAGGTGAAAGCATAGTCGTAGTACCCTTGAATGAGTGCTCCTGTTAGAGTCTTCAAGGTATTCTTGTTTACCAGAGAGGAGATCCGGTACAGGAATCTAGTTCGTTGGTTGACTTAGTTTTATTACATTGGATCCCATTTTGTCACAGGAATTTAGATTTGCCTCTATAGGATGGAACCCAGGTAGGTAATTTCATCTTTCCTTTTAAGATAAGATATTCCTTTATTGATCCCCTTGGGGAAATTCAGGCATCATAATAGCATGGGGGAAGGGGGGGGGGGGGTACAGGTAGTGAAAACAACACAAGCAGTGTAAACAAATAGGTCAATATAATTTACTATCTAACTAACTGAAATATATTTTCACAGTGTCACACAAGGTGCAGTATGCATAAGGTAGTGTTATAATTTACTATCTAACTAACTGAAATATACATTATTCATTATTCACAGTATCACAGTATCCACATAAGGTGCAGTATGCATAAGGTAGTGTTATTGTCCTACTTGGGTTTGTTATGGTTTGAAACCGACCCCAATTGCACAACACAAGACAGGTATGAGAGTAAGCCAAAATATGGAAACTGCGGCACTGTGCCTTTAACAGGCGAACAGGCTAAGGGACTAGGGGCACTAGAGAGGGGGACAGGGACAGAGGCCCGGAGAGGCGGGCTGGAAACAGGGACAGAGAACAGGGTTAAGGCCTTGGACAGGGCGAGGGCTGCTTACAGGGACGAGGACAGGGTTAAGGCCTTGGACAGGGCGAGGGCCAGAGCTGCTTACAGGGATGAGGACAGGGTTAAGGCCTTGGACGGGGACAGGGGCCCGACGGCGGAGGCCTGGCACGGGGACAGGGGCCCGACGGCGGAGGCCTGGCACGGGGACAGGGGCCCGACGGCGGAGGCCTGGCACGGGGACAGGGACCCGACGGCGGAGGCCAGGCACGGAGATCCTCTTCCGTCCCTACACCGAGTAGGGCTCTGCTGCTCAGAAAGGAATCCTCCTCCTCCTCCTCGGATGCTGTAGACGGGCAGCGCAGAACAAAGGGGGTCCCAGGGGAACGGGATGGGAACACGCCATCCTCCCGTGGAATAATAGGGAGCGACGGCGAGCCTGGGTCCAAGGGGAACGGGATGGGCACACGCCATCCTCCCGTGGAATACTAGGGAGCGACGGCGAGCCTGGGTCCAAGGAGAACGGGATGAGCACACGCCGTCCTCCCGTGGAATAATAGGGAGCGACGGCGAGCCTCACCCCAGGAACGAGGATCACAAAGAGACGCCTTCCTCCCGTGGAAATAGGGAGCGATGGCGAGCCAGCTTGACGTCTGGAGTGGGAACACTGGAAACCTCCCGTAGAGAATTAGAGAGCGAAGGCGGTGTCCCACTCCAGGCAAACGACGACAGGTGGTGATGGCTGGCACGTCGTCTCACGCCGGAGACGTGGCAGGTGATGGTAACGTAAAGAATACAGAATGAACACAGAGTCCAGAACACAGAACGACCCGACAAGGACTGGAGGGTCTTAGGTCTGCAACCTAAGTACTCTCCCGAGCTGATTGCAAACTCCCAACAGGTGCGTGAAGGTAGAGGAACAAGAATGTCCAAGGGTGGGGGCTGGTGAAGAGTAGGAGACAAGGAAAAGTTCTCGCAAGGGTGGGGGCTGATGAGGAGAGGAGACAGGGAAAAGGGGTCCAGGGACAGGCGAATCCTCACAGGGTTCCTATTAGTTCTAGGTCGATGTCTGGCAGCAGTCCCTGCCCACTGTTGTGGAGCCTGATGGCCACTGGTATGAAGGACTGTCCGAGGCGGTTAGTTGAGTGTCGGAGGGTATGAGTCTGTGGCTTCCTTATCACCTTCACCTAATATGTTTTGATCTGGTCAGGTGCGCTGTCACCTAATATGTTTTGATCTGATCAGGTGCGCTGTCACCTAATATGTTTTGATCTGGTCAGGTGCGCTGTCACCTAATATGTTTTGATCTGGTCAGGTGCGCTGTCACCTAATATGATTTCATCTGGTCAGGTGCGCTGTCACCTAATATGATTTCATCTGGTCAGGTGCGCTGTCACCTAATATGTTTTCATCTGGTCAGGTCCGCTGTCACCTAATGTTAATATGTTTTCATCTGTGTCCATTATTATATTTCAATTATTTTGTTGGCAAGTCTTTTGCATTACTTTTCAGACTTGCCAACAAAATAATTGAATAATAATAATTATAATTATATTATATAATTATAAATAATTTGGCAAAATAACTGTCAATTTACAATGATAGACATGCATAACTGTATAGTCCCCAGCTCCAGTATACTTCTGGAGGAAGCTCATACAATAGTTTCATGTCAAATACTATTGGATGATGTGATTAATCATGACAGGAAACCAAAGTGTGATCTTCTGCCAAGAAGTATACTGGAGCTGGACTACAAAAATGCACGTAGGCTATTGTACATTAAAAACAACAGTCCAAACGCACAAATGAGGTAAGCCATGAATGGCATTTATTGTCAAAAGACAGAATTATATTACAAATAATTATATTCTTGAAATGTTTTTTTTTTTTTTTTTTTTTTTTTTTTACAGTTTGTGCACATTTTATCCATAGGAAAATCCCATATTAACTCTGAATAACTGGTCCTCTGCGAAACGCTCGTTGTACAAGTATCACACAGAAAATTCAAAGGTACTCACAGTTGCACAAGGGTTTCGGACAGAGAAACGCAATGGTTTGAAAGCTCGCCGTTGCTAATAACCATTTTAAATATTATTTTATAAACTGCTGGTCAACACTGCTCAAAGCAGCTTTAGCTGACTGATGCACCTTGTACAACGAGCGTTTCGCCAGTTCTTCAGAGTTAATTATGGGATTTTATTGTCACGACAAAGTAATCATATTCGTAAGTAAAATGGTAAATGGTTTTTTATTTATTTTTAATTTTTTTGCACAAATCTCAAATATTCAAAACATATTCTTCCACATCACAGTATGCAACGTCCAAGATTTGCCTTTTTCTTTTTTTGTAAGAACATACAAAACATGTACAAGACTCATACAAATACATTAAAAACTGACATGGAAATTAAAAAAAGACTTATAAAAAAAGATACTATACTATACATTGTGCACATATATCCCTGATGCATATACTTTACATATAGACTGATCTACCTGTGAGCAGGTATGTGCTGCATACATAAAATCTATGCATATACATACATAATACAATATAAAGTACAAGTACCATCAGATCAGATCCCCTTTTTTATATTCCTCCTTGATACCATTGTAACCCCACCTTAGTCATTCAAGTTCAAGTTTCAAGTTTCTTTAATAGTTGTCATACAGAAGTACAGAATACTTTTATACAAAATGCTTCTTACTGTTACGCTCCAGAGACTGTGCAAGACAAGATAAGATAAGTATGAAATAAAATAACATAGTATAGTATGTAAATTAGAAGTAAAAAAAAAATGAGAAAAAAAAAAAAAAAAAATTAGGTCACAGTGTTCAGTATAGACATATGTACAATGTTCGATGCAGAATAGACGTAACTGAGTTACCATATAATATACAATACACAATACTATGCAGTGTACTAATATACAATACTATATAGTGCAAGGAAGAAATGGGATGAGGTGCAATTTAGGTACAATTTACAGTAGGTGTACGAGTTGTAGTGCAAATCCTTTATCAATAAATATAAAGTGTGTTTGTGTGATCTAAAGTGTGGAGAGTGGGTGCTGCAGTGTGTTGTTTGTTTAAGTGAGTGTGTGCGTGTGGGTGTGTGTGCTGTGTGCATTTGATGGTTGTTGCATATTGTTTATTGTTCGTTTAGCAGCCTGATGGCCTGGGGATAGAAGCTTTTGCATTTGTCCCCAGACCGTTCAGTCAGGTATAGAAAACTGTCCCATACCTCAGCGAAGATATCCTCTCTTCCTGCGACTCTATATGTTACCCTTTAATATGATGCTGTCCGGAACATTAGTTCCATCCATTCTTTAAAAGTAATATCAACAGGTGATTTCCAATGTCGTAATGCAATTCTACACCCTTATATCATGGCCATTCTATACCACATTCCCCGGTATTTAGGCAGTTTAATCCCTTTCGGTACTATACCCAAAACACATGCCATTGGGGCGTTATTTATCTTCACATTCAGAACCTTACTTAGGAATATCACAATTTGATCCCACATTTTCCGGACCTTCTCACATTCGTATAGCATGTGTAGTTGTGGTGGCAGAATGCCATTTAAGTATGCCAACATCATATATAAAATATATTACATCCACATATGAGACAACAAGACAACTCTGTGTCCATGAAGGCTCTATTTTTAGAGTTGAGTAAACCTAGCCTAGGTGGAGGTTATATATAACCTAAGGAAAGGTTAGTTGAGGTGAGGCAAACTCAGAAGCACTCCTTAGGATGACATTTAAGATCCAGATGAAACCGGTTTGATCCACAGCAAGGGAGCCGGTCAATGAACCTGTTAGTAAGTGACAGTAGATAAATCACACACACCTCCCTAATTCAGGACAACCAATGACATAAGAGACATCAGATCTACCAATGGGAAAAGGATCCACCCATGTTTATAAACACACCCTGGGATGACCTTTATATGAGAGAGTATAAAGGTGGCCTCCGAGATGAACACTGTTAGGTCTTGTTGAATTTCATGTTAACGCATTGAATAAAACAGTTCCTCACACCGCGGAGATCCGACCTGAAACACCGCCTGCCGTGTCTTTCTTCATCTATGATCTTTATAATATTGTATAAAGTCAGTCCACCACAACAATTGGAGCCCAACGTTTGCAGAGGAGGTGGGGGGTCCAACCTTCCGGGGCCCGAAACAGCATTCTGCCAGGCATATAAGGTGAGAGTTTTGAATTTCTCTAGAATTTAGTTTAAACATTTTTTGACTGCTGTATGGATCCCCGGAGGGCTGGGCTGTTCATTCCTCAAAAAGAACCTAAAAAGAAAAATGGATTGAAAAGACACACGGACACATCGGATAATTTTTATTTTTTATTTTATTCCTTTAAAGGCTGTTAGTCTGACAACAGTGATTTCTGTTCTAAATTACCTGTGAGAAACCTGTTTTTATGTTATTCTGGTAGAAACAGTAGGTAAAAAAAATGAACAATGAATAGTCCCATCAGAGGTAACGGATGAACGACTCTGATTGGTGGATGTATGGTCCCATCAGAGGTAACGGATGAACGACTCTGATTGGTGGATGTATGGTCCCATCAGAGGTAACGGATGAACGACTCTGATTGGTGGATGTATGGTCCCATCAGAGGTAACGGATGAACGACTCTGATTGATGGATGTATGGTATAGCTGGCACACGCTGCAATGATTATGATTGGTCATGGTAAAGTGATGTAAAGCTGATCAGATTGCTCACGGTGTGCTGTGACCAGAATTCTCACGTGTTGCAGGGTGGGGTACAGTTAAAAAGGGAGTGACCCCTGGTACAGATGACTTTGTTTGTACCAAAGTGACAGAGATAACGGCTACGACTCTGGAGTTGTGTGTGTTTAACGATTACATGAGTGAGTAGCGTTAAGCACATTTTAAGTACCTTTCCTCTAGGGGATCTTGTGTGATCTGAACCTGTGGGAAGGAGACAGATTGAGGTAACGAATGACTCTCTGTGTTTATTGTGTGATATGTATAGGTATTTTTATTTATATTTTAATTTATAATGTTTAAAGTAAGTGAGAAGTCTCGTGACGAGGCTCTGTGTGTTACACTCCTGGAGCAGTGAGGAGGGCCAGGGCGTTCTCCACATTCTTTTGTTCTGGGCAAGCACATAGTGGAGGGAGCCAGGGCATTCTCCACATTCCTTTGTTCTGGGCACAGAGCCACATCTGGTTTCAATATGTCCACCATCATCCCTGTACCGAAGAAACCCTCCCCAACATGTCCAAATGACTACAGACCGGTGGCACTCACCTCTGTGGCCATGAAATGTTTCGAGAGGCTGGTCAAGGACCACATTTGTGCCTCCCTCCCCAGTGATATGGACCCTATGCAATTTGCATACAGGACAAACAGGTCCACCGACGACGCGGTCTCCCAGGTACTGCACAGCACCCTCTCGCACCTTGACCGTCAGAAGGGGGGCTATGTGAGACTGTTGTTCATTGACTACAGCTCAGCGTTCAACACCATAGTCCCCACCAGACTGGTGGACAAGCTGATCGAGCTAGGTCTGAGCTCCGCCCTGAGCGCCTGGGTACTGGACTTTCTGAGCGAAAGACCCCAGGCGGTCAGGGTGGGGGGTCAGACCTCCAACACCATCACCCTGAGCATCGGGTCCCCCCAGGGCTGTGTTCTGAGCCCCCTGCTGTACTCACTCTACACACATGACTGTGTAGCCAAGTTCAGCTCCAACTCCATAGTGAAGTTCGCAGATGACACGGTGGTGGTGGGGCTGATCTCGGACAACGACGAGAAAGCCTACCGGGAGGAGGTTGAGGTACTGGAACGCTGGTGCCAGGACAACAGCCTGCTCCTGAACATTGGTAAAACCAAGGAGCTGATCGTGGATTATAGGAGAGGACAGCAGGAGACGCACACACCACTGATGATTAACGGGGCTACCGTGGACAGGGTGAGCAGCTTTAAGTACCTGGGGGTCCACATCTCAGAGGACCTGACATGGTCAACACACATAGACACAGTAGTAAAGAAGGCGAAACAGCGCCTCTACCACCTGAGACAGTTAAGGAAGTTCAGAGTATCGGGGAAGATACTCCAGTCCTTCTACTCAGGAGCTGTAGAGAGCATCCTGACCGGAAACATCACTGCCTGGTATGGAAACAGCACGGCACAGGACAAGAAGGCCCTACAGAGAGTGGTGCGCTCAGCCGAGCGTACCACGGGTATTGCACTACCCCCCCTGCAGGTTCTATACAACAAGAGGTGCAACAAAAGGTGTTTACTGCACAATGTTGTTTTTTCATTTTTTGATTCTATTATATGTACCACTGTATTGCACATCGTTGCGGGCAAGACCACCCGCATTTCATTGTATACCTGTATGCCGTGACAATTAAAACTCTTGACTTGACTTGACTTGACTTGAATATACTTCTAGTATGAATGGACGCGTCATTTATTTCAGAAGGGTGGGGGTCTGTGTCTGTGACAACAGGGCCATGTCTATTTATAGACAAAGGCACAGACAGGCTGTTGAGAAATGAACAGATAACACAAGTACATTTGATATTCATATGAATTGAAAATCATTAATGTAATATGTTTATTTTCTTCCCTGTTAAAACTGGACGGAGCACACCGTTAAGATAGCAACTAAACCATGGAATGAGGGTGTGGAGGCACCGGGGGTCGTATAAGTGCACCGTACGGTCATTGATGCTTCTCCCTCAGGAAAGTCCTCACCTCATTACATGTAAGTAGGGGAAGAGACAACAAACAACCTTAACTAAAATGGTTGGAAGATGGAAGAAGGAGTAAGATTAATCAATCTTGGGCTACTGATACCAGACCAAGAGTTTGTTGGTTATGTAGAGATCCAGGACAATATGGCAAACGCCTGTCCAAAACAGATGGTGAATCGAGGTGGAACCACAAGAGGTGGTTATGGAGGAAATAGACAAAGAGGACCTGCCAATCCATGGGCAGGGCCAAACCATGGTTACTAGGGGTGCCCAGAGAATCCTAAAAAGGGAGTTCAATTTCCAATTGTAAACATGATGGCTGATACAGCGCAAATGTTGCAGGTGGAAATTGAAAACAAACAAGTTTCAATGTTGATTGACACAGGAGCAACATACACATGCGTCAGTCCAGAACATGCTAAACATCTCCCCATGTCTGGTAAATACGTTAAGACAATAGGATTCTCGGGAGTAAGACAACTATTACCAATGACAGCACCAGTCAGAGTAGTAACATAAGGAAAAGAGACAAGAATTCCTGTCATGGTGTCTGATCAGACCCCGATCAATCTAGTGGGACGAGATGCACTATGTGAACTAAAGATTCAAATTTGGTGTACCCCACAAGGTGTTTACATAGATCAATCAGGGGTAGATACACAGTTTGTCATTCAATCAGACCAGGCAAAAGCATACTGGCTGAGCGAGATAACTGAGCCAGTAACAAGAGCTTATGACAGATGGAAAGGATTCATACAAGCACAAATTCCAAAAGCAACAGCACCACAGTTTAAATATCACTGTACAATGTACTATGAACCAAAGATAAAAAAAAATCGATTTGAGAGGTCAATATATAATAATTGGAGATCAGGGAGCCGCGCTAAACATAGATTC
The DNA here is from genome assembly GCF_963971535.1 of Notolepis coatsorum. Classification (NCBI taxonomy): domain Eukaryota; kingdom Metazoa; phylum Chordata; class Actinopteri; order Aulopiformes; family Paralepididae; genus Notolepis; species Notolepis coatsorum. The sequence continues at coordinate 193,009,953 of NC_140165.1, forward strand.
AAAAAACACTTTTATTACTGAATGGTATAATGTGCCTAAATCCAAGCCACATGTTACGCTATTAGTAAACAAGAACTTTGAATCTAAAGACATATGATGAAAGGGGCAACACAAATTACGTGGGAGACAACAGACAAGCCATTGATTTTTATGTCACATGACAAAACCATGATCAAAATTATGTGTGATGTGGAATTGACGAGTCAGCCTCAAATAATAATGATACCAGCAGGAATGATGACGCAGCAAGTATCAGATGAGGCAGAGAGGAAAAATCCACTTGTAGAAGACATGTTAAAACAGATCCCAGTTCAGTTATGGTCGACCCATGACACAGACGTAGGATTGGTTAAATCTGCAAATCCAGTAAGAGTAGAACTGAAACCACATGTAAAGTTGCCAACTCGACCGCAGTATCCGTTGAAGCAAGAAGCAGAGGAAGGCATAAGCAAAACGATAGAGGGGTTACTGCGATCAGGAGTGTTGGTACAGACTGACAGTAGAAGACGATTAAACAGGAAATGCAAAGGGCTCCTGCCCTGGCAACACCAAACTATAACAAACCATTCTTGTTATATGTTTCAAACCGACAGAACTTGTACGCATCAGCAGTGTTGATGCAAGACACATGCAGTGGACGTCAGAAACAACCAATTGCATATTACAGTATAAAGTTGGAGAATGTAGTTCAGGGCTGGCAACCCTGCTATCAAGGACTAGCAGCTGTACATTATGCATATTGTTGGGGAAAATGTGTATATGAAGTGAACTAGTTTAATATGGGTCAACTAAGCAGTACTGAAAGACGGTCTGGCTGATGTTCTTAAAACAACTTGGAGATAGGCAGATAGACATTTCAGTACATCACGTTGTGTGCTTTTAATCTTGTACATCATATCGTGTGCTTTAATCCTGTACATTATATCTTGTCCTTTTCTCTCTTTCATACACACACATATACACACACACATCTCACTAATCTTTTCTCTCTTTCATACACACACATATACACACACACATCTCACTAATCTTTTCTCTCTTTCATACACACACATATACACACACACATCTCACTAATCTTTTCTCTCTTTCATACACACACATATACACACACACATCTCACTAATCTTGACTCTCTCTTTCATACACACACATATGCACACACACATCTCACTAATCTTGACTCTCTCTTTCACACACATACATATACACACACACATCTCACTCAATCGCATCTCTCTTCGATGTTAAATCTATGTGTCATTTTAATGTACGTCATGTCATATCTGATATAATATGTAACGTCATCATATCTGTCATGGGGGGGCAGGGCTGAGAAGGGATTTATGGGACAAGCAGAGGGATTGAGAAGTCAGAGTGTTTTTCTTCAACTGTGGTGACCGTCTGCTGATCCATAGCTCTGCTGTTAAACTTTCTTTCATTAAATAAATTGCCTGTTGAAATTGGAAATATCGTCTCCTGCTGTGTTAACAACTACTCAGCCACAACATTTGGTGACCCCGACGTGATAGATTGCTCCACCGGGCCTTTCATACGGCCAGTTCCTGGAATCTCCCGTAGACATTCTGGCGGTTGTCGACAAAAAAGGTGAGCGTTGTGCTTTTTATTATAATATCCGTCAGAGATTCTGCGGGAGGAAAAAGTGAGCTGGCTGTGTGACTGGTTTTTGGATGGACGACTAGAAAACGAACACGAGTGGTGAGGTGTTGACACTAGGGCGAATCCTCTTTTAACAGGCTATAAATGCGCCACTAATCAATTTTAATTGCATGTTTTCGACCTGTCTGGTCAAACTTTTCTCTCTGGTCAAACTTTTCTCTGACCCTTTACAAACACTCTCGCCCATTCCCCACTTCCCTTGTTATATCTATATGGCTGTAGCATTGTAGTAGAACCAGGTTAACTGTGTCCTGGCTGTTTGTAGAACCATGTTAACTGTGTCCTGGCTGTAGCATTGTAGTAGAACCAGGTTAACTGTGTCCTGGCTGTTAGTAGAACCAGGTTAACTGTGTCCTGGCTGTAGCATTGTAGTAGAACCAGGTTAACTGTGTCCTGGCTGTTTGTAGAACCAGGTTAACTGTGTCCTGGCTGTAGCATTGTAGTAGAACCAGGTTAACTGTGTCCTGGCTGTTAGTAGAACCAGGTTAAATGTGTCCTGGCTGTAGCATTTTAGAACCAGGTTAACTGTGTCCTGGCTGTAGTAGAACCAGGTTAACTGTGTCCTGGCTGTTAGTAAAACCAGGTTAACTGTGTCCTGGCTGTAGCATTGTAGGACCAGGTTAACTGTGTCCTGGCTGTAGTAGAACCAGGTTAACTGTGTCCTGGCTGTTAGTAGGTTCCGTCCCTCTCACACAAGCCACACACACACTTACAAATAGGACCCTCAAAACACACACATCTCTCTCACACACACATCTCACTCATTCACAATACACACTCATTCTCATCTAGGAGAAACAGCGCTCCGGAGAAAGATGTGAGTTCACTGTGCACACATGGTTGTTTTGATCTTCTAAGCCAGCTGTGATAATATGAGCAGAGAGCCATGGTGTTTAGAAAAACCAAGATGGGTTTTATCTACATGGATTGAAAAACAAACGGGCCGGTGAAGGAAGGCAGTGTTCTAAGGGGTTAATTCCATTTTTTTTGGTCTGTAATATAAGGGTTGTTTTCCTCGCAAGAGGCGGGAAGAAGGGACTGTGAGTCGGGAGAATCTACCTACGTTTTTCAGACCTACCATCATTAGGCATTCAATCTATTTTTTGACCTGTTCAGTACTTGCATGTTAGTAGATCATCTATTGTCATGTGACCTGCAGACATCATTATGACCTGTTTGGCCGACGAGACTCTAAGAAACAGTTTGTTTTGTTGTTAGGCCTTGAAAAAGGAGGGCAGAGTTTGTTTGTTTGAGAGAGTAGCTATATTTACCTTGTATAAATACTTTGAAGGAACCTAAGCAAGAATAAGCAGATCAGTGTGAAAAAAAAAAAGCCAGACATAAACAGGCATGTGAGTGCACACACACACACACACACACACACACACACACACACACACACACACACACACACACACACACACACACACATTCCTGTGTCCCGGTATACAGCGGGTTGTGAGGCAGGCGGGTGGAGTTAAACCTGCTGATTACATACATACACACATACAATACACACATACGATACACACACACATCTGTGCAAAGACACACAGACACACTCACCACACACAGACACACACACACACACACACACACAGTCACACACACACACACACAGTCAGCACACACACACACACACACACAAACACACACACACACATACACAGCACACACACACAGTCACACACACACACACACACACAGTCACACACACACACACACACAGTCACACACAGACACACACACACACACATACACACACACACACACACACACACACACACACAGTCACACACACACACACACACAGTCACACACAGACACAAACAGACGCACACACACACAGTCTCACACAGACACACACACCGACACATTCACTCACACACACATACTCTTTCACTCACACACACACTCATTACACACACACACACACAATAAGCACACACACACACTAAACAACGCAATAAACACACAAACATATACAAAGTTAGTAAACACGAACAACTCCACACTTGGCATAACGGTTTGTTTTCACTAAGTGCCTCACCTGTCCTAAATTCAATCAAGATGCATACAGCAGAAGACATACTGTTAGACCGGAACCCGCTCCTAAAAAACGTAATTCTCAAGGTAGGTGTCCGTTGGCAGAGGCGTACAAAGGCCGGGGACACAAAATGGCCTTCCGGAGGTACTTTTGATCTCGACCTATGCAAAGAGATGAATGTAATGATTCGTAACCACAAGCCAGGCGACAACAGCAAAAAGAGGTTGAAAAAGAGGACAGAAGAGTTGGGGGTAATGAAGCTCTACGCCCAGAAGGGGAGAGCATACAGGCAGGAAGCTTTAGCGCTAAATCAGAGAGAGACGGATATAGGGAAACCAACATCCCCACCTTATGTCACGCAATTGCCGGTGGGCACTGTGACAATAAGAGGAGAATATGAGGAGACGGAATTAGGGACCCCCGCTAGGTCAGAAACCCCCGCTAGATCAGAGACCTCCCTTAGGCGAGATACCCCCCCCAAACTGACCCCGTAGGATCTCTATCCGAAAGACCTGGCGGCATATGGCGAGACAGTACGTCGGAAGTTGTATACTGCAGAGGAAGAGGAGGTAGAGAACCTGGGCAGGCAGAGGGAGGGAGTCGGGAGGAAGATAGAGGAAGAGCCCCGTCAAAATGTGGCACAGCAGACATCAGAGAAACACGGAGCGTGTGGCCACACTAAACTGTTGACTGAGGAGGAAGATGAGAATGACACGAAACCAGGACAGGAGAAAGGAAACATTACAGGAACCCTGACTTTCGCCCCTACATTCGTGGGAAGTGTGACAAGCACAGGCCAGTTTCCCCTGCTAATAAAGGGGAACGATATCTTTCACATGCCATGGTCACCTCTAGACATCGATGGTTTAATAGTAAGACTACCGGACCTTTCAGAAGGAGCCTCCAGGTGGATCACGCAGTTTGAGGAAAATACATCATCTTTTCTGCTAGCAGTGGGTGACGTCAAATCCCTGTTGACGCGTTTGCTAGGAGTTGGTGCCTGCCGGGACATCATGGGTGATACATCGATGCGAGTGGCATGCGACACGCAGGCCCATGATGGAGACATATTCAACGCGCATAGAGCGGCGTTGTGGTACAAACTCAGGAATCAATATCCATCACGTATTAATCCGGCAAAACTGGCAGGCAACCCCATAATGGAGACGGAAGGGCCTGGCGCCTATGTGAACAAAGTACTGAAGGAGTGGAGAGGTGAGCTAGGACACAACCCAGAAATTGACCCGTTGCAGAGAGCGATGTTTAGAGAAAGTGTGATGAGAGGGCTTCCAGAGGTGGTTAAGAATAGACTGGAAGACGTGGTGGGGTTAATGGACATGACTTATCCTTTGTTCTGTGCACATGTAACACATAGTGTGGAGAAGCAAAGGGCTCAGGAGCAGAAAGTCAGGGATCAGGATAGAAATGACGCAAGGAAGTTAACTCAGCAACAACTGCAGCCCCAAAGGAGGCTGCAGGCAGTAATGGTGTCATCTGCTACCTCTCCACCCATGCAGGACCAGGGACCCCCGCCTGCACCTCAGGTAGTGAGAAGCTATGGCTATAGTTCACAGAACCAGGCGTCCAGGCGGCAGGCAGGGAATGGGCAATCAGGCCCACGGTTTACACAGGGACCGGGGAACGAACAACAGTTTCCCCGTTTCCACTGTTGGAACTGCGGCATGCAGGGACACAGGGAAATGAGATGTGGGCAACCATACCGTCCCGGCTCGGAGTATGGAAGACCCGTGCGCCAGGGGGAGTCACAAGGGCCCTACAACCAGGGGGAGACAGGAGGGCCCCGAAACCAGGGGGGTAATCACTAGGGGTGCCCAGAGAATGCGACGGGGGGAAATCAAATGATTGTGGTTTCCAAGGGAGCTGAGCAAGAACCTATTCTGCAGGTCCTAGTGGAGGGCAAATTAACAGAGATGATGGCAGACACTGGAGCAGGTTTTTCCTGCATAAAGCAAAAATACGCCGCTCACTTACCCCAGTCTGGTGGAAAGGGCCAATCTGGTCATTAAAAACAAACTGTTGAAAATCTGTATGCAAACTAAGCTTAACTGGATTGATGCTTTGCCACTTGCTCTGATGGCTATTAGAAGCAGCGTAAACCGCCAAACACAGCTAACACCGCATGAAATGCTTACAGGCCGCAGCATGCCAACACCGCCATTTAGACACCTGGCTAGGGGCCCGGCATTAGATATTTTTGAGCAAGATCTGAAAAAATATCTTCAGCAAGTGACTAAAATACATGAAGCTGTGTTTCGACAGGAGCAGAGAAAGGAGAAAAAGGGGGTGAAGGAGGCGGAGAAGGAAGCCACCAAACCGAGGCTGATCCCTGGGGACCTGGTCTTCGTAAAGGTCCACAAGAGAAAGTGGTCATCACCCCGGAGAGAGGGCCCGTACGAGGTGATCCGATCGACTGGAACGGCAGTCCAAGTCAAAGGATCAGCGACCTGGTTCCACTTCAATCACTGCATAAAGGCCAGCGGCGATCTCTTGGGGGATACAATCGATCGCAGTTATGCAGAACCCGACATGGAGGGCCCGAGACGGCAACTGGAAGGTGCAGTGCCTGCTGATGCTCCCGCAGATGTTGGCAGCAGTGTGCGGACGGTCGGCCGGGGGCAACGACGTCATTGAGAACCGTCACAGTCGACCCGTCCTTGAGGATGACGGGTTTGAGTGGGTAGGAGTCCCACGGGGTCCCGCTCAGGCTCAAGTACCGGCAGGCTTTCATGACCAGGCTCAGAATCAGGCGCCCCCTCTGCCCTCCATCGAGGAAGGGGGGGAGAAGATAAGACTACAACCAAAAGGGGTGTTTCCCGGAGGACCGCAAGGGCATGTTTTTGATTTTGACCATTCCCCCGTTACAGGCGGGGATACTTACCACTATACTAACGAGGATCGGGTTGTGGGGGTAGATAGGAGGGTTGAGCCTGTCCCGAACCAAGCACAGGGGACAGGGGTGAGGGGAAAAAGGGAGGTCAAGGACACTGAGTCGGAAGAGGTGGGGGGACAGGATATGTTCCAGAGGACAGCCGGAACGTTGAGGGACTCAGTGGGCTCACTCTGGGCCAGGTTGAGGGGTTTGCTTCCTTCCGGGGAACAAGATGGGGGCGACTATGACTATGTCGAGGAAGACCCGGAGGCTGACCCGATGTATAGGGCGGCTTTAGGGAATGAGTGGTTTAAGTGGGTCCAGTACACGAGCGCGCAGAATCAGATAGAGGATTGTTATGTCTGCTCCAAGGCACGTCCGGATAGGCTGCTGGTGAAGGGCACGAAGTTCAGTTGGGCTCAGTGTGACAGGGACGCAGAGGCATGGGAGGGGCCCCATAATAGTCGCCCTTGGTGCGAGGCAGAGTGTTTGGGGTTTCTCGGCTCTAGTCGTTTTAAGGCGGCAGGAAACGTCACGGATTTCAAGGATGTCACTATGCGGGAACGTTGTAGGAAATTGGATGTACGTGTGCAGGGGGTAGCGACGGGGTTGCCAATACCCAGAGGTGTCAAACTATGGCTGACCAAGGATTTCGAGTGATTGCAAAAGGAGGGGACCCGGGACGTAGGGGAGGTGGCAGAGGGGCGGTGCACTACTATTTGGAGCATCACGACTAACTGCACGAAAGAAGGAAAGTGTGGACACGGGTCGTGTTAAAGGGAGTGGATACCAACCCACGGCCTGTAGCTTGCCCTTTTCATGTCCAGGATATAGCACTGGCGGACCAATACTGGCTCTGCGGCGGTAGGAGGTTGAGGAATACACTTCCTTTAGATTGGTCAGGTAGATGTGCCCGGGTTCAGGCGATCATGCCAATGGTGGTCCTACCATTATCAGTGACGGAAGGACCTTCTGAGTCTCCTATCTCTCGAACAAAGCGTAGCTACAAGGCAGACCCAAGGGTGTATCTGGACAGCATAGGACAGCCAAGGGGCATTCCAGCCGAGTTCATGGCTAAGAATGAGATTGCGGCAGGGTTTGAGTCTATTCTGCCATGGATATCGGTCAATAAGAACACCGGGTGGATCAACTATTTGTTTTACAATCAGCAGCGGTATCTCAACTACACCGAGGAGGCGTTGGATGCAATGGGGGACCAGATGCACGCGACCAGTACGGTGGCGTGGCAGAATAGACAGGCTCTGAACTGGTTAATGGCGGAGAAGGGTGGAGTCTGTTCCATGTTTGGACAGTACTGCTGCACATTCATTCCGACGAATGTGGGGCCAGGGGGAAAGTTCTCCGAGGCCATGGCTAAGCTGAAGGATTTGAGGGAGGAGTTGAGGGGGAATTCTGGCCGGAATGAAGAATGGTGGGGGAGTGGGGTGTTGGAAAGATTGGGACAGTGGGGAAGCATAGTGATGCAGACAGGGATATCCATTGGGGTGGCAGGGTTGATATTGGTTCTCCTTTTCTGTTGTGGTATGCCTCTCTTGGGTAGGCTGGTAACTTCACACGTATCGAGCCGAATGCTGATGGTGGGACAGAAAGAGATTGAGCCACAAATCGGGCCATGCCCTCAGCTTTATGCTGCCTTAGAGGGAGACGAGGGGATAGAGGATTAGGGGTATGGTGAGGTAGGGACATTTTCTTTCTGTTTGGTTCAGTTTTGTTTGTTTTATTCCTTTAACTAGGCGTATGGTGAGGAAGGGACATTTTCTTTCTGTTTGGTTCAGTTTTGTTTGTTTTATTCCTTTAACTAGGCGTATGGTGAGGAAGGGACATTTTCTTTCTGTTTGGTTCAGTTTTGTTTGTTTTATTCCTTTTACTTAAAAAAAAAAAAAAAACATGTAAAGGTTTTTTGAAGACATTTTGTATTGGTTCTTTATCTTTATTTTTTATTATTTTTGTTTATTTTACTCATGGTCCTGGTCAAACCGGAATGGGAAGAGGCATCGGTATGGAATGGTACGGAGTGTCGGTTCTGAGCCTGAGGAAGCATTGAGAAGAAGTGTTCTGGGGATCGGTTCTGGGGACTGAAGGGACAAAGGGGGGGGCTAACGCAGTGGGCAAGATGGGCACCTCCCGTCGAAGATGGGGGGACACGTGGTGAGGTCGGGACCAGCGCCTCCCGTCCAGGCATGGGGACATGCTTCTACGGGGACTGGAGGTGTGGCGTGGTGGTTGCTGTATTGGCAAAATGTGACTTTTGGCAATACGGTGAGGAGACTATGGTGTGGGCATGGAAGGGGGGCTGAGCGATGGACACTAGGACTCAATGTTATGGAAGAGACAATGTCATTTTTTTTGGGGGAGGGATGTTCTATGTTTAGTTCTGACGGTCAACTTCTCCTTTCCCTGATGAGAGTCGCGGTTTCCGGCCGGAACTGTGGCTCATTTGGTAAGCGGTGGAGGTTGGGGGGATTTGTCTGTCAGGTTAGGATTATAAGTTGGGGTGTTTTTTTTTGATGTTTTATTATTACTCTTGTTTTGAGTGGTTTTGTGTTTATTGTGAGAACGGTAGTCAGCCTTTGTTGGTCCGTTAGGGGTCCAGTGAATGAAGTAAGCGTTCTTGTTTAGTTAGACATTTAAAATGTATTAGGTTTCTTGTTTAGATTAGGCATTTAAACTTTTATTATGTAAATATGGTTTCTCGTTTAGTTAGACGTTCACATTTTCTTGGTTATATGATTTGGGTGGGACTAGGGATAGCCCCAAATGGGGGAATGTTGGGGAAAATGTGTATATGAAGTGAACTAGTTTAATATGGGTCAACTAAGCAGTACTGAAAGACGGTCTGGCTGATGTTCTTAAAACAACTTGGAGATAGGCAGATAGACATTTCAGTACATCACGTCGTGTGCTTTTAATCTTGTACATCATATCGTGTGCTTTAATCCTGTACATTATATCTTGTCCTTTTCTCTCTTTCATACACACACATATACACACACACATCTCACTAATCTTTTCTCTCTTTCATACACACACATATACACACACACATCTCACTAATCTTTTCTCTCTTTCATACACACACATATACACACACACATCTCACTAATCTTGACTCTCTCTTTCATACACACACATATGCACACACACATCTCACTAATCTTGACTCTCTCTTTCACACACATACATATACACACACACATCTCACTCAATCGCATCTCTCTTCGATGTTAAATCTATGTGTCATTTTAATGTACGTCATGTCATATCTGATATAATATGTAACGTCATCATATCTGTCATGGGGGGGCAGGGCTGAGAAGGGATTTATGGGACAAGCAGAGGGATTGAGAAGTCAGAGTGTTTTTCTTCAACTGTGGTGACCGTCTGCTGATCCATAGCTCTGCTGTTAAACTTTCTTTCATTAAATAAATTGCCTGTTGAAATTGGAAATATCGTCTCCTGCTGTGTTAACAACTACTCAGCCACAACAATATGAAAAGGCTGCTACTGTAACTATGGGATATCCAATTACCATTTTTACACATCATAAGATCGCGGAACTAATAGATAAAGGGAAATATGTGGCAACACAAGCGAGGTGTTTACAGTACACACCACTGTTAACCTATCCTGATATCACAATAAAGAAATGTACGACAACCAACCCAGCCGATACCATACCACTAGAGTTTGAAGGAGAACCTCATGAATCAATTCAAACTGATGTATAAGGAAATTATGTTCACAAGGTACAGGGATGAAGAAGGGACTTGATATTCACGGGTGTTTACATTTTTATTTTGTTTCTATTTTATTTTATTTTATACATATATAGTTTTTGTTTTTTGTTTTGCATATATATATATATATATATATTTTTTTTTTTTTTTTTTTTTTTTTTTATGTTTAAAATAGTACACTCATTTGAGTAGTGGAAAAGGGGTAGGATTAAATAAGTGTATACTTCTTCCTACTCCTTTTCGAACATGCAGATTGAGTTGTTTTTCTTTTTTGTTATTGTTTGTTGTATTCATTGCATGTTCGAAATAAAGACTTCAAATCAAATCAAATCAAAAATGCATTGCAGAGACAATGAGGTACACGCGACTGAGGCCTGACTTAGAGTCAGTACCAATATCAAACGCAGATGTAGTTTACTATGTGGATGGATCGTGCTATAGAGATCATGTAGGGAATCATGCAGGTTTTGCAGTAGATCTACAGGAGGGAGACACGTTTACTGTAGCAAAAGCGGAGAGCTGTAATCAGCCCTGCTCAGCTCAGTTGGCGGAACTAAAAGCACTTACTGAGGCATGCAAACTGGCACAAGGAAAAATAGCTAATGTGTTCACAGATAGCAGTTACGCTCATGGAGTGACACACCTGTTCGGCTCGCTGTGGAAACAGAGAGGTTTCAAGAAAACAGATGGTAGCCCGATTCAACATAAACAACAGATAGATGACTTAATGTCAGCTATGATGCTGCCGACACAATTAGCCATCATCAAATGCCAGGCACATAGAAAAGGTAACGATGATGTAATACAAGGAAACAATGAAGCCGATGAGGCTGCCAAAACAGCGTCAAAATGCCTAATAGCCATTTTTGCACCTGTAGTGTCACTGGAACCTATTATGACACCTGACGACATCATATTGATATAAGGGGGTCAGTCCAGAAGACAGAGAAAACCTGCGAATCCATGGGCAGGGCGAAACCACGGTTGCACGGTGACAGGGACAGGGCGTCCCCCTCCCCTGACGCAGGAATGTTTGACACTTTTGATATTGTGGTCGCATTTTGTCTGCCCCAGGGGAGGAGGACGGTGAATAAACAAAGTGAAATAAATAGAAAACAAGCCTACAGTAGTCAATGAAGAAATGATTTACATTTTCTACATTGATTCACATTAAGTGTGAAGTATAATAAGAATTATATATTAAACTGTATATTAACAGTATATTATTATTATCAGTATAAATGGAGTAGGGAGGGGATTAGGCCCCCCGAACCTTACTCCTTAACAGGCGGCAGTGGAATCGCGAGATTCCAAGGACACGTTAAACACATACTATAGCGTTGAGGAGATGCTGAAATAGCCTCCGTGTCTGATGAGGTATGAATCAACATACCACTGTGGTACCGTCTAGTCGGCACAGATGTCGCATGTAAGGAAATGTGGGCACTGTGTGGTACGTGGATGACAATCCACACCTAACAGAGGGGGCAGTGCGCCGGAGGGGGCAAAGCACCTGCTGTGAACAGGCGAGGCTGGGGAAAACGGTCAAAGTTTCCATACCCATAGCTAAGTGGGATGGGGATCAGACCGTCGGTTTCTAAACTGAGTGGCTGATGGGTACTACGGACAGTTAGCCACTTGGGGTCCTGACTTGATGACGGACTGTGAGATTGCGATCGACTGGGTCGTCAGCCGGTCAGATAAGCATATGGCAAGGAGACCATAATTGCATCTGGCTCAATGTACAGTCAGGCCACAATAAGCCGAAACCGAATGCGTTAGTAGGCGAGTTGTGCTTCTGTGATCAGCAGGTTTGAAAAGAGCCACTGGGAAGCAGAGGGATAAGGTGTGTCGATTCAGAGGAATCTGGGTAGTAAGACTTAAGAATTGGAAAGAGACCCAGCCTAACTACTGCGCCCGAAGGTAAAAGAAGGGGACTTCTTCCGTTCACGAAAGGAGACCTTGGCCTGGAAGCGGAGACCTGTATCTCTGTTGGGGGAGAGGGGCCGGCGTCAGAGACAAGGCAGCCCTAAGAAAGGAGCTGGTTGTTCCGATGTAGCGGTCTACCTAAACCTTATGGGGAGGGACAGGTGTATCTGAGTAGGGGAAGGAGTGCATCCGAACGGGAGAGGGGTACTCTTAACTGGAGGGAGGTTGAAAGGGTCAAAGTGTAAATTGAATATTGAACATTTGATTAACCAATGTTATATCTATTTTCAGGACAAAAGGAGAGAACCAGGATTGTGTGACAATTAACATACGTGTATGGGTGCATCATAAATGCCAAGAATGTTTTCTGAAACACATTTGTTTTCATCACAATTTGAGGGGCCTAGTGGCAGATACAGGTGTATTCTGACACTGTGAGTACATTCCCTGGGGTCGTGGATGTCCCTGGATGCCAGGGAGATGCAAATGGACCTCGTAGGAAGTGGAGCAATATTCCATTTGCCGATATGGATATATATTGTAAATATATATTGTAGGGGTTTTTTTTCATAAATTTTCCACAGGTCAAAGTGTAAGGTAATGAGCAAATGATTTGTCATTTGATCAAAGGAAGGAATACATAGAGAATAGGTAGAAGAATAAGGACAACGGACAATGACGACTGACCAGACATGAGTGAGTATGGAGACGAGTGAATGGGCGCCATGGATGTTTGATGAATGTTTGATGAATGTTTGATGGATGTTTGATCATTAACCTACGCTGATTAACTTGATATGATGTAATCGCATGAAAAAGCTAACTAATAAAAAGCGCTAAAATGACACTGAGGCAAACAGGCCTACAGCTTAAAGGTCCAGCAATAGGACTTTGCATGAAGCCGCCAGCTGCAACAATGAAACAATTAGTGCCACATGCTGTCAAAACCATCTGAACCAGTGACACCAAAGAAAGAGGCAACCTACTCGAACGACAGTACGAGCCAGAGGAACCACGACTCAACACATCACCTGGAGCAACACAAGCAGACCACGAAACAAGGACATGGGACAGCAGAGGGTGCAACGGCAGAGACTGTGAGGGGGCCTGAGGGTTCCTGAGGGATCCAAGGATCCTGGACAGACGGTCGAGTTCTCGAAATGCAAAAGCACCTCAAAGTTAAGTACAAGTGCAACTCCAACATGCCAGCCAAATTGGGGTCACCTTGCCAACAATCTCACTGTATGAACATGGAGTTATTTGTATTATTGATATTATTATTTTTATTTTTAGTTTTTTGGCATAAGGAGAGCAAAAATAAGCCTCCATAGTTATATGTATAGTCATATAATGTATGTCCATGACATGACTTTTGAAAATATAAAAAGAGGAGGCCAGATAATGAAATAGGATTATAGCCACAGAGGAGGCCAGATAATGAAATAGGATTATAGCCACAGTGTCCTCACATTTTGGCATTTCAATAGTCTTGGTGACTAAGTATGAAATTAATAATAGAAATAAGCAGAAGAGGTGTAATGACACACCAAGGGACCAGTATTGAAAACTAGCATGTGTGCTATAAACATGCAAAACAATACATCTGGTCTATTCATTGTGATTGATCCAATGTAATTGTGGTGTAATTTTTAAATGAAGATATCATACATTGAGGTGCCCCAGTTTGACGACCAACACGATAAAGAGGGGCATGATGGACGTGATGAATGTACCTGAAATGTGACAAAATGATGTGAAATGTGAAATTCATGTATTTGGAGTTAAGGCCTAAGGGATTCCTGTCTAGATTTGTGCCCGGGGAATGGGGACCTCTCGGTTATGAGAAAAAAACTGGATCAAAAAAGAAGAAACTTATCTCTGCCGGGGAAGGGGGTCTCTATTTGAATACTGTGCAGCTCACACGAGGTGGCTTATGTTCAATATGGGATCTCTGGACCTGGTGGGGGGGTGTGTCCTAAGGGACAAGGAGGTGTACTCAACCAAAGGGAGGTTCTAAGGGACAAAGAGGGGTACCCTACACAAGCAGGTTCTAAAGGTCAAAGTGGTGGTCAAAGTGAACCATACAAATTAAAGAGTCTTATTCATCATTTCATTCAATGTATTATATAATTGGAGATTTCCAGGAAGCGGTTGTATGTCACTAGGATAGTTACTGCACAAGTCTGGTTTAGCAAATAATTATGTTAAATGAATTTGAAACGTGTTGTGAATAACAATTGGTTGTGTATTCATTTCAATGTATACGTTTTAAAAGGTTTACTAGTATAGTTGTAAGATAGGCCGAGATGGCTAGGAGAGAGTATTAGTCAACTTGAATCTCTCCGTAACCTATGATGTGTATTAGAATAAGCAATGAGAATGTTGGCACGGCTGTAAAATGGAGCTTGGCTAGATCAAATTTAGAAGGGTGGTGTAAACAAGCAGTTAAATATGGGAATTTCTAATTGTAATTTGTACCAGGGTCAAGACGGTGTGGAAAAAGAGGGACATTGGAGGAGGATGAGGACTTTCTGTCTGAGGACAAGTTGCTGCCATACCAACCTGGAGTACTGACACAACTGACCTGGCCTGATACTAGAAGCTAAGCAGGATCAAAGCCTGAGGTCAACATCATCATGAAAGCGAGTGGCAGATGAAAGGACAATTGTGTTGTGGACTATGGACTAGATGATGGACGGAACGTGGACAGTAAAGAGTGAACAATGATTAAAGTGTTATTAGATTTAGGCCATGACATGTTACATTACATGTTGGTTTTGTATTCAAGTGAAAATACGAATGAGAATAGGATCTTTTATTTGATGAAGAACTAAAGATTGAAGTGGAGTGAATGTTTGAAGTGAATGTTGGAAAATGTAAGGTTACTGGCTGTAAGTCACAATAGGTCACAGTTTTACCTTTCTTACAAATCTTGACAACAGGGAGTTAATTTTTTCTCCTGTAAGCAAGGAGTTTTACTGAAATATTGTGGGCCTAGTGGTGAAATGCCTCGAATGGACTTGCGGAATTAGTAGGTCTATGTATTAGTTAGGCCTGAGCGGTGATTTTCACTGCTGGTCGACGTATTCTGCTTCTAGGCACAGTAACTGGGGGGGTTGATGTATGTATGCACTAAACATTAGGGCAGAGTCTCAGTATAGATACGGGTGTATCTAAAGGGAGGATATGTTGAGATGGGAAACAGGTTAAACACAAAATGTGGAACAGTATGAAATATTTTAAGTAGGGAAATAAGGTGTAAAAAACACAGGAAAAAGGATGTACGAGGCACTGAACAAGCAAAGTTGTGTGTCCTACCATTTAACATTATTATCTAAAGGTTTTCAGCATATAAAAGAAAAGGCTGTTAGATGATAAGTTGGTTTTTGCAAATATAGAAGGGAAAACTTCATACCATAATCTGCAATTTACTTGGTGATGAATAAGTTACAAATAGGAAATGAATTTAATAGTAGTTTATGTTTTAAAAATGTTCAACTGGTGCATGCTGATGGTTTACAAAGACCGACAATGAGACTCAGCATTTCAGGTGCCACTAAGGAACGATACTGGGATACGAGTTTTTTCTGTAACAAATCTGTGGTATCAGGTTTTTTCCCTCTTGTTAATGAAGTGTTTCATTTAATGAAAATGTATGGTATAACCAAGGTATATCTGAGGTACATCTTGCATGACAGTATATGAGTACTTCAGGTGTTATGTTTATACTCATTCATTTTGGTCATGTGAAGTATTATCACACCATAGTCACTATTATATATGAATCACTACTACACAAATATCATAGTACATATATGTACATATAATACATGACAAAATCACGGATAAGTAGTACATATTCATGGCAATGCCATGAAAGGGAGGATTGTGGTGGCAGAATGCCATTTAAGTATGCCAACATATATAAAATATATTACATCCACATATGAGACAACAAGACAACTCTGTGTCCATGAAGGCTCTATTTTTAGAGTTGAGGTGGAGGTTATATATAACCTAAGGAAAGGTTAGTTGAGGTGAGGCAAACTCAGAAGCACTCCTTAGGATGACATTTAAGATCCAGATGAAACCGGTTTGATCCACAGCAAGGGAGCCGGTCAATGAACCTGTTAGTAAGTGACAGTAGATAAATCACACACACCTCCCTAATTCAGGACAACCAATGACATAAGAGACATCAGATCTACCAATGGGAAAAGGATCCACCCATGTTTATAAACACACCCTGGGATGACCTTTATATGAGAGAGTATAAAGGTGGCCTCCGAGATGAACACTGTTAGGTCTTGTTGAATTTCATGTTAACGCATTGAATAAAACAGTTCCTCACACCGCGGAGATCCGACCTGAAACACCGCCTGCCGTGTCTTTCTTCATCTTTGATCTTTATAATATTGTATAAAGTCAGTCCACCACAACATAGTAAAGTGCCTGTCTCCTTCTCACATCTCCAGCAGATGTCACTGTCCCTTAATTTCAGTCTGGCCAGTTTACTAGGCGTCCAATAGCTTCTGTTCAACACTTTGTAAAAAATAAGTTGTGATTGCGCCTCCCGAGAGAATTTACCCCATTTGGACACCAGCTTCTCCCACATTTCCTCAGTAATATCCTCACGTACATCGTTCTCCCAGCTCAGCCTCAGACCTGCCAACTTGGGTGCATTGTATTCTCTTATAACATCATAGAATCTTGATGCACCGCCTTTCCTACGCCATCCTTTATAAAATATTTCTTGAATTGCAGTAATCGGGCCACACTTTGGCCCTCCCATGTAAATGGCTGCTTTTAAAATATTTGTATTTACAATTTGTGCACATTTTACCCATTCACACACCGACGGCAGCGGCAACCATGCAAGGTGCCAACCTGCTCATCGGGAGCAAGTAGGTGTTAAGTGTCTTGCTCAAGGACACATCGACACGTTGCCCGGGGAGGAGCGGGAATCTCCGGATTGCCAGACGACTGCTCTACCTCCCGAGCCACTGTCGCCATGAAACTAGTACTTCCAGGTCTTACCCGAAAATGGAACTAATGAATAAACTTTTCATGCACTCACTCAAAAGAACAAAAGAGGCGCAGGGACGACAGGAGCATGACAATTGTCTATGCAGACCATTCAAAGTCTATGAGCTTCCGAAGAAGGGTGGTCACGTGAGGGGACGACAGGAGAATGACAATTGTCTTTGCAGACCATTCAAAGTCTATGAGCTTACTTATGAAGAAGGGTGGTCACGTGAGGGGACGACAGGAGCATGACAATTGTCTATGCAGACCATTCAAAGTCTATGAGCTTCCGAAGAAGGGTGGTCACGTGAGGGGACGACAGGAGAAGGACAATTGTCTTTGCAGACCATTCAAAGTCTATGAGCTTACTTACGAAGAAGGGTGGTGTGGGATATTGTGGATATCCTGAAGAACGTTCTCAGTCAACCGAGGTCCAGTTAATAACAAGGTTTATTAGCCAGACAGATAGAAATATACACATAGTATTTAGAGAGAATGGCTGAGGCTCTCGCCCTAGGTGATCAGCTGAAATGACCCAGGTAGAGACCATGAATGCTGTCGGGAGGAGCCCTATATAGTGGAAAGGGGGAGGAGGGGGTCCCTTTTGATAGGTCAAATGGGTGAGGGGGGAACACAGGATAGGGGACAAAGGGGAGGGGAGGGGGATATCTTTTACATTGTTGGGGAATCAATATATTATTCCACAGTGGTCACGTGAGGGGACGACAAGAGAAGGACAATTGTCTATGCAGACCATTCAAAGTCTATGAGCTTACGAAGAAGGGTGGTCACTTGAGGGTTGATGGCACTTCGCTTCTTTGCCCTGGAGCCTTTCTCCGGGTTGATGCCCAAAAAGAACCTGTTAATAAGCAAAGATACGTTTCAGTTTTAAATAGACAGCATTTATCAAGGTGCTCACCTGTGTCTTTTCCCACACCACACCCTGATGAAGACTGCTACTAGTTCAAACTTGTTGGATCATCCTCACAATAAAAAGATTTGTTTAGCCTAGAAGAGTGCCTCATGGTACCTCTAACATAATGTTTACTTATCCAAATTTTGAAGCCATACTATAATGTGAATGAAACCATTATGTCAATTTCTTAACAAGATAGCACAGCAACATCAAGTGATGGTATGGTCCCAATTCACATAGTTGGTTCCAGGCTTCATACTCAAAGTATTTAATCTACTTTATGGCCTCTGTAGAAAGGCATGGACTTAATAGCCAGATAGTCTTTGCATGATAAGTCTTACTGATGACATCGATCATGTGTTTGAGTGTTAAAATACCTTTGGATGAAACCCAGTGTGGATGATCCAACGGAAGGATACTCCAGGTTGAAGACATAGTAGCTGGTGAATAAAGCAGCTACCCCATGCAAAAATAATGGGTGTGGGCCCATCACAACTTGTCCCTCGATGGATATCATCCATCCAGAAGGCTGCATTGTGTCACCTGAAATGAACAGATACCCCGTCATGCGTTATTGTGGATAGGTATACATTCCTGCAAGGACATGACACAGAACCCTGCAGTTCAGGTGGACAGCACTTTTCTACTCCACCATCAGATGGGTATAGGCTATACATATCAGCCTGTAAAAGCTTCAGAGTCCCTGTGCAGATAGGAAATCCGGCTAAAGGACAAAGCAACTCCTAGCCCTCCAGTTACAAGCGCAGATGGAATGGAGACATGCCAGCTCAGGATATTATTTATAAGCGTCATATGTGTGCTGTATCACAAACTGCCTTCTGTCAGATTTTCCCCCTCGATGCAAAGGAACACATAAGCTCATCCCTGAACATTACATTACCTTGAATTATCAAGCAGGGGGTGCTTGGGAGTGCTGCAGTATTCACATCAGCAGCTGTGGCACAGGTCTGCAACAAAGTAACACACAATAGCATAGATTTATGAAAGGATGAAGATAAGCTAATCCACGCACTACAACTCACCACACATCAGCTCGGCCCATTTGGAGCAACTTGGGGGTTAAGTGTCTTGCTCAAGGACACTTCCGACATGCGGACAGTCAGAGCCAGGATTTGAACCACCAACCCTACGGTCGATGAACGACCATCTCTACCAACTGAGCTTCAGTCGCCCCTAATGTAATCACTCGCATTTCAAATATTTTAATAAATAAAATTAAAAATTAAAATAAAACGTACATCAACTTCGAGCAGTAGTTTCTCCGTAGGCTCCTTGAAGTACACCATAAGGAGCAGGAGGATGCAGGCAGCCTTCTCCGAAGCCTCTGGATCATATCTGGCCAGAATATCCCTGATCTTCGTGTTGTCCAGTTTCTGGCAGAACTGCAGGATGGTCCGTCCTCGATGACCCAGGGCATCTTGGATCTTTTGAAGGACATCGGTGTCTGTAGGAGGCCAAAGTGTGAGAAAAGCCCCGTCTGAGAGAAGAGAAAAGGCCATTCCTCTTTGACCTCCACCATCGTTGGTGCAGGCATTTTGTTCAAGTACCGCCGCAGGATGACGTAGGTCCTCTCCATCAGAAGTTCTGCTCTCGCTGTCCCACCCATCCCTTCCTCTGTGTACAGACATACAAATACATGTATTGAGTACCCAAGTAACAACAATTAGATTTGATGTCGCCACCTCTGGGAAATTGAGTGGCAAACCTTTAATTTCATGCTTCTTTCGTCTTCTTCTTTCGTGTAACGTCAGAGGTCCAACTCCGTATCTTGTAGCCATGCCCTTAACTCTGGTCCCACATCAAAGAGGCTGGCTTCCGAGGGTGGTTTGTATAGGGGGCAGATGGTCAGGATGTGGTCAACAGTCTGCTCAGGGTCTCCACACTCACATGCAGCGCTGTCTGCCAGGCCCCACTTCTTTAATGATGCTTTAAAGCGACCAACCCCAGATCTTAAACGGTTCAGCAGAACCCATTGCCGGCATGGAAGATCGTCTCCTGTGGCGCCATCTCCTGGATCCCAGATGTAGTGGTGGATACGGGTTGGCCCAGCACTCTCCCACTCTCTCTTCCAGGCTGCCGCCAGCCATCCATTTATATTAAGGTGGCCTTTTTGCTTAATGTGGGATGTTTATTCAGGTGTCAATTCACCAAAAGTAAAGTAGATTGCATGCCTGCGTAGATGTTCCGCAGATCCCTTTTCAAAGCCGCCAAGGTTTCCTCTGTCTCCCCGTCCGGGAAGTCTGCTGGGCCCCACCTCACACACCTAGGGATAGGAAGGAATCATAGGTTAACTCAATACTATTGGGGGAAATTATTAGGGCTGACCCCTATTAGTCGATTAATCGGTCGAAAGGAGCCGCAGTCGACTGCCAACCTCTTAGTAAAAAAAAAAAAATAAATAAAGATTTATAATATATTTTTTTTATCATTCTTTCCAAAAGAAAAGAGGCCTCTAACGCTAATGGCACGCATACCAGAGGCTAACTGCCTACGAAAACAGGCACAGAGGCACTGAAAGAGGATTTCACCCATCTAATGAACACACTAGACTAGACAAATATCAAGATGTATCCATCAGTGGAACAATTGCATGCTTTTGCAGAGGACAAGAAGCCTTCAGTCGACTCCTTCAGACATTAAGCACCCCCACAGCCCAAATGGAATGATAAAAAAATATATAATAATATTAAATTCTTTATTTACTAAATTCTTTTGTCGAGTAACGGCACATTTTGGCCAATCACAGCGACTATCCAAATCCTTAGTCGGGGACAGCCCTAGAAATTATATTAAAAAAAAAATCTACACATAATTTAAACATTCAATCCAAATAACCTAAGTTAGTCTAGCATGGCAGTGCCCCTTTAACTCCTAATTGCTGCGAGTGTGAATGGAGAGGACACTGGCGCCGTTTGTTTTGCCACCCCTACCCGTATTGGTCGACAGGACCTCTCGTCAGCCTGGACTCTCCTGCCACACCAGTGTGCCGTCTTTCCTCTCTGCCTCTGCGGCGTCTAGCCAGAGTGTTGTTCCTGCTTTTATACTACACTCTTGTTTTTACTTGTTGGAGAAGAGAGTGGCATCCATCTCCAACAACTTCACCTCGCCTGCTAATGTCAGCAAAGGATTGCTCCTGACAAGTGTTCGGACGATGCTGAGGCACATGGTTGGGTTGCGCTCGTGCTCCATCATCTGATCCACCAAAGCGTTCACAAAGGCCCTTCTCTCATCTGGCTTTGGTCTCTCTTCTTTTTCCACTGCACGTTGAACGGCTGTTGACATCCGGTTCCAGTTGACACAAAAGTCTACATGCCATGCCATGCCAGGCTGTGAAGACTGTGAAGAGTTTGAAGTGCATAGGATACTTGGGGGGCTGCACAACAGAGAGTGCGGGAATGATTGCATAGAGGACAGAGTGTTCGGAGAGGACAGAGTGTTCACAGAGCTCGGTGTTGGGGAACTTGAAGCAATTGGATGGGGAGGGAGCACCTCCATATTAAGGGTTACTAATGCAGACGGGACAAAAACAGTTATGCCAATGTTCCAAGGGCATAGTTCTAAGTGTCATGTGAGTCTAAATATGAATTTACCTTTATTAATACCATCCATCAGCTTCCGACACTGGATTGGTTTGAGGTGTCGGACCAGATCCACCCTCTCCATTAAGGCCAGATCTTCGAAACTCTCCACTCCAAGATCCTCAAGTGGGTGGTCAGTAAGTCATCAGGGAGGCCCGGTAAATATGACCAAACTGCTTCCTTTATAGCTTCCATTACCTAGTCTCATTGATTAGGGTCAATCATGAATCAGTTCATGCATATTCACTACTTGTCTGTTTGCAGTGCACTATATGCGGTTAACTGCCAACATGTGCTCGCTATACAATCAACAATACAAATGTAAATACAAAATCAACTATCTTAAGGTTACTTAATATCCTGCTCCACTTACGTCTGTCCTCACGTCTGTCATATCCTCCCTTTCCTGTTTAAACTGCTCATGGAAAGAATGGTGGAGCGCAATAAGCATATGATCATGCACGTTGTATGCTGGAAGAGGATAGTAGTCCAGTACATCTTCGTGCTTAATGCACACATAATCCTCTTGGGCCACTCCTTAGTCACAGTACATACCCATGTCAATAAACTTCACACAAATGTGTTTCTCTGAGACAAAGTAGACAGAGTTATGGGCAACAATGACCAGCATAATCTTCCCCATGTGAAGTCCTTCATCACTGTTCCCAAGCAAGATGAACATCCCCTTTCTGTAGTCTGTGCTTTTAACTGTAACATTGTTACAAGCCACTGCAGACTGAGACTAAAATTGACAACTGGCTACAGATGCCCTGATCTTGTTGTTGTAATCATCCAAATAAAAGGCAGTCCCCTTCTCTACCTGTATAACAGGAGGAAACAAGTTTCCCACACTCAGGTAGGCCTGGAGGAGTTGGTGTCTCTCTGCTAGTGTTTTGCACAGATTTTTGAAATTGTGCAATTTTCTGGCACACTGTTTGAAAAAAGTATGTTTGCTTTCAAACCGCAGAGTCCACAGGTGAATAAGTGGGCCAAAGTGGACGATTAGATCTGGATAATGGCCAAGATAGTGATGCTTTGGCCTCAGGGGGGCATTGGGGAATAGCCTTTTCCTGTTGCATATGTACTCCTCTGTGATGACTTTCAGATATGCTACCTGGCCTTCTGTAATGACTGGTGCACAGATAAGCTCAACCATCTCTCTCGGCTGCAAAATGAGCTGCCACACCTCATTGTCACAGGGATCTTTAATCCTGCCACCCACCAAGAGAGGGAGTAATCTAAGGAAACACCAGTTTTGAACTGCATGCCCACTTAGTTTGTCACTGCTGGGAGAGAGGTCTGCTGGTTTGTCCCTACCATTGTTCCCTTCATATCGGAACTTGTTTTTGCACCGATTTAACTGCAGGTAAGTAAAATGATTCTCCTGGACTAAATGGCGAATATATAAAGGAAGGTCATAAGCCATGACTCCCTCAAATAAATCATGGCCTAGACATGGTGGGAGGCCAGGCAGGCAAACATGGAAATGAGAAAGCTGGTTGAAAAGAGAGTCAAACTTGATACCGCATACAGAGTCTGTGGCACTAGTTTCCAGGTCTGGCAAATTGCTTGTGTATGATTGGACCGTTCTTGTGGCACCACACAAAACTGGATTCTTCACAAAATCCTCTCTCTGTACCTGACAGTAGCGACAAAAATAATTAGACCGACTGAAGTTTTCTAAAAATCCCCCAATAGAATGGGATCCTAAATTGTCTCCTGCAATGGCAACCAAAGAGCCCTTTAGTACAGTGCCATCAGATATGACTACACCTCTCTCCTCCAGGATTTTGAGGTCCTCAATTAGATGTGCAAAAACCTTTTTTAGCCCAAAATACTTAAAGTCCTGCTCCCTACATAAGAGAACAACTTGCATCTGATCTATAGAAGATCTAATGTGAGGCAAGATGTCAGTCAGGGTTAGGTAAACAGCTAAGACCTTGTGCTTTTTCCCCCCTGAGCCCAGTGGATTAACAACCTCGAAGGCATCTTGGTACAGTATCAAACCAAGTGAGGAAGGGTCAGCTTTCAACATTGGATTACTTTGAAATCCTTTTCCATCCTTGACATCCTGATAGACAGCATCAGTAGATTTCTGCAAACGTGTCATGGTATACTGTTCTCGTAGAGACTCATTTTTTAACAGTGTCACCAATGTCTCATGTATAGGTACATACTGAGCAAAGCATTATTTGTCATTTTCATCATTGCCCAAGAGCAAAGGCACGGGATGAACATGGTTGAAATGCTCTTTAAAAGCAGCCTTCCTCTTTGCATCTGTACTGAGTCTTCCCCTGTTATAGAGTGTGAGTAGATCCTCTCTGTTCAGTTCATCAACCATGCTGCTTATAGTGGCCTGAGGGATTCCAAGTTTCTTCAATTTCTCACTCAGAACGAGAATGAGACAGGCAAAGTTCATGAGCAATTTGAAAGTCCTCAATAATGGTTTGTATGGTACTTGCCGGTAAGAGTAGCTTAGATTGCAATTTCAAATAGAAAAGTGTAAGGTTCTGTAAAAAAAGGGTTTCGTCCACAGCTAATGGCACTTCTGGTCCATCATCATGTTCACCAGCAGCTTCTGAATATGACTGACTGGGTTCTGGCAATGACTCTGTAGACTTGTCTAGTACCAAGTCATCTAAAACTGAATCCTTGTGTTTCCTGGAAATATGTGGAGCAAAAGTCATTACGTTTGTGAACCTGCAATCACAACCTCTAAATGGACATGGCGATTCCATTCCTCCCTTTATGTGTGTCTTCAAATGCTTGATAAGAAAGGCTAAAGTGTCACACTTAAATGCACAAGCCTCAAGCACACATTTCAAGGATGTGTCAGGTGGTAGAGCTGATGTAGGTCTAGGCGGCTGACCAGCTTGCAGGTAGCACCTATGCAGGCTATAGATATGAGATCTCAGTGCTGCGTGTTTTCTGAACCTCTGTGAGCAGTACCCCACACTGATAGTGATAATTGGGGCCATTACTGTGGAGCTGTGTGTGCTGGACAAAGCTATGCACAGACACATGCTGACATCAAATATATTTACAGTGGAACATTGTTGTGCGTGCTAACTAGTTACCTACCCAATCATTACATCTGCCTCACACTGAACAAGATGGTTAGCCTGGCTGCCTCACACTGAACAAGATGGTTATTGGCTGCCACTGAACAGGATACTGTATGTTAAAGACCTCTCTGATGACCTAGAAAAAAGGAAACCAGAGAAAGGAGAGATTACAGTTTGCATGCAGATTATGAACGTATACTATAGGCCAGGGATCGGCAATAGGCGGCCCGCGGGCCAACATTGGCCCGCCAGCAATAATTTCTGGCCCGTCAGATTATTTTGAGAATATGATATTTATTTGACGCGCGGGAAATATTCACTCGGGACGCCAGGGTGTCTTTTATTGTGAAGCTGTATCTATCTACCGGCAGTCATCAAAAGCATGTCTGTCACTATAGCCAATTGAAATGCTAGAAATGGTCAGGTGGACTGGGAGAACCAATGGAATAGTCCCACCGGGCCCCGTGTCTATTTCCCTAACGCACTTTCACTTCCGCGTTCGAGATGCGACTCGCGAGCGAGTTGAAGAAAACAAAACAAACATCTTTGGATAGCAACAGGGAAATATAACGCTTCTTTTAATAAACAGGAGCCATACTTAAAATACGGGTTTATCGCAACAGGTCGGTGATTCTTGCGTGCCGAGCCGACGTCCTCTCTGCATAATATGTGGCGACAACAACAACAACAACAACAACAACGAGGCAAGTTGGCAGATAAAGTAGCTGCATTCAACGCCAATCTGGAATTGGAGGGCGGCGAGTGGATATGACATGTTTCAAACATTAGCAGGGATTTTGGAGGACTTAACAACAAACAAGGAGGTATGGTGAGTCGTGTTTTCATGCATTCTGATCTGTTCATCACCCGCCGGCGCCGCTGTGATCTGCAACAGCTGAGAGCTGTTCATGAATGAATGGATGAGTGAGAACTTTGTTTGGCGGATTGCAGAGTGGGTGCAGTGCAGTGCGGCGCAGTGCACACGGTTGTTGGGGGGATGCAGACCAGAGAAAAACGTTTGTCTTTTTTCAATATCAGTATATTAAATTAGCCAT
The DNA here is from genome assembly GCF_963971535.1 of Notolepis coatsorum. Classification (NCBI taxonomy): domain Eukaryota; kingdom Metazoa; phylum Chordata; class Actinopteri; order Aulopiformes; family Paralepididae; genus Notolepis; species Notolepis coatsorum. The sequence continues at coordinate 193,035,917 of NC_140165.1, forward strand.
TGTTTTTGATCCTGGCCCGCCAAGCAACTGCTTGGGGAAAATCTGGCCCGCGGCCAAACCTAATTGCCGACCCCTGCTATAGGCTAATCTCAGGTGTACTGCACAGGAAACAAATATAGTCTATAAACTACGATCTGTGTTGCATATAGGCCTACCTATACAACCAGGAAGCAATCCGTGCATGGATCTGGGGAGAGGTTGACTCCGTCAGTGCAGATTACTGTCCTGTACGCCTCGTCTGTGTCGCGCCGGCCGGAAACGGGAAATTCAGGCAGGCAATCAGTAGGCCCTAGAGCAGGGGTTCCCAAAGTCGAGGTGGGGGGGGTCGCCAGATGATTAAAAAAAAATCAAATAAAATGTATGCAGTCAGGCCACTGAACTTAGAAGCAGGCCAGGCCAGTGTTTCTAGTTGCACCAGCGCAATAGTTAGATAACCTAGGTGGGGAACAACCAGGAGATCACTGCAACTCACACAAGTTGGAGAACTATCTCTCTCTCTCTCTCTTGCTCTCACACACACACAAGGGAGCCGCATGTGATTGGTGGAGGCGGGACCCTTACAAAAAACTGCTAATCATTGACACATGCTATCCTGTAATAATCCCCCCCAGAAAAATCTACTTAGCATTTGATATATTGCAAATATATGCCATCACACACACTGGCATTTAAAGGGTTAGAATTATAAAATTAATATGTGGTGTTATGATCAGGGCTGAAGTTAAATAAGATTGTATTTTTCAATTATAAAAAAACTGAAAATCAATAAAAATCTGTGTTGTTGTAATCATACATATGCTAGCCTGTTTTTTAACAATAATTTGTGATGCCATCACAAACACTGGCATTTAAAGGGTACAAATAAAATAATTCATGCACCAGAATGCAGGAAATTAAGTATTTGTAACAAAAGATTTCCTGGTGGGGGACCCCCAGACCCCCTGCTTAAAAAGTGGCCTGACTGGGGCTATATTTTGCACTATATTTCCTGGCCTGAATGATTTCCCCAGTCCGGCCCTGGTTAAAAGCCTCCAATGCTTATTAGTGTGTGTGCGTTTGAACGTTTGCATGTTTCAACCATACATTTCCATTTATAAAAAACAAAAACAAAAACAAAATATTATTATTATTATAATTTCTTTTTTACCTCCTATAATAGTGGGGGTCGCGGCTCTCTGACACCGTTATTTGGGGGTCGCGGCCTGAAAAGTTTGGGAACCCCTGCCCTAGAGGACAAGGGGGGACAGGCAAGGGAGTTTGGTAATCCATATATAAAGAGTATCATCCATTGTGCTATAGTCACCCTCCACAGTGTTCCGAGGACTGCAATTAAAAATGAACTATACACTTAAATAAAAGAATGTATTTGAGATTCTCTTAAACTAATTGTATCTATTGAACTATATAGTTGCATTCAACAGGTCGTTATTGCAAAAGAGAATTAGTTATCAATAACCTACCTGTATAAATAAAGGTTAAAAGTTGTTCCAAATATCACCTCACAACATATCAAAGATGCATTCATTTCTTATATTCGTTAACTACCTTAGGTGATACTCAAACTCGAACAGTCGCTATAGATTTCTTGATGGCTGGCACATGCCAAGAGGATGTCAAATCTGGATTAGAGGCAAGGCAGTAAGAAAAAAAACACAGGGAACGACGCATAAATTCATGTCAAACAGTACTGGATGAGGTGATTAATCTCAGGTGTACTGCACAGGAAACAATAGTCTATAAACTACGATCTGTGTTGCATATAGGCCTACCTATACAGGGAGAGGTTGAAACCGTCAGTGCAGATTACTGTCCTGTACGCCTCGTCTGCGTCGCGCCGGCCGGAAAATTCAGGCAGGCAATCAGTAGGCCCTATAGGACAAGGGAGGGAGAGGCAAGGGAGTTTAGTTGCATTCAACAGGTCGTTATGTGAAATATTGCTATGTTATTGTGAGATTACAAAATCTGATGTGATATTACAGAGGATTTTGATTACAGTATGTTATTGTGAAATAATAATTAAATTATGTGAAATATAGCTATGTTATTGTGAGATTACAAAATCTGATGTGATATTACAGAGGATTTTGATTACAGTATTTTATTGTGAAATAATAATTAAATTATGTGAAATCAAAGGATACTGTATGAATGTCACTGTAATATGACACTCATAACAGAATTAGTTATCAATAACCTACCTGTATAAAGGTTAAAAGTTGTTGCAAATATGTTTCCCCTCATAAATATACCACTATATACATTCATTTCTTATATTAGTTTTAAAATGACCATTTAACAGTTTAACAGTGCTCTGAAAATGCTCTGAGAACATGCGCTCATCATTCACTGTTTTAAGCGTGAACACAAGGGAGGGAGGGAGAGAGACAGGCCCTGCATGCCTGCACCCTGCCATGTTGTTGGTTTACCATGACAATGTTGTTCCAATTTCTTTCCCCCCCGCATAAATACCACTATCTATCAAAGATGCATTTCTTATTAGAACCCCTTATATTCCCGTTTTAAAATGATCGTTTAATAATGAGCACATAAGCGTCATGCATTAAGCGCGAACTTTGCGCCGTCTGTGGGTGGATATTTCACGAAAATCTGACGAATTTATTAAGAACATTGTAAGAGCAACTAACGTTACTTGGCCAACTTTGATACTGATTTAGATTAGACGATTATACCCCCCCAAGCACCTTTTAGCAAGCAAGCATATATGGTAGCAGCAATGCTAAGCAAACTGATTGTGTGAGTGTATCCTGTTAAAGAATACAGCATAAGCCACATTTTGAAACGTTACTGACGTTAGCCTACATAAAATGTATAACAGTATATGCAACAGGTGGATATCACTAAACACCAAGATCAAGAAACATTCATTATAGCTAACAGCTAACGTTACTAGCTAAATTAGCTTCAGCTAGCAGGCACGCATAACGGTTAATATAACATTCTCTACCATGTAAAAACGAACACGGCACTACTCCGCTGGCGTTTGCAATCGAAAGCATACATACAACATACAACATAATATCCACCATCGACTTTATTGCCATGCAGTACTCACTTATTGTTCTTAACGATGCACAGAGACACGAGGTAGTTGCCAGGAAGATGCTGCACAGCCAGGTGCATTCTGGTAGGCGGGGCACAGGTGTAGTGCAGTCTGGGAGGCGTCCAGGAAGATGGTACGCTGCACGTGTGCAGTCTGGACAAGTCTGAACTCATCTAAGTGACGTGCATTATATAGTGACCCCGAATATGCAGGTGCAGAATGGGTACTGATTGATTGATTGATTGAAAACTTTATTAACAGATTGCAGAATGGGTACAGTAACGTACAGCTCAATACATACAATTGTTAACACATCCCACGCCGGAAACGGCTTACGACGTGTTTCAAGTTCATGTGAATTCTGCCAATCCACGGCGTACGACGTTATTGAGATCATATTTCATTTTTTCGCCATGTTATTCATAATTCCCTCACAGAGCCTCGTCTGATGCAGTGGGAGCATGCACAACTCTGCAACGCTTCAATACTTCCCCCTGGTGGATGATCGGCGAGTTGCCAAACCGGAAATGGACGAGTCGATCTCTGTGCATCTTGGAAATGCGTCCGGCACTCGCATATTGTCGCGGGACTCAAGACACACACCGTGTATATGGATCGCTGCCATAACTCAATAATCAACATGATTTGGGCTGTTATTATTATTATACAAACCGGA
>NC_140165.1:193044653-193338153 GCF_963971535.1 Notolepis coatsorum
AATTCAGTCAGGACCTCGGTTTAGCGTCTCATCGGGACTGCACAACTGGAGGATGCCATACAGCAGGTGACCATAGTGGACAGGAAGCCCATTAATGGGGTAAGACAACTCATGTTCCCACATTTTGCAATCAAAAACAATTATTATATCAAGTGATCATCAAAGCCGGGGTGCGGATAGAACTGTTGTTGGTGCCTCAGCCTTTCGTCCCCTTCGTCCTACAGCTAGCCCACTCACATCTGCTCAGAGCGCACCTGTCCTACAGCTAGCCCACTCCCATCTGCTAGGAGCGCACCTTTCCTACAGCTAGCCCACTCCCATCTGCACCTGGGAGTAGAAAAGACCCTGGAGAAGATCAAGGTAAGGTTCTACTGGCCAGGCATCAAGAAAGCGGTCGAGGATTACTGCCGCGGTTGTCCCAAGTGCCAGCAGGTGGCGCTAAGATCTCACATCAAAAGCCCATTAATCCCTCTCCCCATTATATTGCTTCCTTTCAGCAGGATCGCGATGGACCTGGTGGGACCCCTGCCGAAGAGCGCTCGGGGCCACCAGTACATCCTTGTCATTCTCGACTACACCACCAGATACCCCGAAGCGATCCCCCTGCGGACGATGGCCACTAAAGGAATTTCCCGGGAGCTGATGATGCTGTTCTTCCGGGTCGGCCTGCCAGACGAGATCCTGACAGACCAAGGCACCCTGTTCATGTCCCGGATCATGAAGGACCTCTGTTGGCTGATGAAGGTAACTGACGGCTTGGTAGAGAGGTTCCCCTCAAACAGATGCTTAAGAAGGCAATGGATGCCAATGGTTGGAACTGGGACCAACTGCAACCATTTTTATTATTTTCTTTTAGGGAGGTCCCTCTCCGTCTACTGGCTTCTCGCCCCTTTGAGCTGCTGTATGGCCGAAAGCCCAGAGGGATGCTGGACCTCGCCAAGGATGCCTGGGAACACAAGCCGTCACCCCATCGAACCATGGTGGAACATGTCGAGGAGGTGAGAGAGAGAATGGTGACCATTTGGCCAATGGTGAGAGAGCACATGGCGGCAGCCCAGAGGGCACAGGCCCGAGTCTACAACCAGGGCGCGCAACCCAGAGAGTTCGCCCCCGGTGACAGGGTGATGGTCCTCGTCCCCACATTGGAATGCAGGTTTCTGGCGAAGTGGAACGTTCTAGCCAAGCCAGAACTGGATGCAGTGCCGAAGGGCGAGCAGCTGACACTGGACCAGACACAAGAGCTGAAGGAGTTGGTCCAGAGATACTGGGACGTGTTCTCCTCCGAACCAGTACACACCACGATGGCCCAACACCATATAATAACCGAGCCAGGGAAAAAGGTGAAGCTGCGGCCATACTGGATTCTGGCAGCCCTACGAGAGGCCATCACTAAGGAGGTAAAGGCCATGCTGAGCGCTGGCATTATAGAAGAGTCCCACAGTCCAATCGTGCTGGTACCAAAACCAGACGGATCACTACGGTTCTGTAATGACTTCCGAAAATGTTATGAAATCACAACGTTTGATGCCTATCCTATGCCCAGGGTCGATGAGATGATCAAGCGCTGAACCTCACGAAGGGGTACTGGCAGGTCCCCCTAGCCCCGGCAGCCCGGAAAAAGACAGTGTTCGCCACACCAGAGGGACTCTTCCACTATGTCTGGCTGCCGTTTGGGCTACACGGGGCCCCACCCACGTTCCAGAGGCTCATGGACATGGAGTCTGACCCCACCAGAAATATGCGGCGGCCTATCTTGATGACATAGTCATCCATGGGGAGGAGTGGGTGACCCATCTCCAACCGGAGGAGGCGGGGCTGTTCTGATTTTTAGATGTGAAGCAGCATTTCTATGAGTGGTGTACGTACTGGATATGTTTGGATCAGTTCGGGGTCCGTTCTTTAGTTGAATCGCAGAGCATCAACATCAGACGTTTATCACCCTGTACTGTACCAAAGATCATTGGGTGTATGTGGCTTCACAACAATAGTATCAAATCTGTAATTGAGTGACTGAACTAGCTGATGTGAAATTTTGTTTGGTTTGTCTCCATAACTTGAGTTTGTGTTAAACTAGTACAAGGATTCACAGGCACAAATAAACTCCTAGATGTTGAGACAATGGCCCCACCGTTATGCTTTTCTGCTAGCATGCTAACGTCAATGGATTGGATTGGCTGGCATTTTTATTTTGAAGGCGAAACCTCTCCACAGGAAGTCATATTAAGCTTAATTAAGCTACCTTGACACGCCATACAGCCAATGATATTGATCTACGTCCTCATTTGGCTCCTTGCGAAAAAAGGGTTTCACATTGTTCTCAAAATCTCTCTTTCTCTCTCACCCCTGGGGCCCGGATGTATAGCGGTCGTCTGGTAATCAGAAGATTCCCAGTTCAATTCCGGCTCTTCCCGGCAGCGTGTTGAAGTGTTCTTGAGCAAGACACTTAACCCCTAACTGCTCCTGATGAGCAGGTTGGCACCTTGCATGGTTGCCTCTGCCGTCTGTGTATGAACGAATGGATGAATGTGAGGTATAAGTTGTAAAGTGCTTTGGATAAAAGTGCTTACATATCCATTCACTATTCTTTCCTTCTCTATCTCTTTTTCAATCCCCCCCTCTCTCTCTGTTTGTTTTCTTTCATCTACAGCTCTCCTGTCACTGTCTCCCTCTCCCTCTCCCTCTCTCTCTCTCTCTCTCTCTCTCTCTCTCTCTCTCTCTCTCTCTCTCTCTCTCTCTCTCTATCTCTCTCTCTCTCTCTCTCTCTCTGTTTTTGTCTTTCTGTATGTCTCTCTCTCAGTCTTTCTCTAAACAAACACAAGGATAAACAAATATGCATGCATAAACACACACACACACACTCACAAACAGAGACACACACACACACACACACACACACACACGCACACACACACACACACACACACACACACACACACACACACACACACACACACACACACACACACACACACACACACACACACACAAACAGACACACACACACACACACAAGCAGTTACGTCATAGAGACCCTCTCCAGACTGTCTGCTCGTCCAACAGCATTGGACCTGTGGGCTGTGTGTTTGTGTGTGTGTGTGTGTGTGTGTGTGTGTGTGTGTGTGTGTGTGTGTGTGTGTGTGTGCGTGTATGTGTATGTTAGACAGATTGAGTCAGAGCATGTGTGTGTGTGTGTGCATGTGCTGTGTGCACGCGTGGTGCGTGTGTGTGTTAGACAAAGTGAGTCAGAGTGTGTGTGTGTTCATGTGTTCATGTATTCAAGAGAGATACAAATTTGTGTGTGTCTGCCTGTATGTTCGTGTGTGTGTGTGTGCGCACGCTTGTGTTTCTCTGTGTGTGTGCGTGTGTGTGTGTGTGCGTGTGTGTGTGTGTGTGTGTGTGTGTGTGTGTGTGTTTGGCTGGTGGTCCTCACACAAAAATGCTCAAATGGCCCCTTGCTGTCAGCAGGAACATATAGTCCATGGGCCAGAGGCAAAAATTTCACTTGTCGGTGCCACTCAGGGTGAATAAACGTACATATAATTTTTTCAAAGATCTATGTCTGTAGATGATATTTTGGTATGATAGCCGTATCATAATTATCAAGTCATGAAGTATACCCACCCCCTCAGGAAATAGCATTTCAGATGCTGGCGCATATCCTGTTTAGACTCACGTAGAGGACATCTGTCAATGTTTCACAATATTGTGTTTGGTATAACTTTGAAGGGGACTATGTCATCTTTCATTCAAGCTAAGATGTGAATCTTTCTGACCAATATAGAGGTCACTGGAGCTCTTTGAACAGTCAACAACACACATTTTACATGATTTTCGCCTAAATGATATACTATCTTTTAGCATTGTGTCATCTAGGAGCAACAGAGACACAAAATACAATATCTACAACACTCTCAGGACCATAAGGATTCAGGAAATATGCCTATACTATTTCATTGTTACAGGTCATTGTGAGCCTTAAATTAGAAGAGCAGTATTAGGCTCCTATTACTATACAGAACAGCCACTATAGTCTAGAATGGAAACATAGGTCCACCTGTTTTTTTTATTAATCCTTGAAGTGTCTATTTTAAGATTCTGACAGGTAACAGGTTGGAATAATGTCCCATGGGGTTTATTTTTAACAGCATAACTTTTAAAGTTGACAGCATATGGAGACAAATTAAAACATTTTCCCAAACAAGTTTGACCCAAGGAATTCAGTACAATTGTTATTTTTAAGATTCAAACACATCTTGATTACATTTCAGGACAGAAAAAGCAAAAAACGCTGAAAAATACGTATATCACATCTCTATTTCCCCTTTTTACTGAAATGTAGTGCATTGGACGAGATCGATTTAGGTTAATATTGGAAATAATATTGTGATAAAGATTGTCTCCATGCTGTTATGCCCTAAATATTATAGTTTTGCATAAACAATTATATAGAGACAAATTAACACATTTTCCCATGCGATTTTGATCAGTGATTTATTTATTGTTAAGGTTCAAACTATATGTTTTCATATGCACTGGATATCATGGACTGGATATCTTCTTTCAACATTTCAACATTCAAGTCTTTTTTCTATTTGTATTTTGTACCCTAAACTACTAATCATCATCATCACTAAAACTATTGTCAAAGTCTATCTCTTCGATCTCCATCTCTTCCTCCGCCTCATCACACTCCTCCTCATCCATGTTATTTTTTGCGTAATCTGCCTCCTTATCAAGAGCTTCTTGCTCTTCTGACTCCACTTTCTGGGCCAGTACCTCAACAAGAGAAGGACAGAGGATGGGTCCAACCATCCAGACAGGTTCTAACACCTCCTCATCCATTGTTTTTCCCAGTCCATACTTTTATCATAGGCTTTGGGCCTCTTGAATATTGGCTGTTCTGCTCTTTTGTAGCAGGCAACTATGAAGTTGGCTCGCTGTACATGTGGGATGAGACAGACCTTGGGGGGAGGCAGGCGTTCAATGTCTACTTTGGAGTTTGCATCCAAGACTTTATCAGCACCCATCATTTTCTGCAGCATCTTGGCTCACACAGCATCAACTGACTTCATCGGACCATGGCCATCCATAATGCATGTGAAGGACTCCATCTCCTGTTGGAGCTCATCTGTTACCAGCAACAATGCGCCAAGCTGACTAAAAGCCTTCTGGAATCTAGGGTTCTTCTGCAGATTATTCAACGGATTCACCTGTCTCTTTCCTTTGAAAGCGCTGGCACAGTCATCCCCAGAAAAGTCGTAGTGCTGCAGTACTCCCGAGACTCAGCCAGTTCGGACACATGTATTAGCTTGCAGTGCCAAGGTGCCAGTGCCGTGGTCCAGGTATCTGGAGAGGTTGGTCATGCTGACATGGTAGATGAGGATCATCAGTATATAGGTTGGTCATACTGGCATGGTAGAGGAGGATCAGCAGTATATAGAGAGGTTGGTCATGCTGACATGGTAGAGGAGGATCATCAGTATAGAGGTTGGCCATGCTGACATGGTAGAGGAGGATCATCAGTATATAAAGAGGTTGGTCATGCTGGTAGAGGAGGATCATCATTGTTTGTCTTGGCAAAAAGCCATCGGGAGAGCCAAGTGCATGAGGCGAGAGGGGGTAATGCATGAGTTCTTGGAGGTTGATGGGCATATCCAGATCCAAAGTAGACCTTGAACACCTGCCTCCTCCCAAGGTCTGTCTCATCCCACATGTACAGCGAGTCAACTACCATGTCAGCATGACCAACCTCTCTACTATATACTGATGATCCTCCTCTACCAGCATGACCAACCTCTCTATATACTGATGATCCTCCTCTACCATGTCAGCATGACCAACCTCTCCAGATACTGATGATCCTCCTCTACCATGTCAGCATGACCAACCTCTACATACTGATGATCCTCCTCTACCAGCATGACCAACCTCTCTATATACTGATGATCCTCCTCTACCATGTCAGCATGACCAACCTCTCCAGATACTGATGATCCTCCTCTACCATGGCAGCATGACCAACCTCTACATACTGATGATCCTCCTCTACCAGCATGACCAACCTCTCCATATACTGATGATCCTCCTCTACCAGCATGACCAACCTCTCTCTATACTGATGATCCTCCTCTACCATGTCAGCATGACCAACCTCTATATACTGATGATCCTCCTCTACCATGTCAGCATGACCAACCTCTATATATACTGATGATCCTCCTCTACCATGTCAGCATGACCAACCTCTATATACTGATGATCCTCCTCTACCATGTCAGCATGACCAACCTCTATATACTGATGATCCTCCTCTACCATGTCAGCATGACCAACCTCTCTATATACTGATGATCCTCCTCTACCATGTCAGCATGACCAACCTCTCTATATACTGATGATCCTCATCTACCATGTCAGCATGACCAACCTCTATATACTGATGATCATCCTCTACCATGTCAGCATGACCAATCTCTCCAGATACTGATGATCCTCCTCTACCATGTCAGCATGACCAACCTCTATATACTGATGATCCTCCTCTACCATGTCAGCATGACCTACCTCTCTATATACTGATGATCCTCCTCTACCATGTCAGCATGACCAACCTCTCCAGATACTGATGATCCTCCTCTACCATGTCAGCATGACCAACCTCTATATACTGATGATCCTCCTCTACCATGTCAGCATGACCTACCTCTCTATATACTGATGATCCTCCTCTACCATGTCAGCATGACCAACCTCTCCAGATACTGATGATCCTCCTCTACCATGTCAGCATGACCAACCTCTCCAGATACTGATGATCCTCCTCTACCATGTCAGCATGACCTACCTCTCTATATACTGATGATCCTCCTCTACCATGTCAGCATGACCAACCTCTCCAGATACTGATGATCCTCCTCTACCATGTCAGCATGACCAACCTCTCCATATACTGATGATCCTCCTCTACCATGTCAGCATGACCAACCTCTCCATACACTGATGATCCTCCTCTACCATGTCAGCATGACCAACCTCTACAGATACTGATGATCCTCCTCTACTATGTCAGCATGACCAACCTCTATATACTGATGATCCTCCTCTACCATGTCAGCATGACCAACCTCTATATACTGATGATCCTCCTCTACCATGTCAGCATGACCAATCTCTCCAGATACTGATGATCCTCCTCTACCATGTCAGCATGACCACCAACCTCTATGTACTGATGATCCTCCTCTACCATGTCAGCATGACCATCCAGACAGGTTCTAACACCTCCTCATCCATTGTTTTTCCCAGTCCATACTTTTATCATAGGCTTTGGGCCTCTTGAATATTGGCTGTTCTGCTCTTTTGTAGCAGGCAACTATGAAGTTGGCTCGATGTACATGTGGGATGAGACATACCTTGGGGGGAGGCAGGCGTTCAATGTCTACTTTGGAGTTTGCATCCAAGACTTTATCAGCACCCATCATTTTCTGCAGCATCTTGGCTCACACAGCATCAACTGACTTCATCGGACCATGGCCATCCATAATGCATGTGAAGGACTCCATCTCCTGTTGGAGCTCATCTGTTACCAGCAACAATGCGCCAAGCTGACTAAAAGCCTTCTGGAATCTAGGGTTCTTCTGCAGATTATTCAACGGATTCACCTGTCTCTTTCCTTTGAAAGCGCTGGCACAGTCATCCCCAGAAAAGTCGTAGTGCTGCAGTACTCCCGAGACTCAGCCAGTTCGGACACATGTATTAGCTTGCAGTGCCAAGGTGCCAGTGCCGTGGTCCAGGTATCTGGAGAGGTTGGTCATGCTGACATGGTAGATGAGGATCATCAGTATATAGGTTGGTCATACTGGCATGGTAGAGGAGGATCAGCAGTATATAGAGAGGTTGGTCATGCTGACATGGTAGAGGAGGATCATCAGTATAGAGGTTGGCCATGCTGACATGGTAGAGGAGGATCATCAGTATATAAAGAGGTTGGTCATGCTGGTAGAGGAGGATCATCATTGTTTGTCTTGGCAAAAAGCCATCGGGAGAGCCAAGTGCATGAGGCGAGAGGGGGTAATGCATGAGTTCTTGGAGGTTGATGGGCATATCCAGATCCAAAGTAGACCTTGAACACCTGCCTCCTCCCAAGGTCTGTCTCATCCCACATATACAGCGAGTCAACTACCATGTCAGCATGACCAACCTCTCTACTATATACTGATGATCCTCCTCTACCAGCATGACCAACCTCTCTATATACTGATGATCCTCCTCTACCATGTCAGCATGACCAACCTCTCCAGATACTGATGATCCTCCTCTACCATGGCAGCATGACCAACCTCTACATACTGATGATCCTCCTCTACCAGCATGACCAACCTCTCCATATACTGATGATCCTCCTCTACCAGCATGACCAACCTCTCTCTATACTGATGATCCTCCTCTACCATGTCAGCATGACCAACCTCTATATACTGATGATCCTCCTCTACCATGTCAGCATGACCAACCTCTATATATACTGATGATCCTCCTCTACCATGTCAGCATGACCAACCTCTATATACTGATGATCCTCCTCTACCATGTCAGCATGACCAACCTCTATATACTGATGATCCTCCTCTACCATGTCAGCATGACCAACCTCTCTATATACTGATGATCCTCCTCTACCATGTCAGCATGACCAACCTCTCTATATACTGATGATCCTCCTCTACCATGTCAGCATGACCAACCTCTCTATATACTGATGATCCTCCTCTACCATGTCAGCATGACCAACCTCTATATACTGATGATCCTCCTCTACCATGTCAGCATGACCAACCTCTCTATATACTGATGATCCTCCTCTACCATGTCAGCATGACCAACCTCTCTATATACTGATGATCCTCCTCTACCATGTCAGCATGACCAACCTCTATATACTGATGATCCTCCTCTACCATGTCAGCATGACCAATCTCTCCAGATACTGATGATCCTCCTCTACCATGTCAGCATGACCAACCTCTATATACTGATGATCCTCCTCTACCATGTCAGCATGACCAACCTCTCTATATACTGATGATCCTCCTCTACCATGTCAGCATGACCAACCTCTCCAGATACTGATGATCCTCCTCTACCATGTCAGCATGACCAACCTCTCCATATACTGATGATCCTCCTCTACCATGTCAGCATGACCAACCTCTCCATACACTGATGATCCTCCTCTACCATGTCAGCATGACCAACCTCTCCAGATACTGATGATCCTCCTCTACTATGTCAGCATGACCAACCTCTATATACTGATGATCCTCCTCTACCATGTCAGCATGACCAACCTCTATATACTGATGATCCTCCTCTACCATGTCAGCATGACCAACCTCTATATACTGATGATCCTCCTCTACCATGTCAGCATGACCAATCTCTCCAGATACTGATGATCCTCCTCTACCATGTCAGCATGACCACCAACCTCTATATACTGATGATCCTCCTCTACCATGTCAGCATGACCTACCTCTCTATATACTGATGATCCTCCTCTACCATGTCAGCATGACCAACCTCTCCAGATACTGATGATCCTCCTCTACCATGTCAGCATGACCAACCTCTCCATATACTGCTGATCCTCCTCTACCATGCCAGTATGTCCAACCTCTATATACTGATGATCCTCATCTACCATGTCAGCATGACCAACCTCTCCAGATACCTGGACCACGGCACTGGCACATTGGCACTGCAAGCTAATACATGTGTTCGAACTGGCTGAGTCTCTGGAGTACTGCAGCACTCTGCTGGGATACTATGCCAGCGCTTTCAAAGGAAAGAGACAGGTGAATCCGTTGAATAATCTGCAGAATAACCCTAGATTCCAGAAGGCTTTTAGTCAGCTTGGCGCATTGTTGCTGGTAACAGATGAGCTCCAACAGGAGATGGAGTCCTTCACATGCATTATGGATGGCCATGGTCTGATGAAGTCAGTTGATGCTGTGTGAGCCAAGATGCTGCAGAAAATGATGGGTGCTGATAAAGTCCTGGATGCAAACTCCAAAGTAGACATTGAACGCCTGCCTCCCCCCAAGGTCTGTCTCATCCCACATGTACAGCGAGCCAACTTCATAGTCGCCTGCTACAAAAGAGCAGAACAACCAATATTCAAGAGGCCCAAAGCCTATGATCAAAGTATGGACTGGGAAAAACAATGGATGAGGAGGTGTTAGAACCTGTCTGGACGGTTGGACCCATCCTCTGTCCTTCTCTTGTTGAGGTACTGGCCCAGAAAGTGGAGTCAGAAGAGCAAGAAGCTCTTGATAAGGAGGCAGATTACGCAAAAAAAATAACATGGATGAGGAGGATGGAGAGTACGAGTGTGATGAGGCGGAGGAAGAGATGGAGATCAAAGAGATAGACTTTGACAATTGTTTTAGTGATGATGATGATTAGTACTTTAGGGTACAAAATACAAATAGAAAAAAAGACTTGAATGTTGTGTCAACAAAGAAGATATCCAGTCCATGATATCCAGTGCATATGAAAACATATAATTTGAACCTTAACAGTAAATAAATCACTGATCAAAATCGCATGGGAAAATGTGTTAATTTGTCTCTATATAATTGTTTATGCAAAACTATAATATTTAGGGCATAACAGCATGGAGACAATCTTTATTACAATATTATTTCCAATATTAACCTAAATCGATCTCGTCCAATGCACTACATTTCAGTAAAAAGGGAAAATAGAGAAGTGATCACTGTTCCCCCTAAGGTGCCATGTCCGCACGCGCACATGGCAAACCGCTCCCGCGCACATCGGAAATCTGTCGCGCACAGAAACGTTTGTGTAAAATATGCATGCAGTTAAATTGACTGGCGCGTTGCACCGAATACTACGGTAACCAAGACGTTACCAAGAGAAGCCTCGCTTTCAGTGCTTTGTGGGCGGTGCTACTGCGCTCTCACACAGACACACACAACAGAGCAGGAAGCACAGATCCGACCAGCATCGCTGGCTCCTCACAATGCAAACGCGAAAATGTACATTACAGATTAACTGCAGAGAAAATTCCCAATTTATCGTCCCGTCGAGACTAATTGGAGTGCAACGCGTGCAAAGCTTGACCATATGTTTCTGTGTCTAATAAAGGTGGTGGCGATCTCAAAGCTCACATGGACACAGAAAAACATTACAAACAAAGCAGTGCGAGGCGAGAGTTTAATGGCAAAGTTGACCGAATTGATTGAAGTATGAAGCTATACAGAGAGAGAAAGAAAATAATTTAAAACTATTTTGATGCCTCAAAATTATGTTTTGGTTTGATAAGATGCTTATGATACAATCATTCTAATGATTATGTGTGTAATAAATTAGTTTAGTATACTAATTGCAACAAATCTGAAACTGCATAGTGCACTTTTAAATTAGTATATTTGTGAGGTTACTGTTTTATAATTTACATTACATTGAAAAGATACAAAGAAATTTTTTTAAGCTGGATTTTCTAATACAGAAGAGGTATTATTTAGAACATTACTTCATATTTTTCTTGTTATTTATTTTGTCCAGTAAGACTTGAAAATATATATTATTTTGTCATAGGTTGATTTAGTTATTTTCTTGAGATTTGTCAGATAGATTACTTTAGGCATAATACAGCATATAACTTTGGTTATAGAGAGATATTATTTTGTTATATAAAATAATATAAACAATAATTTTATATCCATACAGAGGAGGCATACTTATATTATAATGATAAGGCATCTTTGAGTAAACTTTGAGTATCATTAAGTATCTTGAGGCTGAAGGCAGTGTCCTCTTTAAAAAATATCACAATATGGTCACCCTGAAGTCGCATTATAATTCACTTAATAAAATAATGACGAGTCAGCCTCCTAAAAAGACAAAAGTCAGTGACACGACTCACACCGCCGCCGCCAAAGTAAGGACTTTGCTCTGTATCGTCAATCAATGGTCAAATAAATATTTGATTAAGGAATATAATATGCCTTTTTGTATTATTTCTCTGTGTATCAGCAACATTTATATATTTTTATGTTAGACATTGAGGGAAATTAAGATTCTCAGATTTTTTACAAACCGCCGCTTATCAACTATACCGGTTAATCAGCAGGTGACGTATGTTGCTCAGTAGTTGCTGATGTCTGCTCAGGAGGTTTGAGTGTTTGCTCAGACCGAACAAAAATTAGAGGGAACATTGGAAGTGATATATGTTTTTTTCAGCGTTTTTTGCTTTTTCTGTCCTGAAATTTAATCAAGATGTGTTTGAATCTTAAAAATAACAATTGTACTGAATTCCTTGGGTCAAACTTGTTTGGGAAAATGTTTTAATTTGTCTCTATATGTTGTTAACTTCAAAAGTGATGCTGTTTTCTTTTTCTTATTTTTCAGGTTTTGGTTCAGGATAGGTGTAATAAAGGGTTAAAAATAAACCCCATGGGACATTATTCCAACCTGTTACCTGTCAGAATCTTAAAATAGACACTTCAAGGATTAATAAAAAACAGGTGGTGAAAGAAAATCCACCCTATGCAGGTGGACCTATGTTTTCCATCTAGACTATTAGTGGCTGTTCTGTATAGTTGAATAGGAGCCTAATACTGCTTTTCAAATATTTTTTTTGATCCACTTTTTCTCCAACTTTTTCTATATATTTTCTCCCATCCCAATTTCGTATCATCCAATTCAACCCTCCCCTGTCACGAACGCTGTTTCTTGCCTCCCACAAGCCGGCTGCAATGTGGACTAAGTCATACATAGCACAAGTCCCCTCTGGTACTTTAGGTAACAGCAGTCGCATCTTTTCACCTGCGCAGCTCGATCTCTCAGTGGCGAGGAGTAACGCGTGGGAGGCTCACGCTGCCCCCGACACTTCCTGATTCTACTGCGCAGGCGCACCAACCGACCTGTAGGAGTCGCTGTCCACAACGCCCCATCCCCACCCTTCAGTTTCCCTCCCTGTAATACGGCCAATGTGTATTACTGTGGACGACCAGCTAAACTGAAAGCAAATGTGGAGCGCTGGGCTCGAACAGGCGAGCCCAGCGTCTCCAGATTTCGTGGTGAGCGCCTTGCCCACTACGCCACGTAGCCGCGCCTACTGCTTTTCTAATTTAAGGCTCACAATGACCTGTAACAATGAAATAGTATAGGCATATTATACATTTCCTGAATCCTTATGGTCCTGAGAGTGTTGTAGATATTGTATTTTGTGTCTCTGTTGCTCCTAGATGACACAAGGCTAAAAGATAGTATATAATTTAGGCGAAAATCGTGTAGAAATGTGTGTTGTTGACTGTTCAAAGAGCTCCAGTGACCTCTATATTGGTCAGAAAGATTCACATCTTAGCTTGAATGAAAGATGACATAGTCCCCTTTAAAATGATACCAAACACAATATTGTGAAACTTTGACAGATGTCCTCTACGTGAGTCTAAACAGGATATGCGCCAGCATCTGAAATGCAATTTCCTGAGGGGGTGGGTATACTTCATGACTTGATAATTATGATAAAGCTACCACTCTGGAAGGGCTATCATACAAAAATATCATCTACAGACATAGATATTTGAAAAAATTATATATAAGTTTATTCACCCTGAGTGGCACCGATATCTGGTCTGGCCCATGGACTAATATGGTGCAAGGCGGAGTCTCCAGCATAGTTCACCGGCGGCCATCTTGTCACAGTCAACTGTCAGTGACAGTCAGTGATCTGCACAAACAAAAATACTCTTAATCGCTGAAATCTTGACGGATTTACAAACGGTTTGGTTTATTACAAACGTTATTAACGTGGCTATGATTGGATGCTTGGACATGTTGAAATTATTTTCATATGAAAGTCCATTATAAGTATGCAGTATGATAACTACATCTCTGCCGTTTATAACAAACCAAACCGTTTGAAAATCGGTTGAAAATTGTGCAAGCTATGGTTATTTCAATAGTACATGCACCATAGACATTCATGTTATGTCTAGCCGTTATATATGTCTATGAGCAGGAAGGGTACAACTCTTTCAGCTGAGTAACAATGTTCGTCAAACAGTGTTGAAACTTGGATGCTACAGTCTTGAGTGCATAGTAGTAAAGATATTTTAGCATAGTAGGTAGTAATATAGGGAAGGAAGATAATTTAGTGGCAAAGTGCATGATAGTAAAAGACATTACGAAGGTTAGTTCTTAAAAAATTTAAATAAAATCAGATATTGATTGAAGGAGTGTGTTTTTAGACAACGGAAAATGTGTCGGGTTTCGGCTGTCCTGACTGGTGGGAATTTCGTTCCACCATTGTGGAGCTAGGACTGAGAATAGCTGGGTTCTCTTTGATGACCAGGCCTTTGATGACCCCTAAAAACCCTCTTGGTCCCTCAGATCCACCTCAGCTTGCCCTCTGTCCACCCCCAATCCAACCATCATGAATTTATATACAGACCAGTTAGCCAATAATATACATTTATATACAGATCAGCTAACCAATCATATGAACTTACATGAAGGCCAACCAGCTAATCATCTGCATTTACATATAGAAGTATAGTAATAAGTAATAACCAAGCTAATCTTAGCCCTGTTTTGCCCTATAGTGACAACCAGGGTAATTAGCTATCCCCTTTGGGCCCTGTAGTGATAGCCAGCCTAATGCTAGCCCTGTTCGGCCCTGTAGTGATAACCAAGCTAATGCTAGCCATCTTTGGTCCTGTAGTAATAACCAGGCTAATATTTACCCTGTATTGATAACCAGGCTAATGTTCACTCTGTTTTAGCCCTGTAGTGATAACCAGGCCAATAAAATAATAATAAAATAAAATAATAAAAGCGTCAGCTAAAAGACTAAATGTAAATGTAAATGTAGGGGAAGAGGTCAGTGAGATATGGGGGGGGGGGGGCAGTTGGTGAAGGGCTTTGTAGGTGAAGACCAGGGTTTTGTAATTGATCAAGTGGGAGACAGGAAGCCAGTGTCTTGTGTAGCCATACCTATTTCCATACGTATGTATGTATATATAAGTCATAATATATAGAGTGCAGGTTTTGGTGGAGACACGAGTGGTCAGGGGTCAGACAGTCAGGGGTTCTAATAGTTCTCAAGTTATGCAGCTGTTAGCTAACCTCTAGTTATTCCCTCAACTATTTTCTACTGTACTAGGCCCAACTCAAGGGAAGTTGAGAAACAGTTGAGGAAATAGTGTCTGCAGTTCACTAGAGGTCTGCTCTCCTCTGGGTGACATCAGTTCACTAGAGGTCTGATCTCCTTTACAGTTCACTAGAGGTCTGCTCTCCTCTGGGTGACATCAGTTCACTAGAGGTCTGATCTCCTCTGGGTGACATCAGTTCACTAGAGGTCTGATCTCCTTTACAGTTCACTAGAGGTCTGCTCTCCTTTACAGTTCACTAGAGGTCTGCTCTCCTCTGGGTGACATCAGTTCAATAGAGGTCTGCTCTCCTTTACAGTTCACTAGAGGTCTGCTCTCCTCTGGGTGACATCAGTTCACTAGAGGTCTGATCTCCTCTGGGTGACATCAGTTCACTAGAGGTCTGCTCTCCTCTACAGGTCACTAGTGTTAGAAAACGGTGTTTCAGCCTGGTCATCAATCGTTATCAGCCTCTGTCCATGCCATCTCTTGATCCTCTGCGTTGTGTTGTTTTTCATCAAGGCAATCGTTTGTGGTGGATGTCATACTCCCACGGCTTGCTGGCTGAGACACCACTATCTCTTCCCTGTGCAGTTGTACACTGACTCGGACTGTTATATAAAAAAAAAAAAAAAAAAAAAAAAAAGGATTGTTTATTTACATAAACAAAGGTCTAATACAGAATGAAATGAAGGAGGAAAAACAAAGTCTAAGAAAATATCTATTTGTTTCATTCTCTCTCTCGTCATTCGCTCTCTCTAGCTCACTCTCTCCCCTCTACATCAGTTTACTAGAGGTCTGCTCTCATCTACAGTTCACTATAGGTCTGCTCTCCTCTACAGTTCACTATAGGTCTGCTCTCATCTACAGTTCACTATAGGTCTGCTCTCATCTACAGTTCACTAGAGGTCTGCTCTCCTCTACAGTTCACTATAGGTCTGCTCTCCTCTACAGTTCACTATAGGTCTGCTCTCATCTACAGTTCACTATAGGTCTGCTCTCATCTACAGTTCACTATAGGTCTGCTCTCATCTACAGTTCACTATAGGTCTGCTCTCATCTACAGTTCACTATAGGTCTGCTCTCCTCTACAGTTCACTATAGGTCTGCTCTCATCTACAGTTCACTATAGGTCTGCTCTCATCTACAGTTCACTAGAGATCTTCTCTCCTCTGGCTTACATCAGTTCACTATAGGTTTGATTGATTGATTGAAAAGTTTATTAACAGATTGCAGAATGGGTACAGTACAGTACAGCTCAATACATACAATTGTTAAGGGGATGCAGACCAGAGAAAGACTTTCGACTTGTTTACATCAGGGTCCCCCATTTTCAATTCATCATAACATATATGACATACATGACATACAGATAGACAGTACTGCTACATCTATACATTTATGACATATCAGATTTGCAAATACAGTACTGTTTGTGATACAAAAGTGTCCAGAAAAGGAGTGTATATACATTTGGCATAGAAACTGTACATTGGAGGAGGTTGGTTGGGTGGGGTGGGGTTGGGTGGGTTGGGTGAGGGCTGTACATTGGAGGTGGGGGGGGGGGGGGGGGGGGGGTTGGGTAGGGGACACACACACATTTTACACTGTACATTGGAATATTGACAAAGCCTTACTTGGTCATTTACTGTACAACTAGGTTAGGACATTTGTAGGGGCCAGTTTCGAATTGCAGTCTCACGTAGGTGTTTTTTGAGAGTGTTTTTGAAGGTGGGTAGTGATTCACATTCCTTTACAGCTTTAGGCAGGGCGTTCCACATTGATGTGGCATAATTGTGAAACGTGTTTAGTCCCTTGTTTGATCCGAATCTGGGTTTTACATGATTTGTGGAGCTCCCTCTGGTGTTGTGATCGTGGTATTCACTGACCTTTGGGAAGTATTTTGACATGTACATGGGTACCTTGGTCGCGTAGTGTATCTTGTAGACCAGGCCCATTGCAAGTTGCTGTACTCTGTCGTCTACTCTAAGCCATCCTAGGTTGTCAAAGTGGGCAGGGGTGAGGTGGGTTCTAGGAGTCAGGTCAAGTAGTAGTCTGACTAGCTTGTTTTGAGATGTTTGTAATTTGTTTTTTAGTGCCTTTGAGGTGCTTTGGTACCATGAGGTGCAAGCATAGTCGTAGTACCCTTGAATGAGTGCTCCTGCTAGAGTCTTCAGGGTATTCTTGTTTACCAGAGAGGAGATCCGGTACAAGAATCGCTAGTTCACTAGAGATCTTCTCTCCTCTGGGTTACATCAGTTCACTAGAGGTTTGCTCTCATCTGGGTTATAATAGTGTCTGCAGTTCACTAGAGGTCTGCTCTCTGGGTGATAATAGTGTCTGCAGTTCACTAGAGGTCTGCTCTCCTCTGGGTTACATCAGTTCACTGGAGGCCTGCTCTCCTCTGGGTGATAATAGTGTCTGCAGTTCACTAGAGGTCTGCTCTCCTCTACAGTTCACTAGAGGTCTGCTCTCCTCTACAGTTCACTAGAGGTCTGCTCCCCTCTGGGTTACATCCGTTCACTAGAGGGCTGCTCTCCTCTGGGTGATAATAGTGTCTTCAGTTCACTAGATGTCTGTTCTCCTCTGGGTGATACTAGTGTCTTCAGTTTGCTAGAGGTCTGCTCTCCTCTGGCTGATACTAGTGCCTTCAGTTCACTAGAGGTCTGCTCTCCTCTACAGTTCACTAGAAGTCTGCTCTCCTCTACAGTTCACTAGAAGTCTGCTCTCCTCTACAGTTCACTAGAAGTCTGCTCTCCTCTACAGTTCACTAGAGGTCTGCTCTCCTCTACAGTTCACTAGAAGTCTGCTCTCCTCTACAGTTCACTAGAAGTCTGCTCTCCTCTACAGTTCACTAGAAGTCTGCTCTCCTCTACAGTTCACTAGAAGTCTGCTCTCTGGGTGATAATAGTGTCTGCAGTTCACTAGAGGTCTGTTCTCCTTTGGGTTACATCAGTTCACTAGAGGTCTGCTCTCCTCTGGGTGATAATAGTGTCTGCAGTTCACTAGTGTGCAACCAACTGCTGCTATCGTTCTACCAGTCGGTTGTAGCCAGCTCTTTTGTGCTGTGGTGTGCTGGGGGGGCAACATCAACTCGAGGGACTCCAGCAAGCTGAACAAGCTGGTGAAGAAGGCTAGCTCAGTAGTGGGTGGTGAGCTGGATAACCTAGCGGTGGTGGCTGAGAGGAGGATGAGGAAAAAGCTAGAAGCCATCCTGCAGAACCCCTCTCACCCCCTCTACGAGGAGCTAACCAGAATGAAGAGCACGTTCAGCCTAAGACTCATCCCCCAGACACACCACAAACCGCCTGGGCCGGTCCTTTATACCGGCAGCCATCAGGGCTCTACAACAAAGGGCTCGGGCGGCCGGAGTGGCCAGTTCTGCTGCCAGAGCTATCACTGTCACAACTCGGGACTTGAGAACTAGAGACTCACATCACCGTACCGACTATCTTGATTCTTTGCACGTGACTAGAGACTCATATCACTGGACTCTCACCACTGGACTATCTTGTGTTTGTACTTTTATATTACTATATTGTATTTGTACTGTGAAGCTATGCATCCATCACCCTGTATCCACCCCCATGCTGCTTTGACACCCGAATTTCCCCAAGGGGATCAATAAAGGATTATCTTATCTTACTAGAGGTCTGCTCTCCTCTGGGTGATACTAGTGTCTTCAGTTCACTAGAGGTCTGCTCTCCTCTGGGTGATAATAGTGTCTGCAGTTCGCTAGCGGTCTGCTCTCCTCTACAGTTCACTAGAGGTCTGCTCTACTCTACGGTTCACTAGAGGTCTGTTCTCCTCTGGGTGATAATAATGTCTGCAGTTCACTAGAGGTAAGCAGAACCAATGTTCCACCATCCTCCGTCATCAACGGGGGACGTTACTCAGGCGGAAGTAAACACAACAGTGGCAAAATGTGCCCTGTGCAAAACAGCTTCAAAGGTTTGGCATTGCATGTGCACCATGCTGATCCACTCAACAGGTAGCGCTGAAACGATTTGCGAAATTGCGACTCATCTCAAAATGAGATTAGATTCAAATGTATTGTCATTATACAGCACAAGTACAATGCACCATCCAACCAGAGTGGATAAATAAATGCTCCAGAAATAAATAAATGCATAAATGAATGAAATAAAAAATTAAAACTTCTGTAACCAAGTGATTTGAACCTGTGACCATAGGATCCACAGGCAGCCGCACTAATCAGTTGAGCTAAAGGGTCCAACTCCTTAGCAGGTGCTAGTTGACTGTGACCAACTAATTCATAGTTTACACTTGTCAAGAGCCAATTGTGCAGTCGTTCAGTATTGACATTAATAAATGAGATGTCATGCTAATATGTCATGTTCTACAGTAGGACTTACTACTATAATACCCAATAAAACAAGCCATTTGAATAATAGAAGCCTACTTTGCTGGAACGATTCATTTTGCATGTATACAGTGTGTGTGTGTGTGTGTGTGTGTGTCCGCACGCTTGCGCGCTGAGGCTGCCTCACTAAGCCTTTCTCCACGCATTTATTTATTTCTGGAGCATTTATTGATCCACTCTGGTTGGCTGGTGTGTTGTACTTGTGCTGTATAATAACAATGCATTTAAATCTAATCTCATTTTGAGATAAATCGCTTCCTGTGTGTTCGCCGTTTTCACTTGTCTTCACAGCCTAGAATATGACACAGCCACTGATGATGTCACGGTTCGCAAGGGAAAACCAACTATTTTTCGGTTCCAGCTGAGAACCGACTTTTCAGGTTCTGAATCAATTATTTGCGGTCTGAACGTGCCGGCCGGATCAAGATTAGGTTTGGGAACCGGCACCGGCACGGAGCCCTGCCGGTGTGAAAGGGCTATGAGTGACATCACAATACGCTTGTAAGTCTTATTCTGATCCAGCACACAACAGAACACAAGGATTCAGATTTAAATCTGCAAAATTCCTCTAGCCAATTAAGACTATTTGGATTGAATTACATTTAAACAGAGAGGAAAAGAGGGAGAGAGAGATGAAGAGAGGAAGAGAGAGAAAGGGGGAAAGAGAGGAAGAGAGAAAGAGAAGAGAGAAAGAAAGAAAGAAAGAGAGAGAGAGAGAGAGAGAGAGAGAGAGAGAGAGAGAGACCTTACAGACCCAAAGTATTATGAAACATTAAACACACAGCCATGACTCCCCAGAACACAATGTAGGCCTACTGACCAGAGGGCATACTGTCCAATATTAAAAGAGAGAGAGAGAGAAGGGGGGTGGGAGTAGGGGGGAGAGAGACAGAGGGAGAGAGAGACTAGGGGGATGGAGAGAGGGGGTTAGAGCAAGATAGAGAGAGGGGGTAGAGACAGACAGAAGGAGAGAATGGGGAGGAAGAGAGTTAGAAGGAGAGGTGTAGAGAAAGAGTGGGGAGAGAGAGATGTAGAGAGTGGGGGAGAGTTCCATTTGCTGACAAGTAATGATGCTGCCTCTTGGTCAGCCAGACAGCATACATCCTCTCTCCATCAGTCTGTCTCTACACACCAGTGCCTGAGGCAAAGTGTAACAGTGGTGGAATTATTGTGATATTTCTCTTCATGTACCTGTTCACATCTCTCCTTCTCTGTCCTGCATCTGCTGCTGTCTGTCTGCCTCTCTGTCCCGCATCTGCTGCTGTCTGCCTCTCTGTCCTGCATCTGCTGCTGTCTGCCTCTCTGTCCTGCATCTGCTGCTGTCTGTCCTCCTGTCTGTCTGCCTCTCTGTCCTGTATCTGCTGCTGTTATTGTTTTTGTGTTGTCTGTCCTCCCTGTCTTCCTGTCTGTAGCCTATGTGTGGACTATTGGTATTTCTGTCTATCTGTCTGCCTGTAGGTATGGACTATCAGTCTGTCTATCTATGGTATATATTTATCTAACTGTCTATCTATATATCTATCTGTGTTTGTTTGCCCCCTCCCAAACCCCAACTCAAATAACATGACTGCCTCAATGACAAAAACAACTGCCCCATCATTCATCATCAATGTCAATGTTTGGGGGGGAGAGGAGAGGAGAGAGGAGAAAGGGATGAGAAGAGGAGAAAGGAGCGGAGGAAGTCAGATGGGAAGTGAAGAGGAGCAGAAGAGAAAAGAGGAGAGAGGAGATGAGAGAGGGGGAGGGGAGAGGATAGGAGAGAGGGAGGAGAGGAGATAAGAGAGGAGATGAGGGGAGAGGAGGGGGGATAGGAGAGGATAGAGGGAGGAATGGGGGGGTTGCTGTTGCCTGCCACCCAGAATCATCATCAAACTCAGCCTTCAACCAAAACACACCACAATGCTAGTGACACACTCCTCTTCCAAATCTCCCCCCTCTCTCATTCTAGTCCTAAACAGATTGAATACTTGATATTTAAATCTCCATCTCTCTCAATCCAGTCCTAAACATAATACCTATCTCATTCCAGTAATAAGCAGATATCTATCTCTCTCATTTCAGTAATAAACAGATATCTCTCTCGTCACAGTCTTTTTAGGCAGATATCTCTCTTTCATTTCAATAAGCAGATCGCTCTCTCTTTCTCATTCCAGTCCTGATCAGATCTCTCTCTCATTCCAGTAAATAATAAACAGATATCTCTCTCTCTCTCTTTCATTCCAGTAATACGCTATATCGCTCTCTCATTCCAGCCCTAAGCAGATATGTCTCCCTGATTCCAGTAATAAGCAGATTTGAATAACTGCTATTTAAACGGCCATTTGCAGCAAGTGGATGGTTCTCCATCTTCTCCTGTTCGCATCTCTTCACCTCCTCTCCCGCTCCTCTCTCTTCTTCTGCGCCTCTTGCCATTTCATTGTTCTCTTGCCATCTCACACACAAACACGTATACGCGCGCGCGCGCGCACACACACACACACACACACAAACACAGTCTAAAATCGAGGCATGCCTGATGTGTGAATGAAAAAGCTTCAGACAGTTGTCTTGGCTGCTGGTTAGCTCGCTGTCTGTTTGCCTGTCTACCTCAATACATCTCTCTCTGCCCCGCACTCTATCTTTCTTTCTTCTTCTTCTTCTTCTTCTTCTTCTTCTTCTTCTTCTTCTTCTTCTTCTTCTTCTTCTTCTCTCTCTGTCTCTTTCTTCCCTGCTCTGTGTATGTTCCGTTCTGCTCTCGCGCCGAGGGGCAAATTAACCGCGAGGAGGAACGTCCAATACCGACCCCTCGTGCACTAACCCTCTTAACGGGGTGGTGTGGGGGGGTCTCCGCGGTTGCTAAGGGCAACGGGGGTGAGATCGTGTGTGTGTGTGTGTGTGTTAGTGCGCGCGAGCCGCAGCTGCGCGTCTGTTAATGCCGCCGCGCGAGCCCCTCTCTCCCTCCTCGCGCCAATTCTGCCCACAGTGTCGAGGAGACAGAGAGGGATGGCTGGGATCTAGAGACAGTGTCTTCTCCCGTCTTACAGGCTTATTATTACATTCCCCTCCGCGCACACGGGAACGGATTTACACACCAAACAAGGTTGGTTATTATAGCTACAATTATTTATTTATTCACCGTTTTATTCTTATTTTTCGATTTGACCGTTTTTATTTGCTCGTAAACGTGTTGATTGTTAGGCGACGTTTTTTGGTGCGTGCGCTTAACGAGTGATTAGCTGGAGGATAATGACCCCATTAACGGCAAATGAGCGGTTTACACCGACTGGTTGAGAGGTGGGCTGCATGTTGAGGGTCTCCGGTATACCGGGGGGGGGCTAACGCGCACGCACGCACGCATCACCAAAAAAACAAACCGTTTCGGCTGCGTCCAAAAAAACCTGTCGGGTCGTCGTGCGTCTGGAACCGGAAAAACCCACCGAAAACATCATCTTGGATCATCTTTTCCGTGGGACACCCATCGTCTCTGTACGTATCCGTTTAGTGGTCTTGATGTGTTTGTGCGTTTTAAAACAAAGGTGTTTGTTGAAAGGAAGACGGTTTTCTGGTGCGTCTGGAACCTATAGGAAAACCAACCGCCACATTGTTTGGGATCAGCCTTTCTGAGGATGTATGTTGACGGGTTGGGCATCATTAGATTCGATTACAATTATTGTCATTATACAGCAAATACATAATGTGTTTTCAGCTCAAAAGAGCGGTATAATTTCCCCTCGCGGTTAAGAACAACGGATTGCTCCCCCAATGTTTTTGGGGTCTAGCCTGCATAGAAATACTGGCTTCTGGTCTTTATATATATTTACGTTTGTGCAGAATGAGTCGAGAAAGGGTGGCTGGCAGCCCCCCCCCCCCAACAACAATGCAATAAACAGTCTTCGAGCACACACACACAGGGCGACAGACAGATCAGACTGGTCGACTGTTCCCCATCACACATCATAATTAAACCCATTCATCCGCGTGTGTGTGGATCTAAACGAGGTCACGGTTATGATGAGTGGTGGTTGTGCCATTTAGGGGAGAGGAGAGGAGCCCTCCAGAAAACAGTCTGTATACACGCAATAAGTCGCCGTGTTGTTGTTTGCTCTGTTGTGTGTGCGCGACGTGTGTATTATAGGCTAGACAAGAGCTGATTGTTGAGAATCTGGCGCTTGACTTGTTTACCTAAATGAGGAATTAATTATCTTCCCTCGGTGTTGTGAACTCTCATGCTGCTCTTTCTCATTGATCACTTTCTCGTTGATTAACAATCCATTTTACGGTCTAAATGGGAAGAAAAATGTACATGTGTGTTCTGAGTTTTCGCTCCTATGTTAGGTTATTATTATTTATGGTGTATGTGCAATGCATTCAGTAAATATCGAGTGTCTCAACTCAAACGGTTTTAATGGGTTAATTAATTGGCATGTTGAACCTTCTCAACGAGACAGAGGAGGAACCTTTAGTAAAAACATGTCGCCATGTTAGACACTGGGGGGGGGGGGGGGTGCTTTTCATTAGCAATGCAAATGAGCCTTTTTTGAAACGGTGGGGCTCGGGCACCTGCTGTCTCGAGCATGCGCGCTGCCGTGCCACCAACCCCCCCCCCCCCCACCCCCTTTGTGCGCGCGCTCCTCTCAGAATGATGGTTCCACCAAGATGGTAGGCGAGGGGACATGTTTGACTTGGGGGAGACGCTCGGCGCCGAGCCTACTGAAGTCAGACGGCACCTTATTATAATCAGTCAGTCTGATTAGATTCAAATGTATGAGCATTGTATGATATTCATCAGCACAAGTACAGTACAACTCAAATAAGTTTGGCTTATGTGTATATATGCTGTATAAATGTCTTTTTACTCTGTATTTTACTCTTGGACAACTACAAACAGAGTTATAGATGTCTCCCGGGGCCTTGAGTGCCGTCAACCATCTTCCTTGTCCTGCTCTCTTTGTGTTCTATTTCTGCGGCACGTGATTGGAGCGCCTCGGATAAAGCTTCTCCTTAAACCCTCTGAAGCTTTAACATAACAAAGGAGGAGAGAGAGAGGAGAGTGGACAACATTTGAAAAAGAAAAGAAAGGAGGGAGGGGGTGGGGGGAAATAGTGATAGAAAGCATGCGATTGTCCTTGTGTCTGCCGTGCAAGCACGCCACTCACCGTCCCTTGCGCGAGTCCGTGAAAATCTGGTGGGGAGCATGGCTTCTATTAGGATTAATTAAACAAGTTGTATTACTATTATTATTATTTTAATCAATGTTGGAGGTGAATATTTTAGTGTCTGTTTAGCTTAATTAGGCCCATTAGTTTAAGCTTAATCTTTATTTTTATTTCAATTTGTTTGTTTGCATAGCAGCAACTATTCTTCCTGGGGACCAATAATTTACATGGTGACAACACAACAATATACATTCACACTCATCACAATACATTGACAGAACACACAAAACTATATAACACACCTGGAAAAAAACAAACACTGTAATTAGACAAATCAAATAGAAAGCATGAATCCATCATGATCTAATTAATAGATAAATATAATTTAACATAGATAGCAGCCCATGTAACCTTACTCTCCCCAATTATACAGCAAACATTCGAACACCCACAGAAAAACTCAACAGAACATTCAGTTGACTCAAATCTATGCGTAGTTAGGATAACTTGGACCCTGCATGCTTCCTGTACTTAGGTGGAGCATCAGATGAGTTTTCTCATCTTAATTGAATGTGGAGAAGTGGACACACCGCTGCTGTTTTATAGGACAACTTGCTGATAGCAGATTATTTCACCAGTCGAAAAAATCCCAGCTGGAAAGACTTAACATCAAAACGACATTAAGCTACATGTTTAATAGCTCGGGTCCTGGCCATGGATCAGATATATAACTGGATTTCCAAATCACCTCCTCTCCGCTCCCTCAGCCCAAAAGAGGGTCAGATGAGGGAGAGGGGGACAAACACATAAAGAGAAAACAGAGAGAGATAGAGAGGGGCGAAAGGAAGCGGGAGAGAGGGAGAAGCAGGGAGCCGGACACTCACACAAGCACATGATGGGCAGATAAAGGCTTGTCTGTCTGAGTGGAGAGAGGGAAGAGGAGAAGAGAGGGCGGTGATAAAGGGACCTCTATGTTGAGTGGGGGAATCTCTATAGAAAGGCCCCACAGCAGAGAGAAACAGGCCTTTTGGTTGTGTGAGCTGGCCTCTGTGGAGCACTAATAGGCTGTTATAATGATGCTCCTATAGACTGATGAACGGCAGAATGGGCCTTTAAAACGGGGTCAGGGTTTAGAGGAGGAATGCCTGCACTGTCGTATGTCGGCTGCCAAAAGACACAGCTTGAGAGTTTGGATTGAAGTTGGCCATACTGGATGAATGTGTGTGATTTGAATTGTGTTGGAAATGCCGGTGATACTGTAGGTTGACATGAGGACCACAAATATTTTACATTGCAAAAAAACATCTGTGGGGGGGCCTATTATGTTGATGTTTTGGTTGGATGGGGGGGGGGGGGTAGGTCTATATGTTGATGTTTTGGTTGGATGGGGGGGGGGGGGGGGGGGTAGGCCTATATGTTGATGTTTTTTGGTTGAATGGTTGGGGGTAAGGGGGGGGGGGTAGGCCTATAATATGTTAATGTTGATGAGTCTGGTGAGAGGATCATAGCGTAGAGCTACTGTAAGTTTCTCCATACTAAAGAAATCAGTGAAATTATGGCCTGTACGAGTCATCATGCCAGACAATGTTAAATAATGTCTGCGTTTTAAAAAAAGAAAAGAAAAAAAACTGTGAAGCTGTCCTTTAACAAGTCAAGTCAAGAGTTTTATTTGTCACAGCATTAGTGATGCACCGATGTGAAAATTGTGGCCGATACCGATAACCGATATTAATATTGCTGTTCTGGCCGATACCGATATTTACCGATGTCGATATCTCTGTATAGAAAACACTTTTTTATGATAATCAAATAAAGAGCTATTTTCCAAAACGCATAATTTTTTTTACTTTTGTAACTTATTTTCAGAAATGACTGATATTTTGAAACTATTTAAGGCCAAAACATGTAAAAAGAAGAAAAAAAAGATTAAAAAAAAAAAAAATATAAAAAAAGGTTTTTTTTTTTTTTTTTTTTTTAATAATATCGGCCCTATCTTGATATCGGACCGATACCGATGTGTAAAAAAACGGCCATATCGGCCGATATTATATACAGTGAAATGCGGGGGTCATGCCCGCAGCGATTGTGCAATAATACAAGTAATAAGAATAGGAATGAGAATAAGACATTTGTGCAATAATACAAGTAATAAGAATAAGACATAACAGGTATAATGTACATAAAGTTTACAAAAAACATGGTAAGACATGCTAAGGTCCTGCGATAGTGCAATACAATGTTAGCTACGGATGAGGCACTGGGTCTACCCAGGATGTAAATCAGAATGTAGATGTATTTACACCTCAAATAGTGTCTAGTGTTGGTCCTTGTATCAAGAGCTCAGTGTAGTGTTGGTCCTTGTATCAAGAGCTCAGTGTAGTGTTGGTCCTTGTATCAAGAGCTCAGCGTAGTGTTGGTCCTTGTATCAAGAACTCAGTGTAGTGTTGGTCCTTGTATCAAGAGCTCAGTCTAGTGTTGGTCCTTGTATCAAGAGCTCAGTCTAGTGGTCCTTGTATCAAGATCTATCTATCTAACTATCTATCTATCTATCTATCTATCTATCTATCTATCTATCTATCTATCTATCTATCTATCTATCTATCTATCTATCTATCTATCTATCTATCTATCTATCTATCTATCTATCATCTATCTATCTATCTATCTATCTATCTATCTATCTATCTATCTATCTATATCTATCTATCTATCTATCTATTAGGGGTGTAACGGTACACAAAAAACACGGTTCGTTCGGTATGTACCTCAGTTTTGAAGTCATGGTTCGGTATGGGTTTTCGGTACAGTGGGGGAAAGTTTGGCTTTCCATGTTCCACTCAGGGGTGATGTAGTGTGCAGTAACTGTTAAGTAGGACTGTCAATGAATATTCTATATTAAAATGAATAATCAGCTTTTTGTTTGGATTTTTTTTTGGATTATCTTTTCCCCCCTCCTTCTTTTTTCCGATTTTTCTCCCATCCCACTGTTAGTCGTTATGCCAATTCCCACCCCCCTTCCTGGTTGTTGCGCACTTTCCCCTACTGTTGGTCCGAGAGGCCGGAGACTGTCACATGCTTTCCTCCGACGCATGTGCAGCCAGCCGGCAGCCAGCCTGGCCGCGCAGATTCTCACTGGGAGAGTGTAACGTGTGGGAGGCCGCACTACGTCTCACCAGATCCTACCGTCGCTGAGCAGGTGCCCCGACCGAACTGTAGGGGTCACTGTCCACAACGCCCAGGACCCACCCACAGCTCCCCTCCCCCTAACTCAGCCAAACAAGTTAGTATAGCGATCAGCCCAAGCCAAGGCAATGCTGACTCTCCGGGAGTCGAGACCGCAGCCTCTTGCATTGGTGACGAGCACAATCTCCGCTACGCCACTTGACCGCCCCTAATAATCGGCTTGTTAAAATAATAATAATTATATTAGAAAAAAACCAACTCCCGGTGGGCGTGGCCTGAATGCGTGCTGCATGTCGGATAGGAGACACACAACGTCATTGAGTTGAACAACGTGCGAGTAGTAATGAACAACAACAGTGATTTGCACTCTGAGCATCTCAAGCCCCGGTTGGAAAATGGGATGCCCCGATCGATCGGCCAGCAATCGGTATCGGCCGATATTCAGTATAAATATGAGATTGGGGAATTCCGATAATGCTTTCTAGTCGCCGATTGCGAAAAACATGAGCCAATTCTCAGCGGAGTTGGTGTCATTGTCACATGTTAATGAATCTAAAACATGTCGGCGGTGTGGAACTATTACAAAGTGTCTGAGACAGATGCAAAAAAAGCCATCTGCAATGTATGCCAGGATAAAATACCTTGTGGGGGAAGCAATGTAAAAAGTTTCAACACAACAAATTTAATAAGACACTTGAAGTCCCATCACCCAGAGGAGCATGGAGAGTTCGTTAAGCTTACCGCGGAGAGTACAAAGAACCAAAACGGCCGCTAACGCAAACCACTTTAGAGAGCACCCGTGCGTATAACCGTGATAGTCAGAAGGCTAAGGCGATCACAGGAAAAGTCATGGAATTCATAGGGCTTTAAGTTCCATTAAGTGTAGTCGAGACGAGTACTCTCTCGTCTCAGCCCCACTGCACTCTCCCAGCCGGTCGCTGAAAGGAACAACGAGCATGCAGTGAACGAAGACCCGTCCTACTCTGCCTCTGATTCGCAGATTGTGGGTGGGGGAATGTGATTGGACCAAAGCAGAGTAGACAGACACACACAGCAGTCGGACATGCACAGCCGCTGCTTGTAGTGGATATAGCGGAGAATTTCGGGAGTTCTAGTTTTCTGTTTTAGCGCTTGACTTAATGTAAATCATCCCTCATGTTTATCACACCTTGTTCAGAGGTGCGTTGCTGTGTATGAATGTCCATTCTATATGCCGAAAACTATCATTAACACTATGATCGCCGTGGACGAGTTAAGACGTCATTCCTAGCCATGCTCATTCTGCCGAAGACGCCGTAACTCGTCTTTGATGTCAATATTTCAAAAATCTGTCATCGAAATCATATTTCCTTTCCGGAGCCCTGAGACACACTGCAAAGATCCACTCAACTCTCTAGCGGTTCAAGAGCGCCATCTGGTGGCCGATCGGCAGATCGGCAACCGGAAATTAACCTTTGAACCGGTAGTGCTCATCCATATGTGGTCCGGGCACTCGCTATCGTTAGAGAGACTCCGTATTGACACAGTGAACATCGATCGGTGCAAATAACTCGAAAAAACAACATGATTTGGACGTATATACTATTATACAACCTGGAAATGGATCGGGCATTTCTCCATCCCATAATAGAAAAAATTCTGTTCCACGCTCATCTGCCAGCGGCGCGAGGAAGCCACGGTAAGATTCAGCGTTATATTCTAACGTGTTCCATATAAACTGCTATGATGAACATATGACCCACTCTGGATGAATCATCTAACGCTGCCCACGGAATTATAAACGATCCCCCGCCCATCCGGTCATCATCAGATGATGCGTAGAAACTTCTAGAACCACGTCCAGTTGTATTTGATCATCAATATAATGCATTTAGGGCTATAAATCACGTTCTGAAGAAAGCTGCAGAAAACGATAAAAACATACTTATACTTTAGACCATATTTTAGTATGAATATGTGAATGAAAAAGTTTAACGTTGCTACACCCTGAACAATACATATAGGACATTGAATGGGCCATAATAATGGCAATTTAGCAATAGAATTTAAAAAGTTATAGCCCTGCAAAGAAGGGGAACTTCTCCATAGACAAATAGAGCTGGCGAGGGATGGTAAATTATGAATTTAACCCATGGCGATCAAAGTGTTAATTTGATCTCTGAGAGACAGCCCCTTCTCAATCTAGCACCAATTCCACCTCATACACTGAAAGAGGGTGTGTGTTCGCCCCACTATGAGGCTCTGCTAAATTACAGGTAATCTCTCAGTGTTGTGTGTGGGCTGAACGAACAACATACTGGCCCTTTGCGCAAATTATATTTTGGGAAGGGGTGAACTTGGTGTTTTGAATACAATTCTGCACACAAAAAAAGTTCTATATGCATTCCGTTAGTGGTTAACGTACCGTTGCATTCGTTAGGTACACAGAGCATACTGAATCTATCTATCTATCTATCTATCTATCTATCTATCTATCTATCTATCTATCTATCTATCTATCTATCTATCTATCTATCTATCTATCTATTAGGGGTGGAACGGTTCACAAAATTGACGGTTCGGTTCTAGGTTTACGGTTTTCGGTTCGGTATAAGTTGTTTTTTATTTTATTTTAAATGTAACACTCCAAAAATACCATACATCAACATAAGATATATAGCCTAAAAATAATCCAACTTTAGAAAGAATGAGGCCATTTGACATCAGGCACATTATTTTGACAGTGACGGTTAGAGCTAGGAGAGATTTGGGTACAGCAAGAGGGGCATTGCTGATTTAAACATGCTTCTCATTTATTTGGTAAAAAAAAAGTTTACCTTTAACACATTCTGCGCCAATACCGTTGTACGACGTGTTTCAAGTTCATGCGAATTCTGCCAATCCATGCCGTACGACGTTATTGAGATCATATTTCATTTTTTCGCCATGTTATTCATAATTCCCTCACGGAGCCTCGTCTGATGCAGTGGGAGCATGCACAACTCTGCAACGCTTCAATACTGCCCCCTGGTGGATGATCGGCGAGTTGCCAAACTGGAAATGGACGAGTCGATCTCGGTGCGTCTTGGAAATGCGTCCGGCACTCGCATATTGTCGCGGGACTCAAGACACACACCGTGTATATGGATCGCTGCCATAACTCAATAATCTACATGATTTGGGCTGTTATTATTATTATACAAACCGGAAATGGATCGACTCGATCGCCGTCAAATAAGTGGGAACTTTTTGCTCCAGTCTCACCGGCCAACGGTAAGAGGACACTGACGTCATTTTCAGCGCGTTTGTTTATTATTATCCATGCAAACTGCTCCGATCAATATATCACCCATACTACATAAAGCATTTACCGACGATCACGGAATTATAAAAGACCCCCCCCCCCCCCCCCCCCCCGTTCACATGATCAGTCATAACGTTTAGGATCATGTACAGTTGAACATTTTAATATAGCGTGTATCGCCAACAAACGGCATTTGATAATCTATATGCGTTTATGCCTATATCTCACGTTCTAGGAATGACTGCAGAAAACGATAAAAACATATTTATATTCTAGACGGTATTTTCGTATG
Source organism: Notolepis coatsorum (assembly GCF_963971535.1). Classification (NCBI taxonomy): domain Eukaryota; kingdom Metazoa; phylum Chordata; class Actinopteri; order Aulopiformes; family Paralepididae; genus Notolepis; species Notolepis coatsorum. Next base: position 193,076,110 of record NC_140165.1, read on the forward strand.
AACCTATGAATGAAAAAGTAAAACGTTCCTACATCCTGAACGATAGATAATCGATGTTGAATGGGCCATAGTTATGTCAATTTAGCAATACAATTAAAAAAGTTATAGCCCTGCAAAGAAGGTAAACATCTCCATAGGCTTAGACTGGTGGCAGTGATCAAACATTGATGGATATAAGCGTGGCAGGGAATGTGTTAATAATGTTTGGCACACAAAGACCGAACTGACAACATTTGTCAAAGTATTAACTTGTCAATATACCCCCCTTCCCCACTAATCGAACTGGTGTCGTGGAGTCACTTCTCTGTGAGCGTTTCCACAGTTAGCTTGCGACTAACATTAGTTAGCTCGCAGCTAAAGTTAGTTAGCTCGTAGCTAACGTAACGCTATATAACCGAACAATACACACATGCCCCGAATGCGTACCGTTCGGTACGACCTCCACGGTTCGGAGCATGTGTGTATTGTTCGGTACACGGTTCGAATGCGTATCGTTCCACCCCTACTATCTATCTATCTATCTATCTATCTATCTATCTATCTATCTATCTATCTATCTATCTATCTATCTATCTATCTATCTATCTATCTATCTATCTATCTATCTATCTATCTATCTATCTATCTATCTATCTATCTATCTATCTATCTATCTATCTATCTATCTATCTCTACCCACCCATCCATCCATCCATCCATCCATCTAACCACGTGTAATAGATATGACTGTATAAACATGGTTAGAACATAGAGGTTCTGTAGACCTACATTCCAGAGGCTGAATGAACCTCCAGACGTTGAGTTGAAATATTGATGTCTCTCCAGGGAGAGATGTGGTTTGTAGGCACAGCTATAAAGACAACATCCTGATCCACGACTGAGACACTGAGATACAACATGAACTATAGAAACAGATCAGAGAGAGAGAGATACACGCAGGAGAGAGATACACACAGGAGAGAAAGATACACACAGAAGAGTAGGCGAGAGAGACACACACAGGAGATCCATGCAGGAGAGAGAGACACACAGGAGATACACGCAAAAGAGAAGGAGAAAGAGGGATAGGGAGATACATGCAGAATAGATTCAATTTAATCTGCCGATATTGGCCACAGATAGGGCTGCAACTAACGATTATTTTGTTGTCGATTAATCTGTCGATTATTTTTTATTGATTAGTCGATTAATCTAAACGATTAATTTACCAGAAAAATCTATTGATTCCATTTGCAATTTAATATTTCAAAATGTTTTACTAAACAGGGAACAAAATTAACCTTTTAGCTTTAGATAAAAAAAAATCAAAAAAATACTACCAGCCAGAGATTTTTTACAGGCCAAAAATTCTAAAAAACGTTTTAGTATATCGCCATGAATTATTTTATGTATTGTGTGTTATCTCTCCACTCCATATTTAAATAAATATCTTCCTTTTGAATAAAATAGGCTCAAGAATCAGGATTGTTAAAGCTAATTAGCCTAATCCATGTCAAAAAGAGTAGCCTATAGTAAATGTATACACACACAAACAACACACACACAAGAGAGAGGGAGAATAGCTTATTAGCAGACTTAATGATTTTACAATATTTTAGCAAATTAAGTGAAATATTTATTATCATCAACTATCCAGTTCGTTTTTATAGTGTAACGTTACTTCAAATCATTTAACGTACAGGGAGAGTGGGGGAGGGGGAGAGAGAGACGGGCTCAGCTCCCCCAACCCCCTTTCCTCACTATTGGAACTCTGCAAAAACGCAACTGATTTCTCCTGTGCCTGTGAGCGTTTCCAGTAGCTTAGTTAGCGTTAGCAGCTAACGTTAGTTAACCACTTAAGCATCAGGTAATTTGTGATTTATTATACTTTATACCTATAGCACACGCATGAGTCTGGTCTATTTTGAAAGGCAACATCCTGAAGTTTATTACACAATAAAGAAAAATCACTTTGAGTGCTAATGAAATAGAGTAACAGAGGTTTTAACACACTGAAGTAAAAGTTTTATCTACTCACATTTATTTTTACTGGTTGCCAGATGCCTGTTTTTAAGGGGGCTTTCTCACTCACGTTTGGAGATCGAATCACTGCTCCCGAGAACGGGGGGCAGTGTTCTCACTCACCCCTTTTGCGATGCGAAACGGCGCTGATTCGTTTCACCCCCCGCTGAACGGGATCTGTTCGATGAGGTGGTCTCGGAATCGCGCCGTGCGGTGCGGGGGGCGTGACACACACAACGTCGTTACTGTCATGCTTGCTTGAATTTTGGGCAGATAACACCACACACAGCAACAACTGGAGAATACCCACAAAAACGATATTTATGGGCAATTGTTTGTATTGAGCCGTATTGTATTGTACCCATATGCAATATGTTAAATAAAGTTTACATCCATTCATTCTGCTAGCATTACCGATTGGCACTGCCACTGGATAACATGAGCTAGTGTTAGCTATCAAACCCTGTTAGCTCAAAGCTCCTCTTTCAACTTAACAAGCATTAAACAAAATGGCCCAGTCATCTATTCACCTTTGTTTAATACACACAGCGTTGTCTCTAATGTTATCTAACTACTGATAGCTCTCGATATCATCAGTTTTGGTGCTGGCTAAGTAGCGTGAGCTAACGTTAGCTTCTAGCCACAATGCTATACTGTTATAATGGCAAATTCCATTGACGTTAGCATGCAGCTAACAATGCTACCGATCCTTTTTGAGACTATACTATCCGCTCTTGGTGGTCACTTGTGTTGATGTTAGTTTTGTTTCATCAACAAATGACAGGCAGAACACACAGTGAATGTATCCGTTTTGTTTATTGCACGTTCTTTGCTGAAAAGAAAGTGCTACAGGCTATACTAGACTAGGCTAAGCTAACTATCGTTAACCGTTAGCTTAGCGTTAGCCCTGGGAAACGCTCAAAAGCGAACTCTACAACACCATCCATTCGTGATAAAATGGGGTGGGTTATATTGACAAGGCATGACAACAGAGGTTCAAATATAACTTCATATTTATTGCTTATTTATTCATTTTATATCAGTATTCAGTCTCCAGCACCATGTTAACACTTCCTGTGTTTACATTTTCGAACGTGACATCATCACCTACGGCAAGCGTAAACGCTCAAAAGGCAAACCGTAAACAGAACCCGGAACGAAACAAGACTGCAGTGTGTACGCAAACTAGAGGGGGGAGAGGGGGGGGGGGGGGGAGTTCGATTCAGATCTCGGAACGGGCCAGAACAGAACGAAATAGAAACGAATAGGGTGAGTGAGAAAGGGCCCTAAGTTCCAACTGAACTTAAAAACGTAGGAGCTGAAAAACATAACGGTTCCATAGCCTGAAGTCTTATGTAGTACAGGTAATAATTTCACATGAATACAATTGGCCTCATTGGATCCACAAAAATTCAATTCATTCAGCCCCCAGAAATGCAGAAATGGTCAAATACACCAATTTTAGAACAAGCTAAAATAACACATTTCTAATTTTCTACAGCATGCAAATAACAGCGTGGGATTAGCATAAAGTGTGCATGTCTAAAAGGGGGAGACTTGTATCCATAGAAGAAATCTTTTTGAGGTGAGAGGTCAAGGGGCCCCTTCGAAAATGGCCGTGGCAGTTTTGTTGCCTAACTTTGGAGCATTATTTAGCCCCCTTCCCGACAAGCTAGCATGACATGGTTGAACTTGGACACCTTAGGCATAAAAAAATATATTGTTTGGTTCCTGTTGGTTGTCAGTTAAGGCCATGGGTAGGTAGGGAATTTATTTTATCTTATTTTTTCCCACGGCGACTATGGATAGGGAATTTCTTTATTTAATTCAAATGTTCACAACAACATGGATGCATGTACTCTGCCAGCATGTTTAATATCCATAATACTAAAGGTTTGACTAAGATTTGTATGACACTTTATTGTAAAATATATATATATTAGAGCTGGGCCGTTAACGGCGTTAACGTGCTGCTTTAACGCTATACTAAATGTTTTTTTTTTTTACATTTTTTTTTTACCTTTATTTACCCAGGGTAGGTTCGCTGAGCACAGATGCTCTTTTTCGGGAACGCCCTGCTTCACATTCACACAGTTCCATTCACACCTGGGAGCTGCCCAGTACAACCACAGTTGACACCATTGGCCACTGAGCAACTCCACTGGAGCAGTTGATTCAAGCCATGTCACATAGTTCAAGTTTGAAATGATTCTTTCCGTTTTGCTCCTGAGAGTGTGCTAGATACTGTACTGTACTGGTAATATTATTTATTTGTGTTAACTTCTGAATAAAACAACTTATTAAACACAAGTACATCTTATTGAACATTATTTTGATATTTCATTACCAATTATCATAGCAAAACAGCTTTTTCAAACAGTCTGTAATGCATTTTGGAAACGGGAGATGGGCTCATGGTGTAATGGGCCACCTGGCCTGAGAAACATAAGGAGGAAAGAAAAAGTAAGGACTTACTTCTGGTCATTATTTGGGTAGAACACACATATTTTGAATGCCTTCGGCAGGTATTTTTTTTTTAGCCATTTTAATCTAGATTAATCTAGATTAAATCCAGGATTGCAGATAGATTAATCTAGATTTAAAAAATTAATCTATGCCCACCTCTAATATATATATATATATATATCTTTTTTTTTAAACTCATAAAATAAATTGGGTCGCACCTAAATCGGCAGGGTCGGTCGGCAACCGGAACCAAACCATTATTTTTGTTAGGCCTTAGATTGTCTAGACAGACAGACCAGCCCAGGCAGTTCAACCAGCATCAGCCCTGCGGCTGCATTTAGCGTGCTGGCTACCTAGCTACGGTTCAGCTAACTAGCTACATGCAGCATTTAGCGTGCTGGCTACCTAGCTACGGTTCAGCTAACTAGCTACATGCAGCATTTAGCGTGCTGGCTACCTAGCTACGGTTCAGCTAACTAGCTACATGCAGCATTTAGCGTGCTGGCTACCTAGCTACGGTTCAGCTAACTAGCTATATGCAGCATTTAGTGAGCTGGGTTAGCCGGCTAGTTGGCTTTGAATCCCGGCTAGGTAGCCAGCACGCTAAATGCTGCATGTAGCTAGTTCGCTGAACCGTAGCTAGGTAGCCAGCACGCTAAATGCTCCGGCGCAGGGCTGGCGCTGGTTGAACTGCCTGGGCCGGTCTGTCTGTCAAAGACCGAGGGAACCGCATCGGGCTTCAGCTGATTAGTGGTCTTCTGGACAAACCTCCCATCCTCTTCAAAGACACCCTCAACAACATAATCCGAGGCAATGAAGTGTTCGCTGCAGATCTTCATTCCCTGTCCAACAGGCTGATCACGCCGCTTGAGTGCAGCCAGCCAACGCGCCAACAACACTGTTTTTTTCACTGGTAGTTTGTGGAAATGAACCAACTTTCCTCTCTCTTTCACGCAGTAAAATTAGTTTGAACAGCCGGGAGCAATACAAAAAGAACCACCGCGGTCCCGTTGTTTGGTAGGTAACGTTGCATTTACTGACTGACCTTCAAGACACTCCATGTTTACTAGGCAGCTAACCAGCAGTGTAAGCCAGGAGCCAGACCAAACCATCACCGTGACGTCACCATCTAAAATGGCATTACATTTGAGTTTTCAGACAAATAAGCAGGATTTCACATTTGATTATAGGACCCTGTCTTACCCAAGGTACACAACAAACAAACTAGGCTCATATTGTTCAATGCTTCATATCCCCTTTAAGACATGCAAGTTTACCCGCAATCGTGATTAGACAACAATTCTAAGGTCGTAGGAGTCCCGAAACTATTTTAAACATGTTTGATAATCTATCCATTTGTCCCTCAACGTTCTGAAATGTGATAACAGTAGATTTGCCTGCTCCTTTAAGAGCGATGTGTTGTGGGATATATACTGTAGGTCTGGTCTACGCAAGCAGCCAATAGTCAGTCACACATCCCTTCTCCAACTTAAAACTAACGTTATTTGAGCGAACATTTAACGTTATTATAACACTATTTTAACGTTAGTGAATGTGAATGCACATACATAGCTAGTTAAATATCACAACTCGTGTCATTGTTCATCATTGAGGGAAACTAGCCAATAGCTAACGTTATAGATAGGCTAGCTAGTATATAGCTAACGTTATAAATAGAAAACAAAGCTAACGTTATCCAGTTGACATTACAGATCATAATATCTATGATAACGTTAACGAAGTGAGAGTAGGGGTTAGGGAAACGTTGATGTAGTCAGAGTGTAGCGGGGACGGTAGACAGAGGCAGCACTTGATTTGCGTGTAACGTTAGCATAACATTGAGCAAGCTACATGACCGGCACTTCGGCCCGGGAGTGTTGGGAGAATGCTCCCAATACTCTACTGTGGTTCAGATTAATACAGGAAAAGGTATACATTGGGGGCTCGAGTCCGGGATATGAAAATAAATCCTGATTTCATCTGTGATTTGTAAACTGTATGGAAACGTGAAGTTAGCTCATGCTACTGGAAAACGGACGCCTCGTCATTAAATGAAGTTAAAATGATGACGCCCCTTTTATTTTACCGCGGATCTCACGGTTGTCTGTTCCCCAACCGCGGGTGACTTGACACACCGCGGGATTGCGGTGATGCGGTTATCGCGACAGCCCTAGGTGCAAGCGGTGTGACGTAATTGGCAGAATCGACTGTCAATCAAAAATGTTCTGTTGTGGTACCTGACATGCATTGCAAACTCAGATATTATGGGATAACACTGGAGAACATGGGGCTTTGGTTGAGCGAGATACAGTGCTGTCTGTTAAAACTCATAAACAAGTCTTGAGCAAGACAAGTTAGTCTGTTATGAAAGCCAGTGAGTATTGTATGATGAAATAAAACACACATGGCATGGTGGAATACCATTAAACATATTTCTTGATGTTTCCTTTTTTTAAGTAAGTAAAGAGGTCTATGTTCATATCGGTGAGCCCAATTTGTAACACAAAAAGAGAGACGTGTAGCCTATTTATTTATTTAATATTTTATTTATTCATTTTATTATTATTATTTTATTTGTTGCCATGCCTAAAATAATATTCAAGCATAGGGCAGATTGCAGAATGGGTACAATACAGTACAGCTCAATACAACAACTGCTAAGACTGGAGGATGAAGACCAGAAAAAGACTTTCGGCTTGTTTACATAAGGGTCCTCCATTTTCAATTCATCAAGATATTAGAATAGAAAACTTTATTGCCATTTCAACACATGGTTGATTGGGATTTGTCTTACTACAAATATACAGTACTTTCATAAAAAAAAATGGGTTTTGTTATTTAAAAAAGTGCCCCTAAAAATATTCTGTGCCCCTAAATTCTTCATTTAGGGGCACCTGTGCCCCTAATGAAAATGCTTAGCGTACAGCCCTGCTTCGCAAACATAGTGCAACGACCACAGAAACGACTAGAAGGCTGGCATTCTAAGGGTAATGATAACAGAATTGCGTGGCACTCAAAGTGTTAAAGGTTCAGTGCCAGTTCAGTTATGAGTTATTTTTTTTCAATTCAGTTCAGTTCAATGCAGTTCAGTGCAGTGCAATAACTAAATAATAATTAAATAGTTAAATAATACAAAATGATAATATGTTTAAAAGAAATCAGAAAAAATTGTAATTTATTTCAAAGATATGTCATTTAAAGGTTCATGCTTCTCCCCATCTCTGGCTGACATCACCATTGTGATACATGATGGTTAGGCGCTTTGTGTTTTCCTCCGTGAAGGATTCTCTTTTGTCGGTCAGCAGCGTTTTGTACTTGCTGAAGCTTCTCTCTGTATAATTATTTTTTTAAGTTTAAATATCAACATTATCTGGCCATCCTCAGTAAATACTATCAAACTCATCTGACCTCATCTGGTCTTTCCAAAGACCAGATATGGGACAGGCACGCTCACACACACACACTAACTTTCCAGTTAGTTTTTATAGTGTAACATTTGGCTACTTGAGAGAGAGAGAGGTGGAGGGTAGGGCAGTGATGAGGTGGAGGGTAGGGCAGTGATGGAGGTGGAGGGTAGGGCAGTGTGAAGGGTAGGACAGTGATGGAGGTGGAGGGTTAGGGCAGTGATAAGGTGGAGGGTAGGGCAGTGATGAGGTGGAGGGTAGGACAGTGATTGGGGTGGAGGTGGAGGGTAGAACAGTGATGAGGTGGAGGGTAGGGCAGTGATGAGGTGGAGGCAGGGAACAAAATAAGTACCCGCCAATGGCGGGCAGATTTAAGGTTTGGCGACTAACAATGAGAGGTCTGCCCGCCACCTGGCGTGTAGTTCATATCGATACTCTTATTTTGAAAATCCTCTGCGGGTCTCATTTCCGCCCCAAGCGCAGCTCCAGTCATAATATCTATGGCTCCAGCAGCTAGCAGCGGTTGGTTCATATGATACTCTTATTTTGAAAAAACCTGTGGCAACTCCGCGAGTCATTTCCGCCCCCAGTCCGTGCTTCTGCTCGCATTAAAGCCAAGCAGGGCTACACAGCAGTGCCCCTATTTTGCGACCCGAAATAAGTCTGTGGTGTTTTTTTTTCTCACAACGGGTCAAATGCATCTAACACGCTTTGCATCGTTTCCATTCCTTTATGCCCACATCGCCTGAAATGAACGTTACGTTAGCATAAGCTAACAAGCTAATCCTGATCAGAGGCAGAGCCATAGAGAACAGCAGACAGTGTGGACTGGGGAAAGGGAAATGGGGGGGGGGGCACTCTCCCTTTCTCTGTGTGTGTGCGTGCGTTTGGAAAGACGATGAAGTCAGTCAGGAGTATATTATAGTAAACTGAGGATTACTGAGTTTCGAAAGGAGTGGAAGTTTGAAGACAGACTAGACTACAATATGATGCGGGGGTGGTGAGTTGAAACAGTGTGTGTGTGTCCCTCCCGACCCCACTTCTATGTTTCAATAAATTATTTGCATTTAATTCTATTAACGCTGACTCATTCCTTCAGTCCACTCAAAATTATGCTAATATTCCTTATGTTGTTTATGATATTAATTGAAAATAGCATATGAGAGTATTATATAGTAATAATAACACATGGCGATATACTAAAAAGCTATTTATAATTTTTGGCTGGTAAAAAATCTACCAGCCAAATGGCTGGTAAGTCAAAAAGTTAATTTTGTTCCCTGGGTGGAGGGTAGGACAGTGATGGAGGTGGAGGGTAGGGCAGTGGTGGAAGGTAGGACAGTGATGGAGGTGGAGGGTAGGGCAGTGTGGAGGGTAGGACAGTGATGGAGGTGGAGGGTTAGGGCAGTGATAAGGTGGAGGGTGGAGTGATGAGGTGGAGGGTAGGACAGTGGTGGAGGGTAGGACAGTGATGGGGGTGGAGGGTAGGGCAGTGTGGGGGTAGGACAGTGGTGGAGGGTAGGGCAGTGATGAGGTGGAGGGTAGGACAGTGATGAGGTGGAGGGTAGGACAGTGGTTTGAATTTGAATACTTTATTTTGACACAAATCGTATGACAAAAAAAACATTTTAAAAGACAAGACAATAACAGTGTCAATAACGCAGGTCAAAAATGGATAAAACACAATAAAGCCAAGTGTAACTGAGGGGTACAATTCCCTGACTGTATTGATAAGTATGGTATTAAACCACTACCTCTTGTACTTTAACTTCTGGCCATCCAGTACATGATATGAATATGATGAACACTTTCCCACCTGATGAAACGAAGTCCACACAAATGTACAAATCGAATATTTAATATAGCAAAAGGTATATACAACGTTCACTTGTTTACATTTATGATTTGAAATGCACTTGTATGGCAAATGAGTACTCGTAGGTAAATCAACATTGAATGTCCAATCTCTGGTTACGCAGGGAGTAAGTATACAACCCGGTTCTTTAGGGAACTATAGCGATGGTACTTAAATGATTATAGCTGGATACACTAAGGGGGGGGGGGGGTCCCGCTGGTTGTAAGACAGTAGGAGGGGGGGGTTAGAGAAGCCGCTGGCGGTATCCCATCTGGCCGACGATTTCTTGGGAGAATTCAAAGTCTTGAACACGGTGCCCACAGAACCTCGGTCCGCAGATGAATACAGCTGGACCCTCTGGTGGACGGTAGCTGCCGGTCCACAACGGAGAGACGTGAGGCGACCTCACTGGTGTAGAGCGCCGTCTCACCTGGACTCCTCTCCGGGGGGTAGTTCCAACACTCAGCAGTGTTGGCCGTTATCCATGGAATAATCAAAGCACCCAAAGCATAATCCAAGCCGTGGAAGGCTCGCCGTCGTCCGGGTAGAGTAATCCAATGTACAGGTCCGCTCGTCCTGGCCCGGAGCTCCTCGGATGCAAGCACCACTAGTGGTCTGCCCAGCCTGGTTAAGACTCCAGATAACGTCAGGAACGATGGGGGTGCTGATAACTTTATAACTCTAACCGAACGATGCACCATACATAATAGACTATTATTAGCTTAATAGAAATACGTCCAACTCGACGGTATAGTGCCAAACTATGACAATTCAACTATTAATCCACACGATATCTCAATGCCTATTCTGAGGCCAAGTAGGCCTTACTGCACCACACGTGCGTCGTGGGTGAGGCTTCGCGTCTGTTACTCGGTTGGAGGGTAAAGAACTAATGGACTAAAAGAAAGTTCTACTTTACTTGCGCCATATATATATGCGCTGTGAACAAATAGTACCATTCGTATTTCGCCAGACGTATTCCTACGCGGAACCGGGCTTGCCACGACATGTTGGGCGGCACGATTGAACTTGAACCTAGGGGTATGGCTGCTGGCGCCAGGTTCTCGTCCAATGGTAGAATGAAACTATTATGGGCTGTTTAGTAGACTAAAGGGATATTCAGTGCATATTGTACAAGGAATATACAGGGGATATCAAACGATATACAAATACTATTAAATATATATATATAAATAAATATATATATTCGGTTTAATCTGATCCTTCACAACACCAAGGCTTGTTTCCATTGTGGTCCATACATGGAACATAAAAAGGCACAGAAACACAAATGGACATGTACACTGACAGGACGCATTCTAAAAAAAAAAATTATAAAAACACCTAACCTGACAACTCATACAGTTAACTAATGTTAAAAGAAAATCCGCAAACCCTTAAAAGCAACTCATGATAAAAGAAATAAAAGCCAAGTTATGATAAAAGAGATAAAAAAACATTTTAAGACCAATTTGAGTTGCTGCTGAGCCATGTTTTTAGGGGCGGATTTAAATCCGAGAGGGGAGTTCAGGAGTTTTATAAATGTTGGCAGGGCATTCCACATTACCGTAGCCGAGTAAAAAAATTCATCTTTCCCCATGCATGTCCTGACTCTCGGCGGGACCAGGTCCGTGGGGCTTCCTCTTGTGGCGTGTTTGTGGACATCTCCTACTTTATTAAAATAATTGACTAGGTACTTGGGGACCGTTTCTTTTAGTACTTTAAAAACCAGTAGCATTTTAAGCTGGTGTACTCTTTCTTCAACCCTAAGCCATCCCAGCCTGCTAAAGTGGGCTGGCGTTAGGTGAGTCCTAAATAGTGATGTCCCGATCCGATCACGTGATCGGGATCGGGGCCGATCACGTGATTTTCCGAAGATCGGGATCGGCAAAAAAAATACAAATCGGGATTTTTTTTTTTTTTTTTTTTTTTTATTCAACAAACATGACCATGTTCACATCTTAAACTCATACTGAGGCCTTAGTTTTGGGTTTAAATTGCATATCATCATTCATTTATTTATTGTCACACAGAGCAGAAGAATTTTGCCAAAACAAACCAATAGTATCCAGCTGCAGAACGGCACACCAGCCACACTCTCAGACCCAAACGCATTTCCTTTGATTTAATTATACATCAAATTATTTATGTCAAGGATTGCAATGCCTCGCTTGAATGAAGTTAACTTTTCACCTGAATAACGTCAACATTCAGGGTGAATGTAATGTGAGAAATTGGGATTAAAATAAAAAAATAAAAAATAAAATATTTATTTAAAAAAAAAAATTGATCGGATCGGGAAAGATCGGTATCGGTAGATACTCAAAATCACATGATCGGGATCGGATCGAGAGCAAAAAAATGTGATCGGGACATCCCTAGTCCTAAAGTGAAGGTTGTGCAGGAGTCTCACTAGTTTGTTTTGGGAGGTCTGGAGCTTTGTCTTCATTTGTTTTGATATGTTGCTGTACCATGAAGTGCAAGCATAGTCAAAGTGACATTGGATGAGGGCTCCAGCTAGGGTCCTCAGAGCGTTCCTATTTATGAACGAGGAAATTCTAAATAAAAATTTGGTTTTTTGATTGACCTTAGTAATAACTTTTTGTGCCATTTTTTCGTTAGAAAGTTTGTTATTTAAAATAAAGCCCAGGTAGGTGGCCTCCTCTTTATCCTCAATAATGTTTTCACCTACTCTAATTTTAAAACCCTGGGATTTCTTTAGGTTGGCGTTTGACCCAAAGAGTATGGCCTCTGTTTTTCCCAGATGTAGAGACAATTTATTGTCACTGAGCCAGGAGCAGATTTTTTTCATTTCACTGCTCAGGACACTTTCCACTTTAGACTTATCCCTGTCTGAGACCAGGAGTGCCGAGTCGTCAGCAAACAGGAACAGGTTGCAATCGCATGCCGATTTCATGTCATTAATATATATTAAAAACAGTTGAGGTCCCAAAATGCTTCCTTGGGGGACCCCACATGTCACTGGAAGGGACGAGGACAAGGTGCCATTAATGTCTACCACCTGTTCTCTTCCCTCCAGGTAGGACTTGACCCATTTGGCTGACTTGCTATCAAAGCCTATCGCTCTCAATTTTTCTAGTAGGATGGAATGGTTGACCGTGTCAAACGCCTTTTGCAGGTCCAACATTACCATCCCACAGTAGTTCCCCTTGTCCATCTCCCGTTTTATATAATCTGTCAGGTGGAGGGTAGGGCAGTGATGAGGTGGAGGGTATAGGGCAGTGATGGAGGTGGAGGGTAGGACAGTGATGAGGTGGAGGGTAGGGCAGTGATGAGGTGGAGGGTAGGACAGTGATGAGGTGGAGGGTAGGACAGTGATGAGGTGGAGGGTAGGACCGTGATGAGGTGGAGGGTAGGACAGTGGTGGAGGGTAGGACTGGTGGATAGAGCAGTGATGAGGTGGAGGGTAGGACAGTGATGAGGTGGAGGGTAGGACAGTGGTGGAGGTGGAGGGTGGGGACAATAATGGGGGTAGGGACAGTGGTGGAGGGTAGTAGAGGGCAGGGTTTCCGTTAGGTGGTAATTACGTTTTATTGTTAATCTTATTTTTATTTGGTTACCAAGTAACGTATGTTCACTAAAAGTGGTTATTTTTTGCCACTGAAACAGAAATCTAGCTCAAACAGAAGTCTCGTTCTGAAATCCCTTGAGTCGTATGTGTGTTTACCTTGAAAAGCAGCTGGATTAGAGAGATGTACAGTGTTTCCCCTAGGATTAGGGGGGGTGGTAGGCCCCCCGAAACTACTAGTGTTGTCGCGTGTCATGGATACGTGGTGTCAACAGTGTCGTCATAGTCGTAAGGCGATTGTTAGTATCGGTGCATTTCTCTACACTGAGCTGAAAGGAAATGATTGCACATAAATTAGGTAAATAAATATTAATAATATTTATTTACAACACATAAATGAACTTATTTACAATTATACATTACATACAGTAGTGACAACACACATGAACTATTTACAATACAGGGAGGCACATACAACACTCATAACTATTTACAACCAGTGTCAGAGCGAGCATACTCAAGTTGTTCGGAAATAAGTGCACACTGGACACTCTGACCGAAGAGTCAGCTTATCAGAGCGGAGCAGATTTTCAGAGTGAATTTATGAACTCACCTTAACTAAGGCCCTATGAAATCTGTTTGAACTTTTCCTGTTTTCAGATATGAATTTTCCTTGTTTTCGGATTTCTCGGTTTTAAATGTTCCTGTTTTCGGATTCTCTGATTTTATATTTGTTCCTTTGGATTTAACCAAAACAATATATATATACAAAATTATGTTTTTAACTAACTTTAATAACAGTACATCTGCAAACATTGCCAATGCTGTTCAATGTTCAGTGCCAGTTCAGTTATGAGTTTTTTTTCAATTCAGTTCAGTTCAATGCAGTTCAACTGTCAGTGCAGTGCAATAACTAAATAATAATTAAATAGTTAAATAATACAAAATAATAATTTGTTTAAAAGAAATCAGAATTTTTTTTTAAAATGTAATTTCTTTCAAAGAGATGTCCTTTAAAGGTTCATGCTTCTCCCCATCTCTGGCTGACATCACCATTGTGATACATGATGGCCTTTGTGTTTTCCTCAGTGATGGATTCTCTTTTGTCGGTCAGCAGCGTTTTGTACTTGAAGTTGAAGCTTCTCCCTGTAATTATTTTTTAAGTTTAATATCAACATTATCTGGCCATCCTCAGTAAATACTATCAAACTCCTCTGATCTCATCAGGTCTTTTCAAAGACCAGAGTTGGGACGGGCACATGCTAGGGATGGGCGTGAGTAATCGTAGCTATGAGAAAAAAATCATTTTTATAAATTATTTATTTTTTTATTTTTATTTATTTATATTTTTTAACATATCTTTTCACATGTATGTGTAAGATTATAACTGTTTGTTGGTTTCCTTAAACATATGTAGAAGGGTGGATTATCCCTACTTTATGAGAGTGGATATGAACTGTCCCCAGGTAGTGGGAGCACAGCAGATCTGGGTCCGGCTGAGCCCCCGACTGTAGTGTAACTGTGTAAGAGTATTAGAATTGGGATTTAGCAGAGGGGCGGATGGGGCCTAGGGTTTACTAACCTAGGGGTTCTACGCTGGTCCTTCTTGCCCTCCAGTCCTCGGTCCCGTAGTATTTCCTCAACCACCCACACTTCCCTTAATACGTCCCACACCCTCTCACACCCGGTGGCAGTGATGGTAGATAATATAATTTCTCCCCAAAGCAGTACCTTTCCTTGTTGACTGGTGAAGACCTGTACAGAGCACCTGCCCCAATTGCACCTAGACCGTAGGGAAGAAGGGGTTAAACGATAATGCACATTAATGGGAAGAAAAGGTTTAAACAATAATGCACAGTAATTCACACACACAGTGGTCCCATTTATACGCCTCTCTTTTTACTGTCAATTGGGTATTTGCATGAACAAGTCCCCGTCAGGGTTAATATACGCTTTCCATGTACAAGTAACTAGGAAGTTAGCAGGACGCTCCGGGAGCCACACAATGGGAAACAACTTAATTTGACAATTGTGTCATATGCACCACACAATAACCCAACACAACAAATACACTCGCGTGGGCCCACACTGAAACCAAATACCTGATCAAGCCGGCATGAACAAAATAATAAAGGTTGGGGCGCCCCTGGTCTATAGTGCACGTGGAAGTTCAAAGCACCCTGTTATATTCACTCTTAGCGAGCATGCTACCGAAAACGGAAATGTTCGCCGATGATATTCCAGGGCGCTTGGAGCGCTAAATGTACCTGCCGTGGGTATACCAACCGAGTGTCGTTCCGTCCCCACAACGAATGTTTGGGGCGTGGGTTGGCCGTCAAACGGCCCCGCGTGATACACAGGAGAGCTGGCTGGGCTGGTGGTAGACAGGTGCAGGCTGCAGGCGAGTCGAGCCCCGTGGCGTCTGGCGGCGCCGTCTGCTTGAGGGCTGGAAACGGCGTGGCGACGCGTGGAGCTAACCAGGTTACTAGTCCTATTTGCAGCTATATATATATATATATTAAAAAATATCTTTTAATATTATTTTGTAAGCTTTCAGGACGGGCGGTGGGTCCCGTTGGCGTTGCGGGCCGCACCTTCAAGGCAATGGTAGGGAAAACACTGATGTATGTGTGCGTGTGTGTGAACCATGAGTAACAGCTACCATAGCGTTATCTAAAAGATAAAAACAATGGTACATGTTTGTACGTTTCCCATTTGTGTCATGTTTCCTACTTTGCATAATGTTTATAGACTTTTGATAATGACTTTTTAATCAAGAAATCTGCTGTTCAGTGAGTTCAGACAGAGTGGGGGTAATGTAACGTTAATTATTACAAACTGACTTTTTACAAGCATTAAGCATCAGGTTAGGGCTGGGCGATATGGAAAAAAATCATATCGCGATAACGATATGATAATTTTATTTTATTTCTCGATATCGATAATTATCGAATTGTTATAAGTATAAATTTTTTTTTTTTTTTTTTATTTTTTTTTTTAACAACAGATGTATGTTTATTTTGCAGCCATTCTTTGTCATTGCCGCCATCTTTAGTGTTACTGTACATCCCCTCACACTCCAGTTCTCAGGCTGCAGCTGGTTTAAAAGCTAAAGTAAACCGGCTTCTCTGCTGGCTGTGGCTCCAGAGGAGTTGAACAGTTCTGACTCTGCTAGTTTATTTTCGATCTTTTGGCGCTTTTTTGGTGGACAAACCACCGCACATGTGCACTGTGACTCGTGACTGGAGTCAAGTTCTGCTAGCACACATAGCCTACTGTGTACAGACGGTTTCAAAATGTATTTTAAATTAGAAAGCAAACAAAATAAATGGACAAGAGAAAAATAAATCTGAATTTGGTCAGTATTGTCATTTGGACAAGCAAAGCCATTACTTTAAGTTGCAGGCAAGAAAGACAAGTCTGTCCACTGTCTCTGGTTTTAAAACTGCCCTGTTGCAGGTAAAAAAAAAAAAGAAAAAAAAACTATTTTTCGATTTTTTTTTAAATTTCGATATTCGATATCGATTATTAAAATATATCGCGATATTTATCGTTATCGTTATATCGCCCAGCCCTACATCAGGTATAACATTATTACAATAAGCTCAATAAACACAGATAATATTTGACCAGAATCTCTCCCATTTGTCTGGGGGACTGGGACATTGAAATCGTCCAGGACACGTGGACCGGCACTACTTATTTCTACTGGAAACCCTGAATGAGGGACCTTTTTCAAACAGTGCAAACATCTAGACATCTAGACACACACTACTGTGTGGTGCTGCAACATTCATCTAGTTTAATAGGATACAGTTCCACGATTTTGTCCATTAGGCCTAAATTATATTCTTGAATTAATTATGAAGCATAGGCTATATAGCTTACCAACAGTGTTTAAACCTTTTCTTGCAGTTGTAAGCTACAGTATGTATTTCACTCCAATAGCAGCAAGTCATATAGATCAGACATCCAGGTATCAATGTGCTTGATATCTTCCTCTGCCATGTACTTACCTTTTAATTGCAAATCAAGTAAAGACACCAGTCCTTAACCAGCGATACATTTAGCTTATTACGACGGGCCATTGACTCAACAACTGTTTCAATTGCAAATGGCTCTGTTGAGAGGGAATGAAATCTGTAAACAAGTTGCTTGTGTTTGTTGACTTTGCATTTAAAAAGGAAAATGAGATTCTCACACAGGAAGCAGGGAACAAAATTTACTTTTTGGCTTACCAGCCAAGGTGGCTGGTCGATTAAAAAAACTACCAGCCAGGCAGATTTCTTACCAGCCAAAAATTCAAAAACGAATTTTTGTGTCACATTATATATATAAAAAATGTTCAGTACATTTCAAGTAGATAAGTTATTACGTTCAAGTAGATAAAGAGTTAAATAAGAGGCAAGAGTAACATTTTAAGCAAATTATTTTAATATATTGATTGATGATTGATTAATCAATACAAGTCAATCTTAAGCTTAAATTGTAACCTAATGTTAAACATCATCAGACTCCTCACTCTAGCCTCTTTGCAGGATTTACCAGAACATAATCAAATGTGAAGGTTTTGTAAACCTGGACTCGATCTGCAGAGCGCATTCGCGCTGTGTAATCGAGGGGCTCGCAGCTCTTTTATAATCACAGGTAGAGCTGATATGTATGTGGTATGATATGTACAGATAAATTACACAAACAATATTGTATACAACAGTCTTACTATTTATTGTTCACCTGAATCCATTGATCATATTGAGGGGAGGAAGGGACAAACTGCCCGATTTAGCCCCTTTCGGGACTGTAAATCACGCCAACATTGTTGGACGAGCTAATCGCCCCATGAATACACAGTCCCTTCTACGATGATGTAAAAATCCTACAATTAAGTCTGTCGGGCTGTTCCGCATCAAAACGCTCATCGTACAGGTGTCGCACAGAAATTTCAAAGGTACTCACATTTGCACGAGGGTTTCGGACAGACAGACGCTAGGGTTTGAAAGCTTGGCGTTGCTAATAAACATTTTAAATAATTTTAATAAACTTGTCAACACTGCTCAAAACGCTTTTCTTCCGGCTTTGGCTGTCTAGTGCGCCTGCCTGTGAGTACCTTTGAAATTTCTGTGCGACACCTGTACAATGAGTGTTTTGATGCGGAACAGCCAGACAGACTTATTTGTAGGATTTTTACATCATCGTAGAAGGGACTTTTTATTCACAGAGCGATTAGCTCGTCCAACAATGTTGGTGTGATTTACAGTCCCGAAAGGGGCTATGGACGATTAAGTTGCTCCGTTAAGTTGAATGGATAGTGGATAGGACAAAAACAGAATCAAAATTTTTTTTCATATATTTAACATATTAAGCATTTTAAAGGGGAACTATCTTATAAATGGCCTTTTTCAGTGTTTAGCATTGTTTCCTAGCTATGTGGACTTATATTAATAGGATCTATGTCTCTAATTCTCATATTGGCGCATTCTTCCAATTCTCCTCTCACAATATTCACCCTCACTGAACTGAGTCATCTGAAAATGTGCATATCTGTGATGTCAGAGATTTCTCAGCTGCATAATAATGTGGCAGTTGGTGTGGCAGTTGGCACCAGGCCACACAGTGGTTGAAGCCCAGCCTCAAAACTTCTTGAGGTAGAAAAATGCTGTTTTTGAGTACTTGATTAGAAATACAAAACAATGAATTTTTTTTGAAAAAAACCTTACAGAGGTGTTCCATAGACTCACAGGAATTGTGTAAAAGTGCCCAAATAGTGAAAGAAATAGTAAAATAGTTCCCCTTTAACTCATTCTGCGCCATCGCTTAAGTGCGCGAGAGGGCGCTAGACCGCTTCAGGGCTTTTTTTGCCCCCCTTAATTGATTTTCGGGGGCTTTTTTTGTGTTTCGGGGGCACTGAACTTTTATGATGAAAAAGGTTATTAAACATCCTTATCATTTAAAAAATACAACTCAATTAATGACCTCATTTTGTGGCTGCGGCTGTCCTGGTGGTGCAAAGCGCTGTATTTCTTTACAGTCTTCGTCCCGCCGACAAAAACATCCACGCAAACTGCTCCTTGCACACTACCAGCCAGGCAGATTTTTTACCAGCCAAAAACTCCAAAAACTAATTTGTGTCCCATATATATAAAAAATTTCAGTACATTTCAGGTAGATAAGGTATTACGTTCAAGTAGATAAAGAACACACACTTAAATAAGAGGCCAGAGTAACATTTTAAGCAAATTATTTTAATATATTGATTGATGATTGATTAATCAATACAAGTCAATCTTAAGCTTAAATTGTAACCTAATGTAACCTAACCTAATCATCAGACTCCTCACTCTAGCCTCTTTGCAGGATTTAACAGAACATAATAAAATGTGAAGGTTTTGTAAACCTAACTTAAACCTCCTCAATCATGTCCTCATCAGAGTCCACAATCTCATTGATTTGCTACAGATAACTGCTCAGCTGAGTGTTTTCCTGTCCACATTAGCGTCGGGTAGTGGGGCTACGGGACCAGCCGACGCTGAAAACATTTTGCATGTTTGTGGTGTTATAGAGATCTTGACTCAGTCGCAAGCTATAACTGCGGGGAGGATTAGGATGCTATCAACGCTTGTTAATAGGCATTTCTGGTTGGAGCAATATCCTCTTGGGGAAGAAGAAAGGTTTTCTCTCCTCACGGCTCCTTTTTCCACAGAGGGACTCTTTGGTCGTTCTGCGGAGGCGCAGGCGGTTGTTGATCTGGGTCCCACACCGCCTCACGCTATGCAGCCAGAGGTTGGAGCACGGCCTCGTCAGCGACTGTGGCGGCCATGTTTCCCCCGCCAGTGGTACCCTGGGCGGAGAGTCAACAGGTGTCCACAAGGCCGACAGCCTTGGCGGCCGAGGGATCGGCCATATTGGGTGTACTCGGCTTGGGAAATACAGGCCGTCGTCATTCTGCCGCGAACAGCCCGCTCCCCGATCACTCCTCTCTCCGTTACCAACGGAAGCGGGGCTCTGATCGTTTTCCTTTGGCTGTGGGCCGTGAACCTTCTTTGAAGCGCATGCGGCCCCACTTTTCGCTTCTCATGGGGACAGGGGCTGACACCCAGTTGATGGCTGAGCCTGGGACTGTCCGTGAGAATGTTGTGCTGTCGCGTGGCTCCCGCACCACACGTATGATGGGTGAGCCTGGTGTTACGGTTGCCACTATTTACAGTGGTCAGCAGGGGGACTCGAGGCCTCTTCGTTTGAATGCTCAGCACGGGTTACCCCGGCCTCGCCTTCGCCAGGCGGGGTATCACGCTGATGCCTCCCACTCCCGTGATAGTGGTCTGCAAAGAAGAGGCGCGCGTGATTTGGGTGGTAGCAATATCACTGCAGGGCTACGGCGCTAGAGGGGTGTTCAGGGGGGGGAGCGTGTGTCAACCAGTTTGATGGCAGCTTCTCCTGTATCAAACCGGCCCTTTCTGTCGGGGTCCCCCCTTGGGTGCGACCGCCCTGTCCGCTTTGGCGGGTTCAGGGGCTACGCACAGCGGGAGGGACCGGGCCACCTATCTACTGTTCCTTGCGGCCCAGCGTCAGTTGATGCCGGGTGCGCTTTGGGATTATTATCACATATGGCGACAAGAATGCCGTTTGGAGGAGTGGATGGAGAGAACATTGAGGCGGGGGCTTGTTTTGCAGTTCGCACAACCCCACCCTCCGTTTTCAGGTTTGGTGCAGACCCTATTGTCAGGGTCAGCAGCAGTGACAGCTCTGGCCGACGAGATCTAATCTCTGTTGGCGAAGCAGGCCGTAGTCGTGGTCCCGAGAGAGGACGCGATGTCAGGCATCTACTCCCGTTATTTTCTGGTGCCCAAAAAAACGGGAGGGGTCAGACCTATACTGGATCTGTCCACGTTCAATCGTCTGATTGTGGCGAGACCATTCAGGATGTTGACCGTCAAACTCCTGCTACTTGCTGTCAGAGTGGGAGACTGGTTCACCTCCATAGACCTGAAGGATGCGTATTTTCACATCCCGATTTTCCCTCCTCACAGGAAGTTCCTACGGTTCCTTTTTCAGGGCGTAGCGTACGAATACCAGAGGTTGCCGTTCGGCTATTCTCTGGCTCCCCGCACATTCACCAAGTGCGTAGAGACTGCGCTGGAGCCTCTACGTCATAGGTGTCAAACTCATGGCCCGCGGGTTGGCCGGGCTGGCCCCCCCTGGGGGCGTCAGGGCGCACTCCACTCTTGGGGTGGCAGCCTCTGCCGCTCTGCTGGGTGGGGCCTCGGTGGAGGACATCTGTGCTGCGGCTTCATGGTCCTCCCCGGGTCCCTTCGTAAGGTTTTACCTCATGGACATGACCGGGGGTTCTGTCTCCCAGGCGGTTCTGAGGTCTGTGGCCTCTCCTGCTTCCCGTCCTTTGGTGGGGTAGCAGGAGTGTGTGGGTGTGGGCCACAATGTGTTGTGTCACACGTGGTTCCGCCTGTGCTGTGTGTTCAAGAGGTTCTAGTTCCCTCTTGTTCGCACTCGGGTGGAGTTGACTGCCGCACCCTCTTCATTAGGAAGAATGGGGTGACGGGACTCCCCTCCCCCCTGATGTGGGCTTACGGGTCCTCAGGGGGTACATCTGTCGGGCCTCGCGTCCGCTCTACCCCATATCTCGGTATGGCTTAAGAGCGGGACGCGATGCCAGTACGAGTATATAACAACAGGTTATGTATATAACCTAGTTATATGAGTACTGGCTAAGCGTCCCGCTCTTAGCGTGCCCTGAGTTCCCTTGGGGAAACTTTTCTTTGGAAACGATTTTCCGAGGAAGAGTGAGTGGTGACCACGCCTAGTACTATATAGTACGCCACTAGGGCGGGGCTTGGCAGGTGATGGGTGTATTGTTTTTTTATTCATTGATGGAGTACACTAGGTACATGAGATGAGGTATATCTCGGTATGGCTTAAGAGCGGGACGCGATGCCAGTACTCATATAACTGGCATGTCGTTAAGCTAATAAAGGATACTCACAACCACAGCAGAGGACTCACGTATTTGTACTGTGAAGTAACACGACAATGACAAACGTGTTGTTTCTGTTTTACTTGCGGCAAACGGAACAAGTTAACAACTCACCACTACAGCCCCCAGTAGCCTAGCCAGTCTCTTAAAACACAGCTATCTTCAAACTTCCACTCCTCTCGAAACTTTCTTTTGTTAGTTGGCCCCCGGTCATCCTTTTCGTCGGAGAAAGCCGCGGTGGGTTTTCCTTTTAGCGGCCGGCTTAGGCTACTCCTTCCATATGGTGCCACATATTTGTAACCCATTTAACGTTATTAGCTAATCGGTATAGCAGGCGGGCGTAACGTTACAGTGCAAGCAGGCGCTGCAGAAGAAGGGTGGCGGTTGTGACGTTGGTAAACAAGGAGAGATTGACGCGCGAGGAGAGAGTGGGGGCTGCAAAAAAGGCGACTGTCGTAAGACCAAAACACACAGCAGTTTTAACCCATTCTCTGCCACCACTTTGATCATCCTAAACCATCCTCTGCCAGCGCTATTTGTCTATGGAGATGTTCACCTTCTTTGCAGGGCTATAACTTTTTAAATTATATTGCTAAATTGACATTACTATGGCCCATTCAACATCAATTATCTATCGTTCAGGATGTAGGAACGTTTTACTTTTTCATTCACACATTCATACTAAAATACCGTCTAGAAGAGTATAAATATGTTTTTATCGTTTTCTGCAGTATTTCATAGAACGTGAGATATAGGCATAAATGCATATATTAGATTATCAAAAGCAGTTTGATACCGATCCATGCTATATAAAAAATGTCAACTGTACATGGTCCTAAACGTCATGACTGATCATCTGCGGGTAAACGGGGGGGGGGTCGTTTATAATTCAATGACTGACGTTAAATGATTTATGTAGTATGGGTGATATATTGATCAGAGCAGTTTGTATCGAAAATGATAAAGAAAAACGCTGAAACTCACCCCAGTCTCCTCGTAGCGTTGGGCGATGAGAGTGGAGCAAACAGATCCCAATTATGGGATGTTGATCGATGCAATCCATTTCCGGTTTGTATATTACTAATACACGTCCAAATCATGTTGATTATTGAGTTATGGCAAAGATCCATATCGACGGTGTCTGTATTGAGCCCCGGGACGATAAACGAGTGGCCGGACGAAAATAGGGGACGGACCGAGCTCCAATGGGCACTTCCGGTTTGGTGTTGCAGAGTTGTGATGGCTCAGACAGCATCAGCCAAGACTCCGTGGGTGAAATATGAATACCATGACGAAAATATGAAATATTGATCTCAAACACACCTTACGCCGTGATTGGCAGACAACGCATGGCGGAGAAACCCGCCTTAACACGTGATTGGCGGAGAATGGGTTAATTATTTTACATGACATTTTGTTACCCTCCACGTGGCGGACAGATCTCTCATTGTCACTCACCAAACCTAAGATCTGCCCGCCATTGGCGCTTGGCGGGTGCTTATTTTGTTCCCTGACAGGAAGCCAGATTCAATCCATGGGTTGCATCAAACTTCTTAGACATCATCTTCTACTTTTACTGGTTATTTAAGAAAACTCCTCGTGTTCTTCATCACCAGGGCTCCAGCGCCCCCCCCCTTACTAAAAGCTCACTTCATTGCTCAATCATGAATGGGCCCAATATTTGCCCTGCCTTTCAGCCCGCAGTGAAGCTGTTCTGTGGGGCCTTGGCTAAATGCTGAGTCTGAGGCAGGAAGCTGGTCTAATCTGGTGTGAAATGGAACCACGATAGACCTCTCTGATGGCCAATCCTGTGGCCTCTGTCTCATGGGTGGAGGGACATACATTTCATGTTTATTAGATGGTGTGAAGTAGAGCAGGGTGCTGGTCAAGACTCACTCACTCTTTCTATCTCTATCTCTATCTACTTTTCTCTCACTCTATCTCTCTCCCTCTCTATCTCTGTCTCTTTCACTCTCTATCTAAGGCTATGGTTAGACTAGTGTATTCCTGGCGTTTTTTTACACGTTTTTGACGACGTATGATGTCCTATCTACACAGAAACGCGTTTTTTGGCGTTTTTTTGTGGATACGGCTGAAACGCAAAATTGTGTTTGCGTTTGGAGATACGCAAAAAAACGAGTCGACAAACAGCGTGTAGTCAGCACGCTAGCCGTTGTTGCGAAAACGCCCATGCGCAGTAGATACCATCTGCGTGCCCTTCCGGTGACAGCAGAGTGTGTGTGTGTGTGTGTTTGGGACAGAGCTCCGTGTCCCAAATAGCTTCAGCTACCATGTGTTGTCAAGTTATTGTTATAAGGACCCCAGTCCAAGCTACAACAGTCTGCATTCCCTTAACAATTGTTTGTATTGAGCCGTATTGTATTGTACCCATATGCAATATGTTAAATAAAGTTTACATCCATTCATTCTGCTAGCATTACCGATGGCATGAGCAGCTGGCTAACGTGAGCTATCAGGATTCAGACCCTGTTAGCTCAGAGTTCCTCTTTCAACTTAAGAAGCATTAAACAAAATGGCCCAGTCATCTATTCACCTTTGTTTAATACACACAGCGTTGTCTCTAATGTTATCTAACTACTGATAGCTCGCGATATCATCAGTTTCGTGCTGGCTAAGTAGCGTGAGCTAACGTTAGCTTCTAGCCACAATGCTATATTGTTATAATGGCATACTCCATTGACGTTAGCATGCAGCTAACAATGCTACCGAGCGTTTTTTACACTAAACTATCCGCTCTTGGTGGTCACTTGTGTTGATGTTAGTTTTGTTTCATCAACAAATGACAGGCAGAACACACAGTGAATGTATCCGTTTTGTTTATTGCACTTTTATTAGGCTTTGCTGACAAATTATGGTTATTATTATTAAAAGATGGTGGCGCGGCATAGGCGCCTGCCTTATTGACATCTTTGCTGGAGCTTCCACCAGGAAGTGTATTGGCACATTCGTTCTGATTGGTTGAAATTGCCTTCATGTTTGCCACCTACTGCCACCTACTGCTTTGGCAGTGTACTACATCAGTGTGCTCTGGTGACAAAAACAAAAAAAAAACGAAAGTGTGACTCGAGGCGCATGACGTCGCGGCGATACGCGGCGATGCGTATAAGAAAACAATACGAAGATGATACGAAAGGTGTAACCTCAGCCTAACTCTCCCTCTATCTCTGTCTCTCAATCTCTATCTCTCATCCCCCCCTCCCCCTCTCTCTCACATTCTCCCTCTCCATTTTATCTATCATTGTCTATTGTCTATAACACTTCCTTAACCCTGGAGCATGCCTTTCAAGTGTATTAGCTTGTGTGACCAAGGTCTAGTTCACAGCAATGACGGCACATATACAGGGCTGTACGCTAAGCTTTGCGGCACATCTACGGCACACTTGCCCCTAAATGAGAAATTTAGGGGCAAAGAATATTTTTTAGGGGCAAATTTTTAAATAACTATTTTACCATTATAGTAGGGCTGGGCGATATGGCCTCTAAATCAGCGGTTCTCAACAGGGGTTCCGCGGCACACAGGGGTTCCGCGGAGAGCTGCCAGGGGTTCCGCGAGATGCCTGATGGGAATGTTTCTTTAAGAATATAGAATGACAACTATTAACTAAACAAATAGTCTATCTTGTATAATTGTATTATATTATATTTTATATTTTATTTTATATATTATATTGTATATTGTATAATGTGTATACAATAATTGCCTAATCTAATAACATGAACTAAAAAAGAAATCCATCAAAATGTCTTCACACGTTTCGTAAAGTTATTATAGAAACAACTTAACGTCCGCGTCAGGCTTCATTGCTTTTACCAACAGATTTTCCAACGCATTTCCAGAGAAGTCGCATTCGTGTGACGTCACATCGCGGGTCCTATCTCCGTTACAGAGCCGGCTCTGATCCGTTATCAATGAATTGCAAAGCGGGCGGCTGTCGTGATAATAATTACTAAATGCATTCAGTGCTGGATCTAATCAAATGGATTTATCGAGACACGTTATGGAAAGTTCAAGACCGGATCACAAGCGTGCTAATTACACGCTTGGGCTACGGTGATGGGCTACTCGCCAAGTGCAGACAAAGTGAGTGTATCCGCTGCTGTTATTATTATGATACAAAATGTGAATGAATGAATGAAAACTGTATTTAACAGATAAACAGTAAAAGGCACTCTGCAGATTACATTTATATATAGCTGTTTTATAAGTCAACATTGTGTCCCTGGCCGTCAACAAAGAATGGCAGGATGTGATGTCATAAACAAGCGTCACCTCACTAGAATAATATTTCCAACGTGAAACGCAAAACTGAATTTTCACACAAAATGGACAAGTTTTTGACTCGTCCATCGAAACAGGTTACAGTTACCAATACCAATTCAGTACCTTCTATTACCAATTCGACTGCTGAGATTGACCCAGTCTTGGACACAGAAGATGATGACACAGAAGCTGTTAATAATAAAAAGCTAAAATGTTCAGCTAAACCAAAACTGGCAAAATGTCGGAAATATGAAGATGGATACCTTAATTATGGCTTTGTTGTATTCCCTGGGAGCAAAAGCTCACCACAACCACAGTGTGTCATTTGTTCTCAAGTGCTGTCCAACAAGTCTTTGGCACCCTCCAAGTTAATCAGACATTTACAGACAAAACATGGCCATTACAAGGACAAGACCATGGCATTTTTTGAGCAAAAGGCAAAAGAGCTGTGTGGTACACAAGCAGGGATTAAAGAGAGTACCGCTGTGGATAAGAAACTGCTTAAAATATCATATGTCGTGGCCCAGAAGATAGCTCAAGATAAAAAGCCTCATACTATCGGGGAAACCTTGGTTATGCCTTGTGCAACTGAGATAGTCAGAGAATTGTTTGGAGAGGAAAAGGCCAAGCAGTTATCAAAAATACCGATGTCAAATGACACCGTTAAACGCTGCATCTCGTCAATGTCGGAGGATATAATGGTACAGTGCGCTGCACGCCTTCGTGGAAATGATTTTGCCATCCAATTAGACGAGTCGACAGACGTGTCTAAAATGTCCCATCTACTCTCATACGTTCGCTATGAATGGGAAAAGGAGATAAGGGAAGACTTTTTGTTTTGTAAACAGCTCAAGACGACTACAACGGCAAAAGATGTTTTTGAAGCACTGGATGATTTCATGAGGTCAAATGGAATAAGCTGGAGAAACTGCATTGGAGTGTGCACAGATGGAGCCGTGGCAATGACAGGCAGACACACCGGAGTAGTTCAAAGAATAAAAGCTGTCGCTCCCCGTGCCGTCTCAATGCATTGTGTTCTGCACAGAGACGCGCTTGCCGCAAAGGACATTGATCCCAGGCTCCACGAAGTTTTGAACAATGCTGTGACCATTGTGAACTTTGTTAAAGCAAGAGCCACAAACTCCAGGTTATTCACTGCCCTCTGTGAAGAGGTGGGTTCTGACTATCATTCCCTGCTCATGCATACTGAGGTAAGATGGCTGTCCCGGGGAAACATGTTGATGCGCCTGTTCAGCCTCAGGGAGGAACTGCATACCTTCCTTTCAGACAAGAAACCTGAACTGGCTGAGCTCCTCAAGGATGAGAAGTGGTTGGCTCAACTCAGCTACCTTGCAGACATATTTAATGAAACAAACAAACTCAACAAAACAATGCAGGGTGGAAACACAAACATCATTACCCAGCATGAAAGAGTGGAGGCTTTCAAAAGAAAGTTACAAATGTGGAAAAATCGAGCCTCATCAGGAATCACTGATATGTTCAAACAGTTGCATGCCTTCCTTCAGGAGAAAAACATGGATTTCAGAACCATTAAGCGCCAGGTAACAGCACACTCAGGGATGTTGGACAAGTTCAACAGTTATTTCCCTGAACTCAGCGAGGAGGAAGTAGCTACCTACCTGTGGATAAAGAACCCCTTTACAGACGACATCGAGATGAAGCTTCCTGACACATATCCATCCAAACTCTTGGAAGAACTCATTGATATATCATCTGATGCCACCTGGAGAGCTCGTTTCGGTGAAGTGCCCCTGGAAACATTTTGGTCAGAGTGTGGTGCTGAGTACCAAGTAACTCACGATGCAGCACTTAAGGTGTTGATACCATTCAGCACCACATATTTGTGTGAAGCTGGATTTTCATCCATGACAGCTCTCAAAACCAAATATAGGGCCAAGTTGAGCCTTGAGGATGACATGCGTGTTGCCTTGTCATCGATCTCCCCACGTATTGACCGTATCATTAGCCAGAAGCAGCAGCAGACCTCACACTGAGCTAGAAATGTCCACAAGTGCTTATTTTCTGTATTTATTTATAATTTGAGACATTTTGAGAAATGGTCACACTAGTTATTTTTTTTGGAAAACAGTGCAGCTGCAACAGATAGCACTTTATTGATATTTTTCTGTATTTTAAAAAGAAATACATGATTTTCTGTTTGAGAAATGGTCAAACTAGTTTTTTTTTTAAAACAGTGCAGCTGCAACATATAGCACTTTATTGATATTTTTCTGTATTTAAAAAAAAATACATGATTTTCTGTTTGAGAAATGGTCACACTGTTATTTGTATAGAAAACAGTGCAGCTGCAACAGATAGCACTTTATTGATATTTTTCTGTATTTAAAAAAATAAATACATGATTTTCTGTTTTGAGAAATGGTCACACTAGTTTTTATTTTTTTTTGAAAACAGTGCAGCTGCAACAGATAGCACTTTATTGATATTTTTCTGTATTTAAAAAAAAAATACATGATTTTCTGTTTGATAAATGGTCACAATGTTATTTGTATAGAAAACAGTGCAGCTGCAACAGATAGCACTTTATTGATATTTTTCTGTATTTAAAAAAATAAATACATGATTTTCTGTTTGATAAATGGTCACACTATGTTATTTTTATGGAAAACAGTGCAGCTGCAACAGATAGCACTTTATTGATATTTTTCTGTATTTAAAAAAATAAATACATGATTTTCTGTTTGATAAATGGTCACAATGTTATTTGTATAGAAAACAGTGCAGCTGCAACAGATAGCACTTTATTGATATTTTTCTGTATTTAAAAAAATAAATACATGATTTTCTGTTTGATAAATGGTCACACTATGTTATTTTTATGGAAAACAGTGCAGCTGCAACAGATAGCACTTTATTGATATTTTTCTGTATTTAAAAAAATAAATACATGATTTTCTGTTTGATAAATGGTCACACTATGTTATTTTTATGGAAAACAGTGCAGCTGCAACAGAGCACTTTGATATTTTTCTGTATTTAAAAATAAAATACATGATTTTCTGTTTGTTTCCCGGTTTCAATGGGTTAAATAAACGTTATTTTGAAAGCAAGCACTTTTGTCATCATTGTAGCAAAAAAGACAGGACCGCAAAAGTCTTTATCGTATGTAGGGGTGCCCTGGAATATTTTTTTGGACACAGGGGTGCCTTGGCAGCAGAAAGGTTGAGAACCCCTGCTCTAAATGATATCGCGATATTTTTTGGCCATATCACGATACACGATATATATCGCAATATTTTGACATTTCCTCTAAAGCACTTAAAAATGCTTGA
Source organism: Notolepis coatsorum (assembly GCF_963971535.1). Lineage (NCBI taxonomy): Eukaryota > Metazoa > Chordata > Actinopteri > Aulopiformes > Paralepididae > Notolepis > Notolepis coatsorum. Next base: position 193,105,947 of record NC_140165.1, read on the forward strand.
TTTAACCCTTTGATGCATACAGTCACGCCAATATGATGATTATAATAAGTCCCTGCAACATATGTTTGCATTATTAAACCATGAAGATGCTTTAAAAAATTATTTAATGAAAATGTACTAAGAGTAGTCTACTGACACACTAATAAAAAATGTATTTACATCTAAGACCATTTATATAAAAACTTTTGGGTGCCTTTTTTTTGCACAGTACTGTGTTTTCTATCCACTCTAGCCAAACACACACACACACACACACACACACACACATATATATATATATATTAGGGATGCACCGATATGAAAATTGGCCGCCGATACCGATTGTTCAACTAACACTATCGGCCGATACCGATATTTGTATATAAGTATTTGTAATTTTTTTTTTTTTTTTTTTTTAATGAAACTACTGTATATTTTTATGTGTATGTTTGTATTTGTAGGCCTCTTTACTTACTTAAAAAAAGGAAACATCAAGAAATATGTTTATGGTATCACTATCTCTCTCCCAGTATCGTCTTGCGGCCTGCAGAGGGATACTATTTTCTCAACCAGAGCTTTCAACCAATGCAATGGAACCATTCTGGCGGCCTGCAGCGGGATACCATTCTCTCAACCAGAGCTTTCAACCAATGCAATGGAACCATTTTGATTGACAGTCGATTCGGCCAATTACGCCACACCGCTAGCACCCACCTCCTGCTGTCCTTACCACCAATCGGCAAGCGTTTATTCATTTTTTACTTTCGGGCATGCCGCCATTGTTCTGTTTGCGAGAGCAGAACACACTTAACATAGCTACGTTAGCTGCCCGGCCCGCCGACCGGCGCTCCACAACCAATCCATGACCAAATGAGACATAATGATTTTACTGCAACAAATGTTATAATAAAACAAAGCCTTTCTATACATTTGTCTGGTTGAAAACTTTATTAACAGATTGCAGAATGTGTAGTTGGGTACGGAATGAGCAACGGAATGGAACCGAGCTATGAACGGACTAACGGAGTAATGCCTTGTTTACTGCTATCTTCGGGTAAATAATATGCTTGTTATTGAACGTGTAACACTAACTATATAACGTTAATGCCACAAAACGAATGTTTGTGTCATTTTAACAGCAGATACTTTCTTAAATGCCATCTTCCCGAGAGAGGGTGTTGACGGGGAGTTGTGTTATTAATAGCATTGAACAGCTAACCGAAAGCTAGCGTTAACTATTGTTAAAGGTTTAGCCATAACGTTACCTTGGCTAAAGTTGGGGCTATTCATAATGCAGCAATAATGGCTGCAGACCTGCAAGCAAAGTACAGCAAGTTGGCAAAGGAGTATTCCAACGCAAATCACATTTTCACCAGTAACGTTAGTCTTGCATCTCCTGGTAGCTAATGAACGGACTCGGAGTAATGCCTTGCTGCTATGGGTAATAATAATATGCTGATGTTATTGTCCGTGTAACACTAACTATATAACGTTAATGCCACAAAACGAATGCCTTGTTAATCATAAGTAGTTACTTTGATGCAGTAGCTTGTGTGTGTGTGTGGGGGACGGCGGGCGTTGTGCAGGTAGGTTGCGAGTGAACTTTTATTTTTTTGCCTTTTGACGCTACACAAATTGATGGGTATTTATCGGCGACTGCTATCGGCACATTTGAGCTTATCGGCCGATAGGCCGATAGCAGTCAACAAGGCACTTATCGGCCGATACCGATACCCGACCGATGTATCGGTGCACCCCTAATATATATATATATATAATATATATATATATACACACACACTACTGTGAGAAAATAATAATCACACACAAAGGGATAATGGCTTATAGCAGACTTAATGATTTTAGAATATTTCAGATAATGAAATTAAATGTTTATATCATCAACTATCCAGTTAGTATTTATACTGTCTGTAACGTTTGGCTACTTTAAATCATTGAATGTAGAGAGAGCTGTACTGTATTGTACCCATTCTGCAATCTGTTAATAAAGTTTTCAATCAATCAGAGCGAGAGAGAGAGAGAGAGAGAGAGAGAGAGGGGGCGAGAACGAATGAGAGAGCCAGCCCCCCCCCTCCGGGTTTTGTTCTCGGTTCGCGTTTTGATCGTCTAAGCTGCCGTAGGTGATGACGTCACACTCGAATGTAAACAGGAAGCGTTTAACAGACGGAGATGGAAAGTGGATGATATACAGTAACAGAAACGAATAACCAATAAATATGAAGTTATGTTTAAACTTCTGTTGTCAAGCGTTGTCAATATAACCCACCCCCTTTCCTCCCGAATGGAACTAGTGTTGTGGAGTCCGCTTTGACTGGTGTCCAGGGTTAGCAGCAGCTAACGCTAGTTAGCTTAGCATAATCCTAATGGATACTAGGGGTGGGAATCACCAGTTTCATCACGATACGATACGATATCGATTCTTTGGACAACGATACGATATTATCCGATATCACACAGTCTGCCACGATACGATTCGATTCAGGTGCCTTATGCCTTATATTATATGCCCATTTAACACAATCAGTAACATTTAAATCAACAAAAAAAAAGGCAATGGAAATATCATTTGACATTTTTATTTTTGAGCTCTTCCAGACATTTAAATGAAAAACAATATTGTTTTTAATACAAATAGACCTCCTGTTCACTGTTTTTGGTTTTTTTTTTTTTTTTTTTTTTTTTTTTATTAATATCCTATTCACTGTCAGAGCTGTATTAAGGTGCAGTACCGGCCAGATCCTGTTAGTGGGGCTATCCCGAGAATGCACCCTCCTTCCCAATCCCCACTTCTCTCTGCCTATGGCTCTGGGTTAGCTTACGCTAACGTAACGTTATCTTCGATCTTTAACGCGCCGTGGGCATAATGGAGTGGCGAGGATTGCAAAGCAGGTTAGATGCATTGGACCCGTTGCAGAATAAAACAGCAGGGACATGTTTTGGGTCACAGAATAGGCACACTAGTCTTGCTCTAGTGACGCTCTAGACGCTACTGGCTGCTGTGTGCTGTTGATGTTAAACGGAGTTTCACAACACTGGGCGCGGGCCATGACGTCGCCGGATTTTCAAAATAAGAGTATCGCAATATGAATCGATCTTTTTACGTTGCATCGATTCTATTTGATTATTGATAATAGATCGATATATTGATCTGGATCGATGTATTGTCCCACCCCTAATGGATACCGTGGATAGCAGCTAACGTTAGCCCATTGCTCGTGTCAATCAAATTGCATGTTATTAAAGGTCCGCGCTGGTCTGTCTAATGAAATTACAACCGCAACATTATGCCCTGGTTGTAGGCTAATGTTTTATCCAATTTGTATGGATTAATTTAGGAGTGAAATGCGAATGAAGGGTTGCAATCACTACTCGCAAGCTTGCCCCCAGATGATATTTTCCACTCGCACCGGCCAGATTAGGGGGCAATTTGCGACGAGATGATCGCAGTGTACAGCCCTGATCTACAGTGTATATATAGCTACCTGGGATATAATGGAAAATGACAACTTTGATATCTGATTGTTAATGGAATGACTGTATTCCCAGTAATGACATACTGGATGAAGATCCACATACTCACCCATTTCCCTTGGAGAGGAATTTCCCTATAGAAAAAATAAAAAATAAAAAAAACTATAAATGAGTCTTACGTTGCTCTGGGCACTGAGGAATCTTTTATTAACACTTCCAGTGCCACTGGTTAACATGGTAAAACGTGGTTGAATGCCGGCACCCACTTCAATGATAGCGTTGTGAACGCATAATCTCTGTCTTAAATTATGGCTATGTGTCTAATCTGCCCGTCGTTTATCAATGACTTGTTTGCAGTCAACATTGTCGAAACGGATTGTTTTTTAATCGCTTCATTTCCGTTTTATAGCATTTTGAAAAGCCCTCGTTTTCAAGGAAAATATAAAGATTCCGTGATAATCGGCATTTACTGGAATATTCTGGCATACACAAAAACGTTGTAATTTTTCTGCCTATTTATGAATCGTTTTCAAATAAACTGTAGATTATCGATAGTATATGTGTACTTATGCACGCTATAGAAGCGGGCTGAAATATCGATTCTCTCATTTCCTGATCGCACACACACAATCACTACCCACTTTCAAAAACACTCTCAAAGAACACCTACGGGAGACTGCAATTCGAAACTGGCCTTTACAAATGTCCTAACCCAGTTGTACAGTAAATGACCAAGTATGGCTTTGTCAGTATTCCAATGTACAGTGTGTGTGTGTCCCCCTACCCAAACCCCCCCCCCACCTCCAATGTACAGCCCCCACCCACCCAACCTCCTCCAATGTACAGTTTCTACGTCAAATGTATATACACTCTTTTTCTGGACACTTTTTGTATCACAAACAGTACTGTATTTGCAAATCTGATATGTCATAAATGTATAGATGTAGCAGTACTGTATCTGTATGTCATGTATGTCATATATGTTATGATGAATTGAAAATGGGGGACCCTGATGTAAACAAGACGAAAGTCTTTCTCTGGTCTGCATCCCCTTAACAATTGTATGTATTGAGCTGTACTGTACTGTACCCATTCTGCAATCTGCTAATAAACTTTTCAATCAATCAATCAAACACACACAAACAAAAGGGCAAACTCTGATATCTCTGAAAATAGCTCTGATTATCCTAAGACTGGTAAAATAAATTCCTTACCTCAGATCAGATGTTATCCAAAAAAATTATTCCAATTCCTGATCGCCATTCCAAATATCGATCGCGTTTATTGATTCAGCGTTGGGTACTGTAAATACATAATCCACGCGTTTTCCGGGCCGGCGATCACAATGGATTCTTCAGTTGGCTTGACGGAAAAGTAAAATGAGGAAACTGGCCCCCCCCCCCCCCCCCCCCCTTCATCAATGATGCCATGGTCTCACTTGTTTTGGCTTATAAATGTTAAAAAAATACAACAAGTGTTGTCGTAATCAGTGGCGGCTGGTCCATAGAGGACGCTAGGGCGCAGCCCCCCTGGTGGAAAGTGGTTTTGGATTTTTCTATAATAGTAGATTTTGACCGCTAAAAATCAAATAATTTAAAAATAAATAAATAATAATTACCAATTTTAAGTATGTTTGTGTTTAAAATGCACAATAACGTGTAATGTATCAAATATAAATCATTGTTTGTGCGTCCTGTTCATCCCCTCTCTCTTCTAGGGTGCTGTGGAATAACTGTATCCCCCGCCCCACTCACACACCCTGTGTCCCTCATCTCCAACCCCCCCCCCCCACCCCCAAGCCTACTGTTTCTCCCAATATACTAGTTTCTGTCTACCCTTCCCCCATCCACCCACCTATTGTCCCACTAACTCACCCCACCCCCCTTCCTTGTCCCCCTCACCTGAAACCCACATCCCTCCTCCTTCTACAACCCCCTCCCCCCCATAGAACCACCCTTCAACCCCAAGCCTACCCGCTCCATTCCCTAACTCACCCCCCCCCCCCCCCCAATCCAATTGTCCCCCTCACCTGGACACACCCATCCCTATGACCTATATAGGCCGCCTATTCCTTAATGTCAAGCAAGCAGTGCAAGAATGCGGAAGCATTCGTCACCGCAGGTACCGTAGTGGCGTGCGGTAATGCGCCTTTCATTTTCCTTCGCCCAGCGCCCAGGTGCGTGCACCGGCGGCGGCGTGCTCGCTCAGGTGCGTGCGTGCGCCGGCGTGCTCGCGAGGTGCCCGCGCATGCGCATGAGATCCCGCCTTGGTTCGACACGAGCGGATGCCAGAAACCGCCCCTTATTCAGTATCCAGAAATAGCTCAATTGGCAAGACTGCATGGCTGTGGATCCTACGGCTTGTTGCTGGCGAGTTCGAATCCCATCAAATATTATTTTTTTAACGTGATTTTTTTTTAACGTGTATTCTTTCGCCGGTTAAGGTTAGGCATGGTTAAGGTTAAGGTTAAGGTTAGGCATTGTTTCGGAGTTGGTTAAGGTTAGAACGGTTAAGTTTAGGCGCTGTTAAGGAGCTGGTTAAGGTTAGAGTTTGTCAAAGAGAATGGCAATATTCTTTCTATGGTTAAGGTTAGGCATGGTTAAGGTTAAGGTTAGGCATTGTTTCGGAGTTGGTTAAGGTTAGAACGGTTAAGTTTAGGCGCTGTTAAGGAGCTGGTTAAGGTTAGAGTTTGTCAAAGAGAATGGCAATATTCTTTCTATGGTTAAGGTTAGGCATGGTTAAGGTTAAGGTTAAGGTTAGGCATTGTTTCGGAGTTGGTTAAGGTTAGAACGGTTAAGTTTAGGCGCTGTTAAGGAGCTGGTTAAGGTTAGAGTTTGTCAAAGAGAATGGCAATAGACAGCCTATTTCCGCGCGACAGCTCCCAAAGCGGGCCTGAAAAGAAAGGCGCTTTACCGTAGTGGCGTGCGGTGACGAATGCTTCCGCATTTTTGCACTGCTTGCTTGTCATTATGCTACACGCATATAGGCCATCGTTTTCCCTGTCTCGAGGAGCCTGTTTAGGGACCCCTCGGCCAGGGGTTTCCCCAGGTCTCTCCACGCCAATTCTCCTGGGTTCCATGTAAGCTAATAAACCTTATCAACTGAGTTCACCTTTGTCTCTACACTCATTGATCGGGGTTCAATTCCTCCACAGCGCTAGAAATATCGCCCCAATAACTGGGCGTCATCGCGCAACGCAGGCAATTGGAAAATGCACAGGGCAACATAAATGCACCTAGCAACTAAAGCCAATCAGCGGCTTCAAATATGATGCCTGAAGGGCGATTTTTCTAGCGGCCCAAGCAGAGTCATGGGTTAGGGGGTGCGCGGACTGATGACGACAACAATAATGGACGCAGGGACTCGAGAGACAGGATTACGCTAATAGTTGTTGTCATCGTCGGAAATTGATAATAATCACAAGATACATTCAGACAGTGTTGGATATAACAAAATGGATTTATGGACACACTTATGCCCGGACCACAAAGCTTATCGAAGGGTTAGCGCGACGACTCTTCCAATTCGTACGGATGTACCGGCAGCAAAAAACAGTCTCAGCCTGTTATGATATGATATGAAAATGTAATTGTAGTGCTGTCAGACCCTGATACGGGTTGTCTTTTCCATTTATTTTCTTCTCTGAGTGCTTCATTTACATGTTTCTTCTGGGAGACAATGGGTTTGGTTTACAAACATGTCACACAGTTTTTCACCTCTTATCAGTTTGCAGGTCTGGTTATATACTGTAGTTACTGAAACTGATTGAATATGGCACCGCCCCACCTAGAATAATTTTCACCAGCTGCCAGTGGTCGTAATCATTTTACATCAATCTAATATTGCAGAAGAGGAAGCTATTCCTACTAAAGATCATCTGCTAATCTAAGAATCCAGACAAGACCTTGTGATATGAATAAATACATATAGGCTACAAAAAGTAAAATAAAGACCATCAATTGGGACATATAAACCATAACTCTTGGAGGCTACCTGTGAATTATTTTGTTCGTATTGATACAAATGTCTTTTTGTCACACAAGATATAGAAGATCCACTAATTCCCACTCCAAAAATTATCGTAGATGAAAGGCAATAGTGTGTCTGCGGAAATGCATCATGATTAATCCTATGCCAGGTATGCAATGGCATTTTAACCTGGGTCAGTGGTGTAAAGAGGGTATTAAATGAAATATTACTAAAGCATTAAGTCTAGTCTGACCAGCAAACATAATGTTGTGGTGAATATTCTCCGCTCCAACAACACTAATGACATGACATGTTTTGTTCCATTTTCACAGTTTTCCTTCCTTCACGTGCTTCCTTGCTCAGAGAAACAGAAGGCCATGTCATAATACTATAGAGGGCTCACTTAAAGGAAGTGAGGGAAAAAAGGGGGGGGGGGATATGAAAGAAGTGAACAGAACACAGTCTAGTCCGTTTGCTCGCAAACAGTGGCAGGTACCAACAGAGGGGATAATTGCCTATAACACAGCCTGTTAATTATTTAGGTTCTCAACAGACATTTATGGATGGCTTTTATAATTTGCATAGGCTAATTGGGACAAACTATTATCATCATTATGATGGTATCAGACATTAGGTGAAAATACATTAAACATTCTCATCATGATGTGCTCTGCACAGAAACGTTGTATTGATCATTCTCATCAAGTTAAAGTGGCATGTCACAAAGAAAAATATTTTGCAGATAATCTCACACACAACCCAACACTGAATATGGCCACCAGTGATGTCATGGACATTGAATCCTTGTGTTGTGTTAATTACAGCTCAATGAAATTATATGATAGCAGTCCCTATAAGACATGGTATTGCTATTTTCTCATCTTACAACACAAGTTTATTCACCAACAGGGCGGCTACGTGGCGTAGTGGGCAAGGCGCTCGCCACGAAATCTGGAGACGCTGGGCTTGCCTGTCCGAGCCCAGCGCTCCACATTTGCTTTCAGTTTAGCTGGTCGTCCGTACTAATACACATTGGCCGTATTAGGGGGTGGGAAACTGATGGGTGGGGATCGGGCGTTGTGGACAGCGACTCCTACAGGTCGGTTGGTGCGCCTGCGCAGTAGAATCAGGAAGTGTCGGGGGCAGCGTGAGCCTCCCACGCGTTACTCCTCGCCACTGAGAGATCGAGCTGCGCAGGTGAAAAGATGCGACTGCTGTTACCTCAAGTACCGGAGGGGACTTGTGCTATGTATGACTTAGTCCACATTGCAGCCGGCTTGTGGGAGGCAAGAAACAGCGTTCGTGACAGGGGAGGGTTGAATTGGATGATACGAAATTGGGATGGGAGAAAATGGGAGAAAAAGTGGATAAAAAAAAAAATTTATTCACCAACATTCTCGAAGGGTTTGTTCTTTCTTATAATAGGTTAATATATTATTATATACAGGATTTCCAGGGGTCTTACATTTCAGAATGTTAGGCCTTAAAAAGCCTTACATGATTTAATAATCAGAATGTTAGACCATAAAAAGTATTTAAAAGTTTTTGATTTAATAATCAGAATGTTAGACCTTAAAAAGTCTTTAAAAGTTTTACATTTAATAATCAGAATGTTAGGCTCTTACATTTAATAGTAGTAGCAAAATAAGCAGTAGTAGCAGTAGTAGTAGTAAGTAATAGTAACAGTAGTAGCAGCAGTAGTAGTAATAGTAACAGTAGTAGTAGTAGTAGTAGTAGTAGTAGTAGTAGTAGTAGTAGTAGTAGTAGTAGTAGTAGTAGTTTGATTTGATTTGATATTTTTTATTTTCGTGTCTTACATACAGATGTATGCCCAGCCCATATGGGCTTACAAGACACATAACAATAAGTATATAATAATATACTTGACCAATTACTTAACAAATGACATAGACCAAGATGGCCATAAAAAAAGAAAAATACAAGAAAATACAATAAAACGTAATATAACACAAGCTGTACTCAATGTAAATAAACAGAAAAACAGAAAAACAAGGTGAATTCAAATACAATTATATAGGATACAGTGTGTTTTGTCTCAGGTGCTATGCCTTCTCCAAAAATCCTGCAAAACCGAAGATGTCCTCCACAAAAAAAAAACTCAACATACAGCTCTCAGACTGCCAAAACAAATCTGGGTTTGCAATTTGATTTTTTTCAAATAAAGCCCTCCTCAAAGTGGTGTACAAAGGGCAATAAAAAACAAAATGATATTCATCCTCCACCACTCCCAGATCACACAGAACACACAGCCGCTCCTCCTCAGGTTTACCCTGGAATCTACCCACTTCCACAGCCAATGGCAGGGTGCCAGACCTCAACTGGGCACACAGAGACCTCCGTCTTCTCTTTAAGTTTAACATTACATAAGGTTCAGTAAAATACTCATTTTTAATTGCAATATATTTTCTAAGTTTAGGTTTTTTCAAAATCTCCACCTTCCACTTATCCTGATGGATTGTTGATAATTTTGTTTTAATTATGTGAACCTTACACTGCAAATTGTTCATAAAAATCATACTCAAGTCAGTAGAAGAAAAAAATCATAGACATCTCTCTTGACCAGGGATGACCGTGTGCTCTGTCCCAATTAAAAATCTTTTTAGTCACCCTGCCATTTGGCAGCTGGACCAGGCGGTAGTAGTAGTAGTAGTAGTAGTAGTAGTAGTAGTAGTAGTAGTAGTAGTAGTAGTAGTAGTAGTAGTAACAGCAGCAGTAGTAGTAACAGTAGCTGTGTCTTTCTATGAATAGGCAGATACAGGATTTATCGTGGTGTGTGAATAAACAGATACAGGGTTTATAGTGGTGTGAGTGTGTTAAGCCTGTCACATTGTATCTCATTTAAACAGGACAATGATCCTCTTTACTGAACTACCATGGAAGCCTTGGATGTCAATCAGTCAGCTAGCAGGCCAGCCAACCAGTCAGTCAGCTAGCAGGCCAGCCAACCAGTCAGTCAGCTAGCAGGCCAGCCAACCAGTCAGTCAGCTGGCAGGCCAGCCAGTCAGTCAAGCCCCTTTCACACATGAACTCTGAACAAGGCCCAGAGAATCGGGTGCATCATTGCCTGGAGTTACTCTAGTCTAGAGCCATATGAAATACACGTTCACGGAATCGCGGATGGAATCACAGAATTTACCAATAAAAATGGAATCAACTGCAAAACATGGAATATTGCAGAATTTGGCCTAATCTGGACTGAAATTACGTTTTTGGGTGGAACGTTTGTTGCAAAGCAAACATGACCGGGGAGGCGGGGACCGCTGCGTGTTACACACAACACAGCGGTGTCCAAGCGTCTGCCGTCTGGCTGCTTTGATGTTAACATCGTCAAGAAGCTAAGAAATTCCGCAATAATCCCTAAATTCAGAGCAGAGCAGTATCCTAATGACTTTTATGCCTCCAGCGATAAGGTGTTTTGCAAATTTTGTCAACGTACCGCAGACTGGACCCGCAAAAACACGTGTGACACTATTGTGATTAAATAGCTATGTAACGTTACAGTACATAGGACTATAGATGGAAATGATAGCTACTAGCCAAATCTAGTGCACCCATCTATTTGTTTAATGCAAACGATTGTCATTAATAGTCAAGTCAAGTCAAGAGTTTTATTTGTCACGGCATACAAGTATACAATGAAATGCGGGTGGTCTTGCCCGCAATGATGTGCAATACAGTAGTAACAACATATAATAGAATCCAATAAAACAACATTGTGCAATAAACAAGTAACATAGTAGGGCATATCGGTATTTGTACATAGTTATTTACATATTTTATACAATCTCAGGTTATGCTATACTATTTTTAAAGTGACCTTTCCTTAGTGGCCATAAGTGTGGGCCAGGGTTTCCGTTAGAAAAAATTGTTGCCGGTCTCAGGGTCCGGTAGATTTAAATCTACCGGTCAAATAAGAGAAATTCCGGTCAGAGTTTATTGAGCTTAAAAACAATTGATAGGTAGGCTATATAAAGAATGACATCCTCAAGATTTATAATATTTTAACTTGAAACTAGGCTACTTTTGCGTATAGTCATTATATTCCAAATAAAATAAGTCCTGAGACTCCGTGCTGCTGCAGACTTTAAATCAAATAGGTGTCTGTGGGCAGTCGCCCGACATTAATAAACAGCAGTCTGTTAGAGCCATATGAAATCCGCGTTCACGGAATTGCGGACGGAATCGCGGAATTAACCAATAAAAATGGAATCAACTGCAAAACGTGGAATATTGCAGAATTTGGCCTAATCTGGACTGAAATTCCGTTTTTGGGTGGAACGTTTGGTGCACACGCGACCGGGGAGGCGGGGACGCTATAGCGTGTTACACACAACACAGCGGTGCTCAAGCGTCTGGCTGCTTCAGTGTTAACATCAGGTTAACATCGTCAAGAAGCTAAGAAATTCTGCAATAAGCCCTCAATTCAGAGCAGAACAGTATCCTAATGACTTTTATGCCTCCGGTGATAAGGTGTTTTGCAAATTCTGTCAACGTTCCCTGGACTGGACCCGCAAAAACACTTGCGACACTATTGTGATTAAATAGCTATAACGTTAGGACATGATAGCTTCTAGCTAAATCTAGTGCACCCATCCATTTGTTTAATGCAAACGATTGTCATTATACACTGCCCTTTATAATCTAAATAAACTTAAATAGCTATGAAACGTTACAGTACATAGGACTATAGATGGAAATGATAGCTTCTTGCTAAATCTGGTGCACTCATCCATTTGTTTAATGCAAACGATTGTCATTATACACTGCCCTTTATAATCTAAATAAACTTAAATAGCTATGAAACATTACAGTACATAGGACTATAGATGGAAATGATAGCTTCTTGCTAAATCTAGTGCACCCATCCATTTGTTTAATGCAAATGATTGTCATTATACACTGTCCTTTATAAACGAAATAAACTAAACTAAAGGTGCCTAAATTATGCATTACTATATTTCATCACAATATAATAGATATAGCTAGGCTAACATTGTCATTGTGATAATGTCAGTAGTAGCTAGCTGTATCTATTGTTTACACTTGAAATTTGTATTTTTATTTAGTCACAATATTAATTGAAAGATATTGTGTAAAATTGAACTGTATTTCTGAGTTGCAGCACTTAAACACATTAAATGGACTGTTATATCTTATTAAATTGTGGACATTTATTCATTCCCACTTATTAGACACTATTTCTGATGGTAAAATGAGCATAAAAAGCAAAATACAGAATTCTGAAATATTAAAACGGAAAAAACTGAATTTGGGAAAAAATAAAATGGAATTTGGAAAATAATAAAACGGATTTCATATGGCTCTACAGTCTGTTATAATCACATTTTTATGAGCTAACGAATTCCGTTATATTGGACATTTGTATTAATTATATCAAGCGAAGAACTGAGAAATTTGGCAGAGAGAGACGGCAACATTATCGTGGTTACGTGATGACTCTCCACCACCCAACAACTTATTTGCGGGAGTATGGCGCTGCAGAGCAGCAGATTCAGCTGTATTCAGGCTCTATCTTGGGACCGCTCAACAGCGCCCCCCACCCAACAGCTGAATTGCCAATGGCTGAATTGGAGTACTGCACTCTGCCGGTACAGATGGGTGGGTTATGGTGGATTCTGCGGCTCTGCAGCTGCATGCAGTCGCAAATCTAGCAGCAAGTTCCCGCTGACACAGCGGTGTCATTATTATACCTGCTTGGTGAAGCAACGATGAAACAAATGTAATGATTGTTTCGTTCATCGCATAGGCTATTTAATTTTAGCCTATTTTAATACAATTCAAATAATCAAATTGTGCTTAGAGGGAATTATTTTCACCGAACATTAAGACCGGAGAGATTAAATATGTCGGACTTCAACAGATTTTGCCGGTCAAATACCGGTAATTACCGGCTAACGGAAACGCTGGTGTGGGCGTGTGCAGCATGAGTGTGTGCTTGCTCATGTTAAAGTGGCTGCTAGTGTGTGAGCGTGTACAGTGTGTGTGTCGTGTGTGTGCTCATGTGTGCTTGTGCTTAAAGTTCAGTGTTCAAGGCTTTGATGGCCTGGGGGAAGAAGCTGAGCCGAAGCCTCTCTGTCCTAGTAGCTGGGGTTCGCAGGCGTCTGCCTGACCTCAGCAGCATGAACAGGCTGTTGTTGGGTGGGGTGGTGTGGGTCTTTCATTATTCTGCAGGCTCTGGATTTGCACCACCTCTTGTTGTATAGAACCTGCAGGGGTGGTAGTGCAATACCCGTGGTACGCTCGGCTGAGCGCACCACTCTCTGTAGGGCCTTCTTGTCCTGTGCCGTGCTGTTTCCATACCAGGCAGTGATGTTTCCAGTCAAGATGCTCTCTACAGCTCCGGAGTAGAAGGACTGGAGTATCTTCCCAGATACTCTGAACTTCCTTAACTGTCTCAGGTGGTAGAGGCGCTGCTTCGCCTTTTTTACGACTGAGTCTATGTGTGTTGACCATGTCAGATCCTCTGAGATGTGGACCCCCAGGTACTTAAAGCTGCTCACCCTGTCCACGGTAGCCCCGTTTATCCTCAGTGGTGTGTGTGTCTCCTGCTGTCCTCTCTTATAATCCACGATCAGCTCCTTGGTTTTACCAATGTTCAGGAGCAGGCTGTTGTCCTGGCACCAGCGTTCCAGTACCTCAACCTCCTCCCGGTAGGCCTTCTCGTCGTTGTCCGAGATCAGCCCCACCACCACTGTGTCGTCCGCAAACTTCACTATGGAGTTGGAGCTGAACTTGGCCACACAGTCGTGTGTGTATAGTGAGTACAGCAGGGGGCTCAGAACACAGCCCTGGGGGGACCCGATGCTCAGGGTGATGGTGTTGGAGGTCTGACCCCCCACCCTGACCGCCTGGGGCCTTTCGCTCAGAAAGTCCAGTATCCAGGCGCTCAGAGCGGAGCTCAGACCCAGCTCGATCAGCGTGTCCACCAGTCTGGTGGGGACTATGGTGTTGAACGCTGAGCTGTAGTCAATGAACAACAGTCTCACATAGCCCCCCTTCTGGCGGTCAAGGTGAGAGAGGTAATACACACTGTCCTTTATAAACGAAATTAACTTAAATAGCTATGTAACGTTACAGTACATAGGACTATAGATGGAAATGATAGCTTCTAGCTAAATCTAGTGCACCCATCCATTTGTTTAATGCAAACGATTGTCATTACACACTGTCCTTTATAAACTAAATAAACTTAAACAGCTATGTAACGTTACAGTACATATTTCATCACAATATAATAGATATAGCTAGGCTACTGACATTGTCATTGTGATAATGTCAGTAGTAGCTGTATCTATTTTTTACACTTGAAATGTGTATTTTTATTTTGTGTGCATTTTTATTTTGTCACAATATTATTTGAAAAATATTTTGTAAAATTGAACTGTATTTCTGAGTTGCAGCACTTAAAAACATAAAATGGACTGTTGTATCTTATTCAATTGTGGACATTTATTCATTCCCACTTATTAGACACTATTTCTGATGGTAAAATGAGCATAAAAAGCTAAATACAGAATTCTGAAATATTAAAACGGAAAAAAATGAATTTGGTAAAAAATTTAATGGAATTTGGAAAATAATAAAACGGATTTCATATGGCTCTAAAGTTGCCCTTTCACACATCTAGCACACAGCAGGGCTTGAAATTGCGACCGAATTGGTCGCATATGCGACCGAAATTGTATCTGTGCGACCTCAATATAATTGGGAGCATTCGTGTGAGTGCAAATAATTGTTCTGATGCTACCTCCTCCCCCCCCTCCCCGAACGTCCCTTTCTGTCCATTCACTAGTTTGTCACTCAGTATGTGCCTTGTGAGTTGACAGTGACCATTCTAACCAATCAAACGTGAGCTTGACGTTCTTACATTTAATGCTGATTTTAGATTGGTTAAGTTGACGCACATACACACTCACACACCCTCATTAGCACCGAAGATAGCAAGCGTGCAGGTCCTCTTTTAACATCACTGAAGCAACAATTAAACAATGGCCCAGTAAACTATTCACTTTAGTTTAATACACTAATTGTCTAACGTTATCTAGCTGGCTAGCTACTGATAGCTCATAACATCATTGAAATTAGTTTTTGCAGCTGTGGCTAACGTTAGCTAGCTACCGTTCTTCGGGTGACTAACGTTAGCTACCTAGCAACTGTAGCTACCTAATACGGGCTGTGCTGGCTGGCTGGCTACATTTTAATTCGCAATGGAGTGGAGCTAATTAACCTCGTTCCCAGTTTTATCTCATCCGTGAGATAAAGACTGGTAAAGCACTACGGCCGAAAGTGTGAATGGGCTAGAATTTTGGGTGTATATTTCCCCTGGAAGCTGCCTCCGAACGGACCAAACTTTTCCCCAATCCTGTCGGCAAACAAGCTAGAACGTCCCGGTCTTCAGGCAAAGCCATTGCAGTGGCTTAAACAAGGAAATATAGTGCACTTCACACGTTTCTATAATTGTTTTGTCGAAACCGGAAAGCCTGTAGCCGGTACTTCCTGTACTTCCGTTTTCTAGGAGCTAACTAACTGTACAAATCGATGTGATTGGCTGAGACTGTATTGTGTACGGTTGGCTGCCTGGCTGTTGTGGATTCGGGTAGCCAGCTAGCAGCTAACAGTAGGGGAGCCACCGATCCCGTAAAATACGGAATCGTCCCGTAATTGGAAACTAAAAGACGCGTTCCGTATTTAACTGATACGGGATGCACTTTGTCCCGTATTTTAAGGTTGGGGAATCAATATGAAAGACAGGGCGACGATGTGCTGTCTTGTCTCTCCGCTGTGTGACTGGGAATGTGAGAGCTCCACTGTCCGCAAGTCAGTCAGTGTTGCCAGTATAGTGAGAGAAATTAGCCAGCCGACCTACAAAAACAAGAAAAATTATGTCCAAAATTTGCGGAAAATAAACAGACTTGGCAACTCTGGTATGATGGGAGTGCGCTCAGCAGCTCACGACCAATGAGAATTAGCACTTTCATGTTCTGTGCCGTTGTGCCAATCCTCTATCTGTGCGCTGCCTGTCATGGTTGCTGTTTGAAAATGTCTACAGCAGACACTCCACCGCGTCCTAAAAAGACAAAACATCTCCTGAGATTGATTCGGTATGGGATATTACATCTTATTTATCTGGTTGTGTTTTTAACTAGATGTCAGTATTTCTATTTACCTGCCCTGGCAGCCAGGAGCCTACATATTGGCTTCAATTTGATCATCACGGGGGCAGCGTGAGCCTCCCACGCGTTACTCCTCGCCACTGAGAGTTCGAGCTGCTGCGGTGAAAAGATCTCATGATCCGCGGCGCTCAGAGGATCCATAATGAACTCTAGTAACCCCGGCTGCATCAGTGGACTGGAAAATGTGGAGTACAGGATTTTTTCCCCCATCCATTTTCATTGAGTCCATTCCAAAATCCCTTATGTCATCTGGGAGACGATAGGGGGGCGCTTTTTTCCACATCTGATCGCCGGCGGCTCTCGGGTAGACTAGGGTAGGCTCGCGTGATGCAATATGATTTCAGATCGCTAAAAAGAAAAAAAAAGAAAAATCAGAGAAATCTCGTGAGTGGCTTTCAACGTAACTATTATAAATCCGAGAAAACTCGTGAGTGGCATAGAAAGTGTTAATAGGTTCACATGTTATTGCCAATAACATTTGTCTCATCCATTTTTTCAAATGGCACAGCTGTCTCTAACAGCTCTTTTAAAGCCGGATCACTGTCCTGCTTTGTAGCCAAATCAGTCTGCGACATGGACTGACATTTTGCAGGCAGAACCAAACTTAACTAACACAAACAATCTCAACATCCGCACCCTGGGTAGCCCCCTGCGCATCACATGTTGCTGTCATTGCCTGTGTCACTGCACAGGCTGGATGCTCAATGACAACATCTGATATGTCATCTAACTAGGAGAGTCTTGGGTGACTACATTTGGGAGAGGCCCCTCTGCCCACACCCACACCCCGGCAAGATTGTTACCCAGTATGATGTCCACACCATCAACAGGCAGCTCAGCGTGCACACCTCTTTGCACATCACCACTTCCCAAACCTGAAATGAGAGAAATGTTACGTACAGGAACAGGGAACACAGACAACGTTGGACAAGGAGGGAAAAAAAGTCTAGCTCCCTATGCTGCAGATCTAATTTGGCAAGCTCAGTCATCTTCTTAATCTCCTCCAAAGCCAACACTCGCCTGTGCTTTGCTTCTTCTAAAGCCAACTCTTGTCTCTGCTTTAGTTCTTGACTTGACTGTTCCATCAGCATAAGCTCCTTCTGTAATAGCAGAAGTTCCTTCTGTTGCTCAAAACTGAGTGCCATAGTGCACTATTGGCCACAAACAAAGTGTGCCACACTCAAAGTGCCACAGTCAAAGTTGGCCTACAAACAAACAAAACTTATGCTGGGACAATGAAGCGTGAATACCAATAAAAAACCAGTCTGATCAAATGAAACCTCCCCCCCTGACTAACTAACTACCTATAGTATAATAATAATTTAATTTATAATTTAGGACCTGCTCAGAGGTCATCAATCGGCACACATGCGATGCATGCATGCAATTCGTATCTGCGATTAACCCATCCCGTCATCCTTCCCCCCCAAGGGCAGCCGGGAGCAGACAGGCGTCAACGTGAGCCGCGCCAGGGGACCAATCCAAGTGCTCCTGTCCGTCTTCGTCAAGGACGCCACAGCGTTAGCGATCTATTGTTGTGCATGTTTTTCCATTGGGTTTATCTTATCGGGGGGGAAACCCTTGCGAGCACGGGGAGAACATGCAAACTCCACACAGAAAGGCCTGGGAGATACCCCACCTGGGTAACTGGCATCATGGAAACCTGGTCCCCAAGCGGGAATCAAACCCTGGACCTTCTTGCTGTGAGGCGACAGTGTTAACCACTACACCACCGTGCCGCATATATCTACCTCAAACCCTAATCTTCGTGCTACTACATGCAGGGGGGTACTTATGCACTTGAACTCTCTGGGAAGAAGAAGTACCTGTTATACAGCCACTCCTGTGCCAGAGACATGCTCCCGAAAGGACACAAGTGCCTGTCTCTACCCACGTTTGTAGCCGCCTAAAAGGTCACACCAAGACAAGTCCCCCTATTGGGCACCTGCCATCTTTGCCTACCTGGGGATTAATGGTTTCCAAAACACACAGACTGTTAAGGTATCAACACTCCAAAGCCTCAACATGAGAAATAACAAACTAACCAAACAAATTAACAAATCTCTTTACTACAAGAAATCTGCACAAAAACAAACTGCTACCCCAAATCCCAAACAATCAAACACTCCAAGAACAAAGACCAAATCACATGTTACTCCAACACTGGCATAAAAATAATTAGGCTACAAACACTAGCTCCAAACCCTCAGGTCACAGACACCAGTACAACAAATTAACCTAATTATTTTTTCAAATGAGCCCTTCTATAATCAGACAGAGCCCAAACAAATTGTCCCAACAGGAACTCAAATACAAATGCCAGTCAAGTTCAAGTTCAAGTTCTTTAATAGTTGTCATACAGAAGTACAGAATACTTTCATACAAAATGCTTCTTACTGTTACGCTCCAGAGACTGTGCTAGACAAGATAGTATCAAATAACATAATAACATAATATAGCATGAATTTAGAAGAAGAAAAATGAGGTCACAGTGTTCGGTATAGACATATGTACAATGTTCTGAGTTACCATATAATATACAATACACAATACTATGCAGTGTACTAATGTACAGTACTATCTAGTGCAAAGCAGAAATGGGATGAGGTACAATTTTAGGTACAATTTACAGTAAGGTGTACGAGTTGTAGTGCAATCCTTCATCCATAAATATAAAGTGTGGGGAGTGGGTGCTACAGTGTGTTTGTTTAAAGTGGGTGTGTGCTATAAAGTGTGTGGAGTGGGTGCTACAGTGTGTTTGTTTAAAGTGAGTGTGTGCGTGTGGATGTGTGTGCTATGTGCGTTTGGTGGTTGTTGTTGTGTAGTGTTCATTCATTGTTCGTTTAGCAGCCTGATGGCCTGGGGATAGAAGCTTCTTCTGAGTCTTTCTGTGCTCGCCTTGAGACTCCGGTATCGCTTGCCTGACCGCAGCAGTTCAAAGAGGCAGTTGTTCGGGTGACTGGAGTCTTTAATGATTCTCTTAGCCTTGCCCTTGCAACGCTTGTAGTAAATGTTCTGGAGGGTGGGGAGCCCCCCTCCAATTGTGCGTTCGGCTGAACGTGTCACTCTTTGTAGTCTGCTTCGGTCTTGTGCAGTGCTATTCCCAAACCAGGAGGTGATGTTGCCGGTCAAGATGCTCTCTATTGTACATGAGTAGAAGTTCTTAAGGATCTTCTGGCTGACTTGGAACTTCCTTAGGCGCCTGAGGAAGTAGAGGCGTTGTCGTGCCTTCTTCACAACACTGTCAATGTGTGTGGTCCATGTCAAGTCCTCGGATATGTGGACTCCGAGGTACTTGAAACTGTTGACTCTCTCAACCGGTGCCCCGTCGATGCTGAGGGGGCTGTAGTCCTTGACCCCCGACCTCCTGAAGTCCACAATCATCTCCTTTGTTTTGCTGACGTTCAGGGAGAGGCTGTTTTCCTGGCACCATCCCGCCAGGACCTTGACCTCTTCCAGGTAGGCCCTCTCGTCGTTGGCAGAGATCAGGCCCACCACCACTGTGTCGTCAGCAAATTTGATGATTGTATTGCTACTCCGCTGAGCCACACAGTCGTGTGTGTACAGGGAGTAGAGGAGGGGACTCAGAACACAGCCCTGGGGGGCCCCTATGTTGAGGGTGATGGATGAGGAGGTGCAGTTGCCTGCTCTCACCACCTGGGGTCTGCCAGTCAGGAAGTCCAAGACCCACTGGCAGAGGTCATAGCCCAAGCCCAGGTCCCTGAGCTTGGCTATGAGTATGGAGGGGACTATGGTATTGAATGCCGAGCTGTAGTCGATGAATAGCATTCTCACATAGTTCCCCTGCCTCTTGTCCAGGTGTGATGCTGCTGTGTGCAGCACATGGGCTATGGCGTCCTCCGTGGACCTGTTGGGGCGGTATGCAAATTGCAGGGGGTCCATGTTGATGGGGAGGGAGGAGCAGATGTAGCCCTTTACTAGCTTCTCAAAGCACTTCATGGCTATGGAGGTGAGAGCTACAGGGCGGTAGTCGTTGAGGCAAGCAGGCTTGAATTTTTTGTCCAAGTACAAATTACAAATGCTAGCCAAATTACCAAGCACAAATACTAATTTAACCACACTAGGTCAAATTACAACAGTCAATTTCTCATTTCTACCAAAAAGGTCCTACAAATGGCACGAGCCCCCATATGTCACAAACATATATATTAATATGTCAAAGGAGCCAAAGTTGGTGTTGATACAACCTGAGCTTAGGAGTAGAGAAAGCAGACAGAGGGGTTAGACAGGGGAAACATAAATACTGTGTGTGCAGGCAGCTCTCTGCACTGCACAGGTGATTCAAATTGGGGTAACAACCTACCCACTCTACCATGCTCGAGTCAGAAGACTCCCCATTTGCAGGAAAAGTGGGGGTCGTCACAAAGTCATCTGGGCTCATGTACCCTGGCTAGTATTACCAAGTCATCTGTAGTATTACTAAGTCCTCTGGGCTCATGTACCCTGGCTAGTATTACCCAGTCATCTGTAGTATTACTAAGTCCCCTGGGCTCATGTACCCTGGTTAGTAGGGATGCACCGAATGGGAAATTCTTGGCCGAAACCGATACCGAAAATAGAAAACAGTTGGCCGAATGCCGAAAGGCCGAAAATGATTCATAGAATAGAATTTAGTTTTTACCAATGTTGTGGAACATGATTATGGAAAAATATATGATTATGGCAAAACTTAACTTAAATAATAAATAATAACCATTATGGGTCCATAAAACATTTATTCAGCACTTCTGAATGCATACAGCACATTAATTCCATATTTTCTCTGGCTGCCGCGGCGGACATCTGTGCTCTCTTGACTCGGCACAGTAGACGCGCGACGTGTATGCTCGAGAAAGATTATATTATCAACGACAGACAGCGTCAATGTGAGAAACACTGTCCCCCCCCCCTCTCGCTCTGAATAATATGCATATTAGATCACTCAGTGATTAACCGCGACGGGCATATAGTAAATAAGGATGTTAAAGACGCATTTATTGGACGTGTTGCGCGCAGAGTTTACATAGAAACAGCGCGACTCCAGACAACGCGACATCATCACAACAACACGCGTTGGGTTACAGGTTGTTTCTGTTTCGGTATTATATTTTCGGTGAAAAAACTCTTTCGGCCAAAAGCCGAAAGGCCATTTTTTGCCATTTTCGGCCGAAAACTTTGGGTAGCCGAAATTTCGGTGCATCCCTACTGGTTAGTATGACTCAGTCCTAGTCTAGTATTACTAAGTCCTCTGGGCTCATGTACTCTGGCTAGTATTACTCAGTCCTCTCCTCTGTAGTATTACTCAGTCCACTGGGCTCATGTCCCCTGGCTAGTATTAGTATTTCTCCGTCCTCTGTACTATTATTAAGTCATCTGGGCTCATGTACCCTGGCTAGTATTAGTATTACTCTGTCCTGTGTAGTATTACGTTTAGTTAAGTTAAGTTGAACCAACTCCAGTTGTAATGCCAGTACCTTGGTCAAGGGCAATGGCAGGAGTATTATATACCTAGCAGGCTAGCGTGCATGTCTTTTTATGGTGTGGGAGGAAACCGGAGTACCTGGAGGAAACCCACGCAAACATGGGGAGAACATGCAAAGTCCACACAGAAAGCCCCCTGCTGGGATTACTCAGTCCTCTGGGTTTATGTAAATGAACCAACATATGTGGACTTCTCTCCTGCAGCGAAAATATTTGATTAGACTATGTTAAAGTGTTAAAGGGATAGTTCAGCTTTTATTATACTATGTTAAAGTGTTAAAGGGATATTTCAGATTTTATTAGACTATGTTAAAGTGTTAAAGTCCACAACAGCATACGTTGTGGACTAACGTTACACACACGTTTGGATCGAGGTGAAGACATGCTTGGATCAACGCAAGATTGATATCATATAGCCCTTACCTTGACTAGGATGTACCCCAAAAAGAATATTCCAATTATCTGATCGCGATTCCAAGTATTGATGTCCATCGTGTCGCCAACATAATCCACCACACATCATGCATCGGGAGCATTTGATTCTTCTCATGTGTTCTCATGTCAAATGGGCAATAGTTTTATATCCATTGCTATGATATAAAATATTGTTTGAGCCCTGCAAACACTGCCATGTATCCCTATTCTTTAAAGCGGTAGCCTTCTTACCAGGCGGTAAACAGCGACCTCTGGCGCTGATTGAGTTAAGGATCGGGCAAAAATGGGGCTATTTTTATAAAAAAAATTGACGATTGCATACCCAAAGTAATTTGCGATTTATTATATTTTATACTTATAGCACATGCATGAGCCTGGTATCTTTTGAAAGATGACATTCTGAAGTTTCTGATTCCAGAAAAAATAATTCACTTTTAGTGCTAACATAATAGAGTAACATAGGTCTGAACTTGAGTTGTAGAAAAACTTGTTACTCAAGTTTTTCTGTAGTAGTTAGTAGTCCTGATGCAATGTTCCCTCTAAGGTGCGCCCGTGTGTGCGCACGCACATGGCAAAACGCTCCTGCGCACATCTGAAATCTGTCGCGTAGTTAAATTGACTGCCGTGTTGCACCGAATACTACGGTACCCTGTTGCGTGTGACGTTACCCAGAGAAGCCCGCTTTCAGTGCTTTGTGGGCGTCGGTACTGCGCTCACACACACAACAGATGAGGAAGCAGACAGATCTGACCAGCATCGCTGGCTCCTCACAATGCAAACGCGAAAATGTATATTACAGATGAACTGCGGAGAAAATTCCCAATTTACCGTCCCGGTCGAGACTACTTGGAAGCAGAGTGCAACGCGTGCAAAGCTTGACCATATGTTTCTGTGTCTAATAAAGGTGCTGGCGATCTCAAAGCTCACATGGCCACAGAAAAACATTACAAATAAAGTTGTGCGAGGCGAGAGTTTGATGGCAAAGTTGACCGAATTGATTGAAGTATGCAGCTATACAGAGAGACAAAGAAAATAATTTAAAACTATTTTGATGCCTCAAAATGATGTTTTGGTTTGATAAGATGCTTATGCTACAATCATTCTAAGGATTATGTTTGTAATAAATTAGTTTTGTACACTAATTGCAAGTTATGCAAATGTGAACAAATCCGAAACTGCATAGTGCACTTTTAAATTAGTATCTTTGTGAGGTTACTGTTTTATAATTTACATTACATTGAAAAGATACAAAGATATATTTTTTAAAGCTGGATTTTCTAATACAGAAGAGGTATTATTTAGAACATTACTTCATATTTTTCTTGTTATTTATTTTGTCCAGTAAGACTTGAAAATATATATTATTTTATCATAGGTTGATTTAGTTATTTTCTTGAGATTTATCAGATTACTTTAGGCATAATACAGCATGTTGAGTAACTTTGGTTATAGAGAGATATTATTTTGTTATATAAAATAATATAAACAATAATTTTATATCCATACAGAGGAGGCATACTTTTAATATATTAAAATGATAAGGCATCTTTGCGGCTGAGTGGCACAGTGGGCAAGGCGCTCGCCACTAACGCAGGAGATGTTGGTATCGAGCCCAGCTCTCTGCCTTGCTACCAGCTTGGCCGGTCGTTCATACTAACACAATTGGCAGTGTTAGAGGGTGGGAAAGCCGGTGGGTGGGGATTGGACATTGTGGACAGCGACTCCTACAGGTCGGTTGGTGCGCCTGTACAGTAGAATCAGGAAGTATCGGGGGCAGCGTGAGCCTCCCACGCATTACTCCTCGCCACTGAGAGATCACGCTGTTCAGGTGAAAAGATGCGACAGCTGCCTCTATGAGGATAGGGGTTCTTGTGGAGCCCAATAGCGAACACAGGAGTAGAGAGAATGGAGCGGTTTAGGTGTTTTAATTGTTTCCCCCCAAACAGACAAGAATCACATGCAGGAATGTACTACAGATGGGGATGAATGTTCTTGGGGTGGTAGCACAGGGGTACTCCTTGTGCAGTACGAGAGAATGGTCCTTGAGCAGGTGCACTCCTCGTGCAGTATGAGAGAATGTTCCTTGGGCAGGTGCACTCCTAGTGCAGTGCGGGAGGAAGGTAGACACCGGCTGTGTCGGGGTTGAGAACAGGAACTCCGTAGTCCAGCACCAGGGGTCCAGACGGGCACGCTGGAACGGAGGTCCTTGGGCACAAGAGAGGGAGGTTAGAACAGGGAATAACAACAAGAACGGGCAGCAGGGCTTCAGGTCGAGACGTCGTACCTGGGAAGGCAGTTTAACACTGCGACACCGGATGACAGGATCTGCCAGTTGATATAGGAGCCTCTTGATTAGGTAATCCCTTGCAGCCGCGCTGATTGCTCCTCATCTGGCAGGCTCGAGCCCTGATCGTGACAGCCTCCTCGTGTACCAGAGGGGACACGTGATGCAAGGCTTGGTCCTCACTGCAGCCGATCAGTGGGAGGCATAGTCTAGCAACGTTCGAGACAGGGGAGGGGAGAATTGGCGAGGCGAAATTGGGATGGGAGAAAAATAGAAAATAAGGAGAAAAAGGTGGATAAAAAAGTGGATAAAAAAAATGATACGGCATCTTTGAGTAAACTTCGAGTATCATTAAGTATCTTGAGGCTGAAGGCAGAGTGTCCTCTTTAAAAAAAAATCACAATATGGTCACCCTTGAAGTCGCATGATAATTCACTTAATAAATAATGACGAGTCAGCCTCCTAAAAAGATAAAATATCAATCAATGGTCAAATAAATATTTGATTAAGGAATATAATATGCCTTTTTGTATTATTTCTGTGTATCAGCTAAATGTATAGATTTTTATGTTAGACATTGAGGGAAATTAAGATTCTCAGAATTTTTACAAACCGCCGCTTATCAACTAACCGGTTAATCGGCAGGTGACGTATGTTGCTCAGTAGTTGCTGATGTCTGCTCAGGAGGTTTGAGGTTTGCTCAGACCGGAAAAAAAAATTAGAGGGAACATTGTCCAGAGGTAGTATTTCCCCAGAATGCCTGGAGGCTTACAAATCCATACGGACCCACGGACCCATAGCCTGAAGCCTTATGTAGTACATGTCCAAATTTCATAAAGATCCATTCAGAAATGAGTGATTGGGAGTGATTTTGGTAAACTGTGTACAAAAGAAAAACTCAGTTTTCAACTTCAATTCATTCAGCTGTTTTTCTCTTCCTGTTTTTGCTTGTTAGTTTATCACCTAGATCCTAGAACCTAGATCATACATCCCCAGATGGGGTATCATTGGAAAGCCACACTAATTGGCTACAACCCTACACAATCATTTTCGAGATTGCCAAATGATTGACGGAACTAGAGCCCCAAGAGTCGGGAGTGGTATTTTGCGCAATACCGTGTACTTTGTACAAGCCTCAAATACCGGCATGTAACTCGAGAACCGCTGAACGGATTTTGTCGGATTTTGCCGCTATCGACAGGCAACAAATAAGCCTTCAATTCGATATATATATTGTATTAAAAAATATGCACATCCGAGCCACTAGGGGTCGCCAAAGTGCCGGTGGGAAAACCGTCCTAAAATGGCCTACATGTGGTAATTGGTATGTTGCAGGTTAAGAGGTTATGATTTCTGACAGATGTGAAAAATAACTATGATGTAAGGGCTGTCACTAACAATTATTTTGTTATCAATTAATCTGTTGATTTTTTGATCAATTAGTCGATTAACACTTTCAGCGCCAGCCACTTTAGCTATCCTTGTACCTCCTGCGCCACCGCTTTAAGAGATAGGGATTTTCACTGGGCGTCGTGGTGTTTGCAGGGCTATATCTATATTCTATATTATAGCTATGGAGACAATACTATGGCTCATTTGACATTAACTATCCATCGTTCAACATGTGAAAAAGAATAAATGTTTTTATTGGTGTCCATCGGGTCCCTGACATAATCCAGCACAACACATGCATTGAGGCGCCATGGATGCATTCCAATGTGATCATCGGGTCTATCATCGGGTCTGGCGATGAATGAGTTAATCTAAACCATTAATTTACCTGAAAATTCAACCAGCCAGAGAGATTTTTACCGGCCATAAATATCTTTTTAGTATATTTCCATGAATTATTATATGTATTGTGTGTTATGTCTCCACTCCACGCTATGGTAGTGCTTGTGCCAGCTCAGGAGATACGATTAAAATAATTTTTTTATATATAGGCTATATGCATATTTAAATCAACATCTTCCTTTTAAATAAAATAGGCTCAGGAATCAGGATTGTTAAAGCTAATTAGCCTAATCCATGTAAAAAAGAGTAGCCTATAGTACCGTAATTTTCTGACTATAAGGCGCACCTGAATATAAGCCGCAGCAGCTAAATTGAATGATGTGTACATATATAAGCCGCACTGGACTATAAGCCGCAGGTGTTTTAATGTTTAATTACCATATGTAAGGGTTTGTGCACAGAGGGGATTGTCGGGAAAGAGATGGCTGTTTGAGGAAGCTCCCATTTATTAACATTTTTGTTTAAACAGTAACGGTAGCTAGGTACTAACGCTAGCTCACAGAACGATAGCCACGCTAGTTAGCCAGCCAGGTACCAACGCCAGCTCACAGAACAATAGCCACGCTAGTTAGCCAGCGCCAGCTAGGTACTAACGCCAGCTCACAGAACGATAGCCACGCTAGTTAGCCAGCCAGGTACCAACGCCAGCTCACAGAACGATAGCCAGTTAGCCAGCACCTGCGAAATCGAATGCCAAACTGATGATATCAGGAGCCATCAGTAGCTAGATAACATTAGACAACGCCTCATGCATTAATAAACTAAAGTGAATAGTTTGTTGACTGGGTCATTGTGTTTAATGCTTCGTTTATGTTAAAAGGGGAGGTGGAGGGGCAAGGCGTGCACTGCTGCAGCAGATTTAGGAGTCTGATCTGACGGTCACAGAGCTGAGGGAGCGCGCCCAGTTAGCTGTAAAAATCCATAGATTAGCCACACCGCTATATAAGCCGCAGGGTCGAAAAATGGGGAAAAAAGCCGCGGCTTATAGTCCGAAAATTACGGTAAATGTATGCACACACACACACACACACAGACGAGAGGGAGAATAGCTTATAGCAGACTTAATCATTTTGCAATATTTTTGCTAATGAAGTGAAATATTTATTATAATCAACTATCAAGTTCTTTTTTATAGTGTAACTTTTGGCTACTTCATTGATCATCATCTAACGTACAGAGAGAAAGGGAGAGAGAGCCCCCCCCCCCTTCCTCACTATTAGGACTAGGGGTGGGAATCACCAGTTTCATCACAATACGATACGATATAGATTATTTGGACAACGATACGATATTTGCCGATATCACAAAGTCTGCCACGATACGATACGATTCAATTCAGGTGCCTGCGATTTATATGAGATGATATCATATGCCCATTTAACACAATCAGTAACATTTAGATAAACTAAATTGATAAATAAACAAAAACTCAAAAAGGCAACAAAAATATCATTTGACATTTTTATTTTTGAGCTCTTCCAGACATTTAAATGAAAAACAATCTATTGTTTTAATACAAATATACCTCCTGTTCACTGTAAAGTGCCATGTTTTGATATACAGTAATGAGCTTTAAACTTTAAGTTCCACTTTTTGGAGCTCACAACACACAACCTAAAACCCCTCCCTACCCCCCTCTCCCAAACCGTTCCTACAAAAAATTATTATGTTGCATGATCATGTATACATTATATTTTACATGTTTAAATATCAACATCATCTGTCCATCCTCGGTAAATACCATTCCTGACCTCATCTTTCCAAAGACCAGATATGAGATGCGCACGCACACACACACACACACACACACACACCAGGGCTCGAAATTAACATTTTACTTGGGAGCACCAGCAAACATTTAGGAGCACCCACAAAAATGTAAGGAGCACCAACAATATATATGTAATATATTTTTTATTGATAAAAAAAACTACAATATAACAGTACTGTAATGCAGTAAAACAGTGAAAGTAGCCTTAAACTATAGTATAGTGTAGACTAGGCATGTGTCGGTATGAGATTTTGAAGGTATGATAACCTTGGGCAAAAATACCCCGGTTAACGGTATATCACGTAATCGGTAAAAAGAATAAAAATTTTTCCCCCATTGAACAAAACGTCTTTTATTACAGTCTTCATTCACACATTCATAAATAATGTGCAGAAAATGTGATTGTGTTACACACACACACAGAGGGAACTGTCTGACCACTTTAACTAAAGTAGGTACAGAAACTACAGAATAAAACAATACTTCCAATTTCCAAATAAAATAGAATTCCTTTCTGAATAAAATAAATACACTCTTAAGAGTGTATTTATAATATAATAGAAAGGAATTCTATTTTATTTAAGTTTATTTGGAAATTGGAAGTATTTTTTATTCTATATAGAAAATACTTCCCATTTCCAAATAAACTTATATAAAATAAATACACTCAGTCTTAAGTGAGCATTTGGTCACTTTCAGTCCAGGTCAATTACGCATCTACGGGATTATCACCCAGTGCTATTTGCCAATTTCAAGGTAATGTTGTCTTGTCTTGACGTGGTGTGCTGTTATCTGAAAATAATGCTCAATGCAAGCCCTTCGCCGACTGGGATTTGCCTGGAAAGTAGCGTTAGCTACGTGTACAGCGTTAGCCTAGCTAACGTTAGCTACAAAGATAACGTAGCTAATATACAAAGCTAGTATATTCGGAATGAGCCTGGGGCTGGATGTTTAGTTTTGGAGTTCAATGTGCCGTTAGCATGTGCTGGTTGACTTGACTCCGACCGACTCATCCATAGTGTATACTAGCTTTGTAGCTAACGTTAGCTAGGCTAACGCTGTACACGTAGCTAACGCTACTTTCCAGGCAAATCCCAGTCGGCGAAGGGCTAACGTTAGCCCTTTGTGCATTGAGCATTATTTTCAGATAACAGCACACCACGTCAAGACAAGACAACATTACCTTGAAATTGGCAAATAGCACTGGGTGATGATCCCGTAGATGCGTAATCAAGTTGGATGTATTGCCTCCTCTTGCAACCACTCTTCGCCGGGACTTTTTGTAAACAAAGTAACAAACTGCACCACGCAGAGCGGAGGGCACTGCGAGCAGCGTGTGTGTGCGTCAACAAGAGGAGGGGGGGGGTCGCACCAGAACAATTATTTCCACTCGCACGAATGCTCCCAATTATATTTTGAGGTCGCACAGATACAATTTCGGTCGCATATGCGACCAATTTGGTCGCAATTTCGAGCCCTGCACACACACACACAAAAAGGGAGAATTGCTTAAAGCAGAGAGAGAGAGGTTAGCTTAGTTAGCGTAAGAGCTAACGTTAGTTTAGGTCTAAGTTAACGCAACATGGGCATAAAGGAAGGGCGAGGATGCAAAGCATGTTAGATGCATTTGACCCGTTGCAAAAAAAAAAGCAGGGACTTATTTTGGGTCGCAAAATGCAACAAAATAGGCGCACTTCTGGAGCCCTGCTGTAATGTCTCTACACACACCAGCGTTTCACGTGCTACTGCTGTGCTGTTGACTCTGCCAGATGGTTTTTTTCACATCTCACATGATGATCTTGCGCAAATCCAGCTGCCGGAGCTGCGCTTGGGCGTGAGACTCGCCATCGATATGAGCCGATCTTTTCACGTTGCATCGATCCTATTGGATCATTGATAATTACATGGATGTATCGATCTGGATCGATGTATCGCCCCACCCCAAATTAGAACTCCATGAAACTGATTTCTCCTGTGCCTGTGAGCTAGCTTAGCTTAGTTAGCAGCTAACATTAGTTAAGGTTTTAAACCGCGACGGGCATACAGGAATGGCGAGGATATAAAGCATGTTAGACGCATTTATTGGACCCGTTGCTCGCGGAGTTTACATAGAAACAGCGCGACCCGCAAGAGGAGTTGTCACATGCTGTAGAACACAGGGCTGAAGAGCTGCCATAGCTTCTAAAATGTAATGTGGTGGTATCAGGCTCAGCATCTCCCTTCCAGCTGGAGTGAAACATGAAAGTTATCAAATGCAAGCAAAACACGCACTGTCTGTTGAGTCCTGGCTCTAGGCAGAATCACGAATAGTGGTTTAAGAGAAGTTAATACAATTTTGAACGTGATTCACTGCGCATTAGTTAGATTACACGTTGCGCATGTTATGACTTTGAACGTCTGCCATTTCCACCGCAAAAGGCACATACAATTAACAATACGATGCGTCGATCATGAATATGCAAATCGACAAAATCTCATCGTTTGACAATGTCGACTAGGGCGACGAATCGTGACAGCCCTATTATGATGACATTTGGCCCATGTTCACATCCTTGAATAGAGCAAGGGGGGTCAAATCCAGAAGTCACAGTGTCATATTGCGTCATGTCATTGGGGTACAACTAGGGCTGGGCGATATGGATCTTTTCTTTCTAGAAATGCCAAGGAAATCATTCAAATAAGCTTTGTTTTTATTTGACACAAAAATTATCAAACCAAGATGAATTTCCCTATTGGGATTGAAGTGCAAACCTAACTTTCACCAATCTTCACTTAAAAAAAAAAAAAAAAAAAAATATATATATATATATATATATATATATATATATATATATATATATATATATATATATAAAAGGTTACTCTTGATGAAACAAAGATGAATGTCCCTATTGGGATTAATAGTGCAATAACTTGCTTTTTCACCTAACTTCACTTAAAACAAATAAAAGGTGCCTCTTGATAATCAAAATTAATAAAGTGCAAATCTAACTTTCACCAAACATCACTTTTTGTAAAAATTTTTTTAAAAAAGTGACATATATATATATATTTTTTAAATCGATTTAAATTTTTTTAAATCTTCCTAAATCATGAATTTGAATTAATCGATAAAATCGATTAATCACCCAGCCTTAGGTACAACACTTGTGCACTTGGGGAAAGGCTCAATAGATGGTAGGGATGGGAATCACCAGAGGCTCCACGATACCATACAGTTACAAACTTTTTTCAATCATATTTTGTATCTAATAACAGTGTAATTAAAATGTTCTTTTACATTTTAAAGTTAACTGCATCAATCTGGTGCACTTTGAGAGCAAAATAAAGAGGCCAGATCTATTTAGAAAATAAAAAAATATACTGGATTACTATTACGACTACTATCACTGCCAATACTACTGATACATCCCTATTGGCAAACTTTATATAAAAAAATATAAAAAAAATATATATATATTTTTTAATAAATAATAATAAAAATATTTTCTGTTCATTATAAAACTGTGGCGGGCCGCCACAGTCTAGGTAATTAATGGGAAACACTGGAATAAGATAACGTTTTCTGTCTGTTAACTTCATTCCAATCATTTCTATTGCCGTCAAATGGAATTGTGAAGCTATACATTTGTGACAACTAGGGGTGCACCGATATATCGGTCGGGTATCGGTATCGGCCGATAAGTGCCTTGTTGACTGCTATCGGCCTATCGGCCGATAAGCTCAAATGTGCCGATAGCAGTCGCCGATAACTAACCATCCATTTGTGTAGCGTCAAAAGGCAAAAAAAAAAAAAGTTCACTCGCGACCTACCTGCACAACGCCCGCCGTCCGCCCCACACACACACAAGCTACTGCATCAAAGTTACTATTTATGATTAACAAGGCATTCGTTTTGTGGCATTAACGTTATATAGTTAGTGTTACACGGACAATAACATCAGCATATTATTATTACCCATAGCAGCAAGGCATTACTCCGAGTCCGTTCATAGCCGGGAGGCAGACGACTAACGTTACTGGTGAAAATGTGATTTACGTTGGAATACTCCTTTGCCAACTTGCTGTACTTTGCTTGCAGGTCTGCAGCCATTATTACTGGATTAAGAATAGCCCCAACTTTAGCCAACGTAACGTTATGGCTAAACCTTTAACATTAGTTAACCCTAGCTTTCGGTTAGCTGTTCAATGCTAATGTAATAACACAACCAAGCGAATCCATCAGAGCTCCCCATCAACACCGCTCTGTCGGGAGGATGGCATTTAAGAAAGTATCTGCTGTTAAAATGACACAAACATTCGTTTTGTGGCATTAACGTTATTATAGTTAGTTACACGTTCAATTACATCAGCATAGTATTTACCCGAAGATAGCAAGCAAGCCGTGCATAGCTCGGTTACATTCCGTTGCTCATTCCGTACCCAACTACACATTCTGCAATCTGTTAATAAAGTTTTCAACCAGACAAATGTATAGAAAGGCTTTGTTTTATTATAACATTTGTTGCAGTAAAATCATTGTGTCTCGTTTGGCCATCCTGTGGAGCGCGCTGGTCGGCGGGCACTGCCGGGCAGCTAACTTATTAGCTTGTTGTGGTTCTGAGTTTGACTCGCATTCTCACAAGCAGATCAATGGCGGCATGCCCCGAAGTAGAAAAATGAATAAACGCTTGGTGGTAAGCAGGAGGTGGGTGCTAGCGGTGTGGCGTAATTGGCCGAATCGACTGTCAATCAAAATGGTTCCATTGCATTGGTTGAAAGCTCTGGTTGAGAGAATAGTATCCCGCTGCAGGCCGCCAGAATGGTTCCATTGCATTGGTTGAAAGCTCTGGTTGAGAAAATAGTATCCCTCTGCAGGCCGCCAGACGATACTGGGAGAGGGATCAGTGATACCATAAACATATTTCTTGATGTTTCCTTTTTTAAGTAAGTAAAGAGGCCTACAAATACAAACACACATACAAATATACAGTAGTTTCATTAAAAAAATAAAAAAAATATTAAAAAAACATATTAAAAAAAATATTAAAAAAAATTAAAAATACTTATTTTTTGCCACAATTATCGGTATCGGTATCGGCCGATTGTGTTAGTTGAACAATCGGTATCGGTATCGGTGGCCAATTTTCATATCGGTGCACCCCTAGTGACAACATCCACAAAGGAAAAGTATAATATTTTTCAATATTAGTGGAGAACCGGACACAAATATGCGCCCAAAAAAAAGGTTCTTAGCAAGGTTAATTCATGAAGAGGTGTGGTTTAGTTAGGCCACACCCCCAGAACACCAGCCACAGGCAATGATATGCATAGAAGAAGCCGAGTAGGTTGGGTTTCATTCTCGTTGAAAGTTAATGCTGCTACAGCATTCGATACTTGTAAAAATATTTGCGCAAAATATCGTCATATATTTCTGTATCAATATTTTCGCCCCACCCCTAATAGATGGCACACAATCACAGAACACAGGGATGATTCACAGGGACGATCGCTTCGTTTCACAGAGGTGTCCGCAGTCGGCCTTGGCTCGGCCACTCCATGAATTTACAGCTTGTGTTGTTGGCATCGCAAGGGGCTTTTACAACAGATTACAGCCTGCTAGTCTGTAGGGAAAGCACATGGAAAGTGGGCTGCAGTCTTCTCTGCCCAGTAGCCTACAGTACATTTCTGCACGCAGAGGTCAAACATTCCATTCATGCCTTTTGTGAAAGCCGGGGTTGAAATACACTTAATCTCTCCACCTTCTGGATAAATATTTTCAAAGCTTTTAGTGAGATGTTTGTAATCCAATTTGATCCTGATCCAGTTTGTGTCCTCTTTGGTTTCACACCAGAGGAATCCTGTGCTCCTTCACCGCATGAAGCCTGTGTGGTCGTAGCTCCTGCTGCTCTCCTCCAGAGACGGTTGATCCTTTTCTCACTGGGTCAAACATGTCTAGCTAGAAACAATCACATACACACTCAGAGAATTAATCTCTCAAACCTTTATCTTTAGCCCTAGATAGGGCGGCTACGTGGCGTAGTGGGCAAGGCGCTCACCACGAATGCGGAGACACTGGGATCGCCTGTTCGATCCCAGCGCTCCACATTGCTTTCAGTTTAGCTGGTCGTCCGTACTAATACACATTGGCCGTATTAGGGGGTTGGAAACTGATGGGTTGTGGACAGCGACTCCTACAGGTCGGTTGGTGCGCCTGCGCAGTAGAATCAGGAAGTGTCGGGGGCAGCGTGAGCCTCCCACGCGTTACTCCTCGCCACTGAGAGATCGAGCTGCGCAGGTGAAAAGATGCGACTGCTGTTACCTCAAGTACCGGAGGGGACTTGTGCTATGTATGACTTAGTCCACATTGCAGCCGGCTTGTGGGAGGCAAGAAACAGCGTTCGTGACAGGGGAGGGTTGAATTGGATGATACGAAATTGGGATGGGGAGAAAAATATAGAAAAAATGGGAGAAAAAGTGGATAAAAAAAAAGGTCTTTAGCCCTAGATATGGAGGCCATTATTGGACGTTTACAACTCCATACAAGAACCCCTTGAGTGTCCTATTGCAGCAGTGAGCAACTGCTGCTTTTCTATTTTATTGATTTATTGTTTGTTTGTTCTCTCTCTCTGTCTGTCTTTCTCTCTTTGTTTTTTTTCTCTCTCTCTCTCCCCCCTCTCTCTCTCTCTCTCTCTCTCTCTCTCTCTCTCTCTCTCTCTCTCTCTCTCTCTCTCTCTCTCTCTCTCTCTCTCTCTCTCTCTCTCTCTCTCTCTCTCTCTATATATATATATATATCTGTGTATTTCTCTCTCTCACTCTTTCCTTCTCTGATTATTTTCTTTAATTTAAGGTGTCCAATGGCCTGTGGGTGGACGGGTGGGCATGGTGGTGGGAAAGGATAATCCAAATGTTTCCAACATGAGCAGGGTGGTGGGTGGGTGGGCAGATTTAATGGGTGGGCAGGTTGGTGGGAATGGGGACTCTAATCCTTTCAACATGAGGACAATGTACTGATGATTTTTTACCTGTTGATTTTATTGATTTTTTCTTTTTTATATCAGACATATAATATATGATTTTATTCCAATACAAGACTAAATGAGAGCAACATGGCATGCAGCACAATAATGGTTTTATCTTGTTTTCATGATTGTGGGAAGCCAAAATCATAATTTAAATGTAAATCGCCCAGCCCTACTTTATGGGTGAGAATTACAATTCTGCGATTATTGAAAAGATCTTTAATTAAGACCATAAACAAATGCTTTCTGTTTGAAAATGTTGCCATCCATTGGTGTCCAGCATGCTGTGTCAGGCCAAGCACCTGAGCGGACGAGCACCTGTGCGGGAACGCCATCACTTTATTTCTAGCACGCCTGCTGTAACACTCCAACATGGCAGCTCCGGTTACATGGCAGCATGTGTCATCATACGTCTTAGCTCCCATTGGCTTAGAGACGATGATTTAGCCTACATTTACTAGCCTTGGAATAGAGCATTGTTTACTATGTAACCTACCGTGATTAGATTTTCTCTTTAACCAATCAGGGAACAATCGGAGATCCTGTCAACGGTAGCGAGGGGCAGGATGTGTGATGCCACGGCAGGTCAACTCGGTCTACACTCAGTCTATATAGGATATTATAATGAGCCTCCTCTGTTGTCATGATGCGCGCTAATATTAATGACTGCTGGTCCACATATGCTGTCAAGTCATTCATCTCCCCTGTGCCTTCCTGAGTCCCCCCCCCCCCCCCCTCTCTGGCTGCTTATTGGTCGATATCAAACACCATGTCTGTCTTTACAAACCGCAGCTTTTCAGTTTTCCTTTGTGTTTAACATGTTGTGGATATGATTAGAAACCTGGCCAATAAGAGCACTTAATGTTACCGTGGCAACGTGATGCTGGGGGGAACTCAGTGTTGATGTGTGAAGTCAACCCTGGCTGTAAGGAGAGCATGTATCTACCATCCAGCGTCTCAGTTGCACTCTCAAAAATAAAATGTTTAAATGAGAGATTTAGAGAGATACGAGGTGTGTGGTAGATAGGCTTTCTATTTCAATGCGGGTGTTAAATGAGAGATATGTGGTAGATAGATTTTCAATGCGGTGGTTAAATGAGAGATACATGGTTTTCTGAATGTTCCCATGACTAAATGTCCTTGTCTAACTTGAACAGATTTTCCAAATTAATGTTGGATTATTATTTCTATAAGCTACTTCTTATGCTGATGCACAATTTTGGACTGGTAAAGGGAAAAAAACTAAAAACAATAAAACTAATAATAGTGATTTTGGCATTGATTATCGTGGCAGCAATTGAAGCTTTGAACTGAAGCATTCGGGTCAGCCCTAATTATATTATATTATTAATGTGTTGTATTATTTATTTTATCTGTATTACAAGGTTAGAAACCGAAGGGTCCATGCATTAACACAATCCAGGGGCCAGTCAGACGAGCCTAATCTTGTTAAATGGTGGATCCTGTATCTCATATTAGAATGAAACACTTCAACCTGAGCCTCTCCTCTGTGATGCAGACCAGGCCAGGCCAGTACAGCAGAATCCAGATCTACCGGATGTCTCTGTGATGCAGGCCAGGCCAGTATAGTAGAATGCAGAGTTACTGGATGTCTCACCTCATTCCTTGAGTGCCGCAGTCTAGACTAAATTAATTTCTAATATAGTGTCTGATTGATTCAGGCTATTAACCATCTCTCTCTCTCTCTCTCTCTCTCTCTCTCTCTCTCTCTCTCTCTCTCTCTCTCTCTCGCAGGAGTCAGGAGGTTCAATAGGATGCTGAGATCATCTCCTCCTCAGGTTTGTTCTCCACTCAGTTCTCCATGACCTGAGTCCCCCACGCCATAGGAACCATTACCACACACAGAGAGAGAGGAGGGTAGAAGGTCAAGACGGGGAACGTATTTGAGGCGACACCGGGCGCTGTTCCTTTTTTTTATTTCCAAGATGGCGGCTACAGAAGCCAGCGTGGCGCCCGTGGTCCAAGAAGATGGCAAAGCGGCGGAAACCAAGACGACTGAAACCAAGACGAACGAAACCAAGACAAATGAAACCAAGGCCACGGAGGCGGAGCAAACAGTCGCCAATGCAAACTCAGAGACTGTGAACAGCAAGGTTGTCAGTAAAGACGTGGCAGTCGCCAACAACGAAAATAGAGAGACTATCAAGAATGAAGCGGCCAATAATGACACAGCAGCAGCCACAGAGGAGGGAGGGGCCAGCGGGGATGCCCCTCCCCCGCAGGGCTCTGAGCCCAAGACCTCCTTCCTCGACTCCTTCCTGAACAAGAGCGGTCTGGGCAAGGTGATGGGAGGGAGGAAGAGAAAGGAGCACAGCACAGCTGGAGCGGAGGAGAACGCCACCGAAGGCGGGGAGAAGGAGGGGGAGAAAGGAGGCGAGGAAGCAGCGGCCGGGGCCGAAGGAGGAGCAGAGGGAGAGGGAGCAATAGAGAAAGCCCAAGAGAATGGGGAGAAAGAGGAGGAGAAGAAGGAGAAGCCCAAACAAGCGGAACCCAAGTCCAGCGTCAGAGATCTGATCAGGAAGCCGGTGGCCAGGATCTTCTCCCATCGCAGCACAGAGAAGAAGGACGGAGGTGGGGCAGAACCTCAGAAACAGGTCCAGGTTCGCTCCAAGTCCCTCGACAGGCTGGAAGACCCGGACGCTCTCAACGCCGCCACCGCCGAGTCCACTGTAGAGGAGGTGGTGGCAGCCGAGGAAGAACAAAAAGCCTCCTCCTCATCAGCCACCAAACACATGAAGCGCTGGCACTCCTTCAAGAAGCTCATGGCTCAGAAGACACACAAGAAGAGCAGCGGGGAGGAGGGCAAAGAGGAGGGAGCAGAGGGAGAAGGAGGAGGCGACTCCTCCACACTGGATTCCAAGGAGTCTGGGCAGAAGAGGTGGAAGTTAAAGCGTTCCTGGACCTTCCAGGGGTTGAAGAGGGACCCATCTGTGGTCGGGATCAGCGGCAAGGCCAAGAGCTCTGACAAAGACTCCTCCGACAAGACAGAAGAAGGAGCAGATGGAGTTGAGGAGGTGAAGACAGAGTCTGCAGAGGAGGTGAAGGCAGACGGAGGAGAGGAAAAGGAGAAGGCGGAGGGAGGAGATGAGGAGAAAGGAGCCGCAGGAGGCACAGTCACACAGCACGCCAACGAGATCTGGACCTCCTTCAAGAAGCGAGTCATCCCCAAGTCCAAACGTGCCAACACGGAGTGCGCCCCCAGTGGCGAGGATGACACAACTGCAGCCACCTCAGGTGAGATGAAGATTTAATCAATTTTATCTGTCTATATATCTGTTTGCCTGGCCGTCTATCTATTTGTCTATCTATCAATATAAAAATATGAATGAATGGATTTCAGGAGTGTGTAGGAGTGATCTCTTGGTCACAACAAGAAGCAGTGTGCAGGAGTGATCTCTTGGTCACAACAAGAAGCAGTGTGCAGGAGTGATCTCTTGGTCACAACAAGAAGCAGTGTGCAGGAGTGATCTCTTGGTCACAACAAGAAGCAGTGTGCAGGAGTGATCTATTGGCCACAACAAGAAGCAGTGTGCAGGAGTGATCTATTGGCCACAACAAGAAGCAGTGTGCAGGAGTGATCTCTTGGTCACAACAAGAAGCAGTGTGCAGGAGTGATCTCTTGGTCACAACAAGAAGCAGTGTGCAGGAGTGATCTATTGGCCACAACAAGAAGCAGTGTGCAGGAGTGATCTATTGGCCACAACAAGAAGCAGTGTGTAGGAGTGATCTATTGGCCACAACAAGAAGCAGTGTGCAGGAGTGATCTCTTAGTCACGACAAGAAGCAGTGTGCAGGAGTGATCTCTTAGTCACGACAAGAAGCAGTGTGCAGGAGTGATCTCTTAGTCACGACAAGAAGCAGTGTGCAGGAGTAGTGATGCACGATATATCGGCCGCCGATATAATATCGGCCGATATGGCCGTTTTTTTACACATCGGTATCGGTCCGATATCAAGATAGGGCCGATATTATTAAAAAAAAAAAATTATCTTTTTTTTCTTCTTTTTACATGTTTTGGCCTTAAATAGTTTCAAAATATCAGTCATTTCTGAAAATAAGTTACAAAAGTAAAAAAAATTATGCG
Source organism: Notolepis coatsorum (assembly GCF_963971535.1). NCBI lineage: Eukaryota > Metazoa > Chordata > Actinopteri > Aulopiformes > Paralepididae > Notolepis > Notolepis coatsorum. Next base: position 193,145,473 of record NC_140165.1, read on the forward strand.
TTTTGGAAAATAGCTCTTTATTTGATTATCATAAAAAAGTGTTTTCTATACAGAGATATCGACATCGGTAAATATCGGTATCGGCCAGAACAGCAATATTAATATCGGTTATCGGTATCGGCCACAATTTTCACATCGGTGCATCACTATGCAGGAGTGATCTCTTAGTCACGACAAGAAGCAGTGTGCAGGAGTGATCTATTGGTCACAACAAGAAGCAGTGTGCAGGAGTGATCTATTGGTCACAACAAGAAGCAGTGTGCAGGAGTGATCTATTGGTCACAACAAGAAGCAGTGTGCAGGAGTGATCTATTGGCCACAACAAGAAGCAGTGTGCAGGAGTGATCTATTGGTCACAACAAGAAGCAGTGTGCAGGAGTGATCTCTTAGTCACGACAAGAAGCAGTGTGCAGGAGTGATCTCTTGGTCACAACAAGAAGCAGTGTGCAGGAGTGATCTATTGGTCACAACAAGAAGCAGTGTGCAGGAGTGATCTATTGGTCACAACAAGAAGCAGTGTGCAGGAGTGATCTATTGGCCACAACAAGAAGCAGTGTGCAGGAGTGATCTATTGGTCACAACAAGAAGCAGTGTGCAGGAGTGATCTCTTGGTCACAACAAGAAGCAGTGTGCAGGTGTGATCTCTTGGTCACAACAAGAAGCAGTGTGCAGGAGTGATCTATTGGTCACAACAAGAAGCAGTGTGCAGGAGTGATCTCTTGGTCACAACAAGAAGCAGTGTGCAGGAGTGATCTCTTGGTCACAACAAGAAGCAGTGTGCAGGAGTGATCTATTGGTCACAACAAGAAGCAGTGTGCAGGAGTGATCTATTGGCCACAACAAGAAGCAGTGTGCAGGAGTGATCTCTTGGTCACAACAAGAAGCAGTGTGCAGGAGTGATCTATTGGCCACAACAAGAAGCAGTGTGCAGGAGTGATCTCTTGGTCACAACAAGAAGCAGTGTGCAGGAGTGATCTATTGGCCACAACAAGAAGCAGTGTGCAGGAGTGATCTCTTGGTCACAACATGAAGCAGTGTGCAGGAGTGATCTCTTGGTCACGACAAGAAGCAGTGTGCAGGAGTGATCTATTGGTCACAACAAGAAGCAGTGTGCAGGAGTGATCTCTTGGTCACAACAAGAAGCAGTGTGCAGGAGTGATCTATTGGTCACAACAAGAAGCAGTGTGCAGGAGTGATCTCTTGGTCACGACAAGAAGCAGTGTGCAGGAGTGATCTCTTGGTCACAACAAGAAGCAGTGTGCAGGAGTGATCTCTTGGTCACAACAAGAAGCAGTGTGCAGGAGTGATCTCTTGGTCACAACAAGAAGCAGTGTGCAGGAGTGATCTATTGGTCACAACAAGAAGCAGTGTGCAGGAGTGATCTATTGGCCACAACATGAAGCAGTGTGCAGGAGTGATCTCTTGGTCACAACAAGAAGCAGTGTGCAGGAGTGATCTATTGGTCACAACAAGAAGCAGTGTGCAGGAGTGATCTATTGGTCACAACAAGAAGCAGTGTGTAGGAGTGATCTATTGGTCACAACATGAAGCAGTGTGCAGGAGTGATCTATTGAAGTAGCCAGGTTCTAATTAAAAGCAATTGAACAGATGGCAATACCTGTAATACCTGTATTTCTACCTGTCCTTTCCTACCTGTACTCATATCATACTTTACTAGCTGTACTCCTAGTCATACTTTCCTACCTGTAATCCCAGTCATACTTTCCAGTGTTTCCCCTGAAAAAAGCGGTGTGCTGCGCGCACTCTGCCGGAATCCATATTTGTGCGTGCGCACGTGCCGCCGGAATCCATATTAGCGCACGCTGCCGGAGAAATAACTTAAAACTACCTTAGAATTGTTCGAGATTATTATTATTCATGTTCATGTTCATGGAGTCATGTGCGTGTGAATTAGCTAGGATGTTTTTGGTGTGTCCGCCGACACTTGTATTTGGTACAATAAGTCCAATATTGAGTAGAATTATCTTGAATTATCTTATTCCACAGATAATTTTGCTTATTCTTTTCTTGATTTTGGTCAATTTAATCTTGTTTTAAGAAAATGTTAATCTTGTTTTCTTAAAACAAGATTAAATTGACCAAAATCAGAAAAAAAGCTAAATTATCTGCCTGTGGGATAAGATAATTCATTATTGGATCAAGCTTATCAAATGTTGTATAAGGCTTGTTTATATCTTTTTTACCACTAGGGGGCACAACAAATGTACAAAATGTGCGTGGAATACAGTTTTTCACAATTGCTAAAACACGTTTCACGAAACTCTCTTTCACGAAATATCCAATATAACGATATTGTCCAACTCTTAATTTCCGATACCGATATCAACCGATACCGATATATGCAGGGTTTCTCCCCCCCCCCCCCCCCCCAAACGGAATAATTTCAGGTAATTAACATTACATATCTCTTGTCGTGGAATTAACACAACATTATGCATACTTTTGACAATAAATTAAATCAGAATTTGTTCTTACTTGCTTGCCTGGGTAAATAAAGGTTAAATACATTTTAAAAAAAAGATTTTTTTTTTTTTTTTAAACGATACCGATCATTTCCGATATCACATTTTAATGCCAATATCGGCCGATAATATCGGACATCCCTACATTTTAGTTTTTTTCAGATTTATTTTAAACTAATTATTATTTTGTATTATTTAATTATTATTTAGTTATTGCACTGCACTGGCAGTTGAACTGCATTGAACTGACGGTACCGACCCCTTTTGACATTATGATCATATAGGCATATTTTTATGAGTGATGGAAATAATTTGCGATTTTAAAATCAACCGTTTTCAAGTATTAACATCACTAACATGTCACAAAAGCATGTAGAATGTAAAACGTTAGGTTGGCAATAGGTTAGCAATAGGTTAAAAGTGTCATAATATGGTTTTACCTTCTCGTTTTGAAGAACTATAATCCGAGCCGGTGACCATTTTGAAAATGTTAAAAAAAAACAGAATTTTTTCCGAACTACATTTCCCTTCAAGTTTTATGGGGGTTCAAAGTTCAGAGTTGAATTATGAATATGGCAATAATTATAATAATTCGCGATAATAAGCCACAAAAGGTAACGATTTGACAAATATTGAAACACAGTTAGTTTCTCCTCCCTATTGTTAGCATATAGGAACAATTAGATCTGAAATTAGTTTCAAAATGGTTGCACTGTGAGAAGAAAAAAACTACAGTGAACTTGAACTTGGGCATTTGAAAGATACTATATGTATATATATATAAATGTGCGAATTGGCTATAATAAGGTAATGTATAAGCATATATTCTATATTCTATAATAATATTTCAAATTGCATTGGTCCGGATGGGAGAATTCAGTACTGTATATACAGAACCTTTGGTTTTATCATCTTCCCTTTATTAATTTCCTTAGATTATTTGTACACATGATCTCAAGAGGGTACTGAACGAGGTCAGTGGCAGTTTTTTAAGTCTGGTCATTATTATCATGGTGTTATTCACTGTCAAAGATGAAAAGAAATATCATAATTCATTTTTCCTTTGTTTCATCACAATTTAAGCAAGCCTAGTAATAGACACAATATTTCTGACACTGTGAATACATTCACTGAGGTCCTGATAGATGTCCCTAGATACCAAGAATATGCAAATAGCCCTTGTAGAAGTGGAGCAATATTCCATTTACCTAGGTATACATTTTATGCAGATTTTCACCTGGGGTGGAACAGGTTAAGGGCAGTATATAGTCTTTCAGGTGTTTCGCACATTAGTTTTTGTTTGTATTTATTTGGGACACAGTTTCCGGTGGGGCGTGTCGTGGTTGGAGGGGGATGCGGGTAGTTTGAGTGTACTTGGATTGTTTGTGTGAGGTGGTGTGGGTGTCGTTTCTGTGGGCTGCTTTGTTGCCTCTGGTCCTGGTGGCCTTGCCGCTGCGGGGGGATCGTTGGGTTCCATGTTTTTGCTTTCGGATTCTGTGGGGGAGTGGCGGGTCGTGTGCACCATGACCTGTAGCTGTGCCAGGGGGGGGATTCTGGATGTTCGGGTAGATGGACATGGTGGTGGTTGGATGGGGGGTGTGTGGCATTGTGGTTGGTCTGGGATGGCACTGGGACCTTTGGGGTGCTGTGGGGGTTGTGGTGGGTTCTTCATGCGGGGGGTCCCTGGGGTGTCACTGGGTTGGGGGAGTTCGGCATGGCTAAGTACATAAATAGATGCAAATCAACAACTGTTAGGCCAATCATCACAAAATGTCCAATTATGGCCAAATGTGCAGTGGATCATTATTGAATCAAGCTTATCAAATGTTGTATAAGGCTTGTTTATATCTTTTTTACCACTAGGGGGCACAACAAATGTACAAAATGTGCGTGGAATACAGTTTCCGTCGGGGCGCGTGCAGGGGGCTGGTGTTCGACTCTGGGGGAGGTCTGGGGGGGGTTTGGTTGGAGCCTATGACTTCGGCTGGACCTTTCCCGGACCTTCCTGGAGTTGGGTATTGGTCTCTTGCGTGTGGTTTAGGGTTGCACGGTATACCGGTATTGGTATAGTACCGCGGTACTAAAGTGTTTGAAATGATACTATACTGCGTTTGGGGAAAAACGGTACTATTTTATTTATTTTTATTTATTCATTTATGCGCGCAAATGCCTTCCTATTGGAGCACAGCTGTGACGTTGCGCTAACTTAGTTGTGTGAAGGGGTTGGTACCTGGCTGGCTAAGTAGCGTGGCTATCGAGTCAGCGTTGATACCACCCGCCATTGGCGACCAGATTTTAGGTTTGGCGAGTGCCACTGAGAGGTCTGTCCGCCATGTGGCGGGTCACAAAATAGTAATGTAAAATAATTAAAACTGCAGTGTGTTTTGGTCTTACGACAGGCCTAATTTGTGGCTTGTTTACCGATGTCACATCCACTACTCTTCTGTCCTGACTGGCCGTGGCGCCTGCTTGCACTGTAGGGAGCTAACGTTAGCTTAATAACTTTAAATGGGTTACAAATAATGTGGAACTATGGAAGGAGTAAGCCGACCGCTAAAAAGAAAACCCACCGCGGCAGCGAGAGCGGGACCACAGACCACAGACCATGAGCTGACTAAGCTAAGCTAATTGCACCGTCAGTGAGTCCACAAAACCAGTTCCATTAGTGAGGAAAGGGGGGGGGGGGGGGTATATTAACGAGGCTTGACAACAGGGGTTCAAAGATAACTTCACATTTATTGGCTATTCGTTTCTTTATATCGCTTCATGCATTGGGCATCCAGGCTCCGTGTGTTGACATCCTAGTCTAGTGTGTGTGACATCATCAACTACGGCAACTCAGACGGGGGGGGCTCTCTCTCTCTCTCTCTCTCTCTCTCTCTCTCTCTCTCTCTCTCTCTCTCTCTCTCTCTCTCTCGCTCTCTCTCTATATTCAATATGATTTAAAGCCAAACGTTACACTATAAATACTAACTGGATAGTTGATAAACATTTCATTTCATTATCTGAAATATTCTAAAATCATTAAGTCTGCTATAAGCCATTATCCCTTTGTGTGTGATTATTATTTTCTCACAGTCAAAGTCAAAAAGAAAAACAGAAACAACACGTTTGTCATCGGTAGTAAATCAATGAGATTGTGGACTCTGATGAGGACATGATTGAGGAGGTTTAAGTTAGGTTTATAAAACCTTCACATTTTATTATGTTCTGTTAAATCCTGCAAAGAGGGTAGAGTAAGGAGTCTGATGATGTTTAACAGTAGGTTACAATTTAAGCTTAAGATTGAATTGACATGTATTGATTAATCAATCATCAATGAATATATTAAAATAATTTGCTTAAAATTTTACTCTGGCCTCTTATTTAAGTGTATTCTTCAACATAATACCCTTCTTCAACATAATACCCTATCTACTTGAAATGTACTGAATTATTTTTATATATATGTGACACAAAAATGTATTTTTTTTGGTCGGTAAGAAATATGCTTGGCCGGTAGATTTTCCCCATCTACCCGCCACTGGCCGGTGAGTAAAAAAGTTAATTTCGGGCCCTGAGCGTGGTTATCAAGCCAGCGTTGATACCTGGCTGGCTAAGTAGCGTGGCTATCTAGCCAGCGTTGATACCTGGCTGGCTAAATAGCGCGGCTATCTAGCCAGCATTGATACCTGGCTGGCTAAGTAGCGTGGCTATCGAGCCAGCGTTGATACCTGGCTGGCTAAGTAGCGTGGCTACGGAGCCAGCGTTGATACCTGGCTGGCTAAGTAGCGTGGCTATCGAGCCAGCGTTGATACCTGGCTGGCTAAGTAGCGTGGCTACGGAGCCAGCGTTGATACCTGGCTGGCTAAGTAGCGTGGCTATCGAGCCAGCGTTGATACCTGGCTGGCTAAGTAGCGTGGCTACGGAGCCAGCGTTGATACCTGGCTGGCTAAGTAGCGTGGCTATCTAGCCAGCTAGCCAACGCTAACCATAATAATCTCAGCTTTAACTAGAATGACATAGCTACTAGTTAACGTTATATAAGCTAACGTTAGCTGAGTTTATTTTATGCAAACTGTCTCTAGATGTGCTAGCTGGCTAACGTTAATCAATAAAGATCCTCAACGTTTGACAATTGCCATTTTCTTTATTTCTTTATTTTTTTTATTTATCTTTTTCCCCCTACTTTTTCCTCAGATTTTCTCCCATCCCAATGTTAGTCGTTATGCCAATTCCCAATCCCCTTCCTGGTCGCTGCGCACTTACCCCCCACAGTCGGTCTGGGAGAGTGGACAATTGCCCATTTAATGTTTTCATACATACTGTATAAAGACAACGGAAATCTATTTTATTTGTGTTAAACAGCCTACAAATTATGACATAACCTAGTTCTATATTACGATAGGCTATATCTAATCAGTCTCACTCATCAAAATGTTTTCTATGAATGAATGAATGAAAACTTTATTTAACGGATTGCAGAATGGGTACAATACAGTACGGCTCAATACACACAATTGTTAAGGGGATGCAGACCAGAGAAAGACTTTGTCTTGTTTACATCGATCAGGGTCCCCCATTTTCAATTAAAAAAGTATCGTAAGTATCGAAAATTAATATTGGTATAGTATCGAAACAAAAATGTTGGTATCGTGACAACCCTAGTGTGGTTTGGTGGATTTTGGTTGGTTGGGCTCCCTCGGTTCGCTGGTGTTTTGGGGTTCCTTGCGTGGGGGGCTCGCTGTGGCTTCTGCTGTGTTCCGGGGGGGGTCCTGGTGTCGTCTCGGGCCGTCCCGGTCCTACATGTCTTCTCATTTGGCCGCTGTTGTGTCTGTCTGCTTGAGTGTTTGGAGTCGTGTCTCCTTTGGTGTGGCTGCGGGTCCTGGGGCGTGGAGTTTAAGGGTGGGGGCGTGGGATTCGCTGGTGTTCCTCGTGGTGGCGGGGTGATGGGGCGGCCTGCGGGGGTGGCACTCCCGTCGCCGTGCATGGCAGTGTGAGTGGCGCACGGGCTGTTTGTGTTTTCCTTTGGTCATGACATGCTTTATTGGGGGTGTGTGTTTTGGATGGGGATGTGGTGGGGATTGATGTGTGGGGTGTTTGGGGGACTGGCTGTTCCGGGGGGCTGCTGAACCGTGTGTGAACTTATTTTGCAATCCTAATGATCAATATTGGCTTGAAACCTGTTACGATTAGACATGACGGTGGTGGACAGAGTAAAACCCAAGCGCAGACCAGCAGGATAGACAGGAGGCAGGTGTTGAATCTTGAAATATGAGCACTGCTCCTTTAATGTAGGTACGAGTGGCTCAAAAACAAAGAGAGAGGGCAAGTCTCCAAACGTGCTAAATGCCCTACAAATCATAAACACAATAAATAATAATATCCTCTGTGACAAGGAGCGATAAAGACTTCTACAAAACAAGTTATGCTACTTACAAAAGTGTTCAGCGAACAGCTTACAAACACACAAGCAAAACACGACTGGAACCAGGGAACACAGAGTAATGACACGACAGGGAAGACATGAAGTAACAGGCATATATACAGACACTGATTGACACAGAAGGGTAATTAGGTGATTAGACTCAGCTGGGGAAACAGAGTGACACATAACATTACCAAGTTGAAATATAAATACACACAAACACAACACTGACCAGATCACAAAACCAACACAGATAGGGAAGACATTTAGACCAGGGAGTGTAACATCACAGATAAGACAGACATCAAATGTACAGACAACAGATTGATAAGGACCACATGAAACACATTAATAAATAAACACAAGAGCTGCGCCACCTGAATTAGTCCACCGGCTGGCGCAGCAACCTGGGGGGCGTTACAGAAAGAAACCCACTTGAAACCCACAGATCACCACTTGCGGTTATATTTTTCTATCTGTACTCCTAGTCATAGTTACTACCTCTACTACTTGTACTCCTAGTCATAGTTACTACCTCTACTACTTGTACTCCTAGTCATAGTTACTACCTCTACTATCTCTACTCCTAGTCATAATTTACTATCTGTACACCTAGTCATAATTTACTATCTGTACAGTGTACACCTAGTCATACTATACTATCTGTACTCCTAGTCATAAGTTACTATGTATGTATTTTCCTGCCATTATTTATTATTTATACTATGCACCACTGCTGCTAAAAAGATTTGCACTAAGTGCTCTTTTACCTCCTATATTTATTTCACTCATACATAAAAAAAAATAGCTACTGTTTATATTGTATATAGTCCTGTATATTGTGTGTACATCATGTCCCATATGTTACTTTATGTTTATATTAGATCTTTTTTATATACACCGTGGGAAGGGGGAAATGCAATTTAATTTCTCTGTATGTTGCACATTATGAGAAGCGACAATAAAGCTGACTTTGACTTTGACTATCTGTACTCCTAGTCATAGTTACTACCTGTACTAGTCATAGTTACTACCTGTACTAGTTATAGTTACTATCTGTACTAGTCATAGTTACTATCTGTACTAGTTATAGTTACTATCTGTACTAGTCATAGTTACTACCTGTACTAGTCATAGTTACTACCTGTACTAGTCATAGTTACTATCTGTACTAGTCATAGTTACTACCTGAACTAGTCATAGTTACTACCTGTACTAGTCATAGTTACTATCTGTACTAGTTATAGTTACTATCTGTACTAGTCATAGTTACTACCTGTACTAGTCATAGTTACTATCTGTACTAGTCATAGTTACTATCTGTACTAGTCATAGTTACTACCTGTACTAGTCATAGTTACTACCTGTACTAGTCATAGTTACTACCTGTACTAGTTATAGTTACTATCTGTACTAGTTATAGTTACTATCTGTACTAGTCATAGTTACTACCTGTACTAGTCATAGTTACTATCTGTACTAGTCATAGTTACTATCTGTACTACTAGTCATAGTTACTATCTGTACTAGTCATAGTTACTACCTGTACTAGTCATAGTTACTATCTGTACTAGTCATAGTTACTATCTGTACTAGTCATAGTTACTACCTGTACTCCTAGTCATAGTTACTACCTGTACTCCTAGTTCTCCTAGTCATACGTTACTATCTGTACTGTCATACTACTAGTATACATACATACTACTCTCTGTTGCAGGTGAAGACTTGGCAACAGATGAAGGGAAATCAGCCAAAGCCAAGCGTTCTCACTTCGGCCGTGCGGTGTCCCTGAAGAACTTCATCCTGCGGAAGGGCAAGTCCACGAGCGTGGACCACGGAGACGGCGCCACCAAGGAGGAGGACGAGGAGGTCGAGGGAGGAGTCGAAGGAGGAGTCGAGGGAGGAGCTACCGATGGGGAGGTTGCCGCCACGGAGGAGACCGTCGACAAGCCGGCCGAGGAGGCACCGGCCGAGGAGGCGCCGGCCGATGTGACGCCTGCGGAGGGGGAAGAGGCGGTGAAAACGGCGAGTGACAAAGCCGAGGCTCCTCCCACCGCCGCTCCTCCCGCCGCCGCTCCCGTAACCAATGAGAACGGCTGCTCCAACGGCATGACGGAGGAGAGTGCCACACACAATCACCAGGAGGAGGAGCAAGAGAAGACGACAGGGAGCAGTCCCATGAAGAAGGAGGTGGTGAAAGAGGAGGTGAACGCTAAGATCATCAGTGCTACAGCAGTGAACAGCGGTGAGTCAGCCAGCCCAGACCCGGACAACTTCAGCCATGATGGAGACACTAACTACAAACTACAAGCTAATGCTAACAGCAAACTACAAGTTAACACTAACAGCAAACTACAAGCTAACGCTAACAACAAACTACAAGCTAACGCTAACAACAAACTACAAGCTAACATTAACAACAAACTACAAGTTAGCTCCAGCTGTAAACAGATAGACACAGACAGCAGTAAACGTGTGTCTTTCAGACCCACAGAGTTAGCAGCTCCATTAGCGCCAGGGGCTAGCGGGGAGGAGGGGAGAAGAGGAGAGGGGGAGGGGTCTCCGAAAAATGGAGACTGTGATGACACAGAGCCATGTGACCGGGAGGAGAGGGAGGAGGAAAATGAGAGGGAGGAGGAGGAGGGGGAGGACATGAGGAAGAGAGATCTTCGGGAGGCAGCAGCCGTCATCGTTCAGAGCGTGATGTCAGCCGCAACTGACCAATTAGAGAGGGAGCTGTCTGTGGTTGCCGTCGACACCAGCTTTAACGGTTGCTCTGGCAGCCAGCGGCCTGATGTTGATTTTAGATACTGAGCTCTCACACACACACACACACACATACACACACACACACACACACACACACACACACACACACACACACACTAGTCATAGACACAGAGTTACACACATTGACATACAGAGAGCGTGTAGACACATTCATAGATCCATACACAAAATGCAAGTGTAAAGTCATACACATATATGCAAGCGTACACGCATACATACACACACACACACACACACACTCAAAGATGCATGCAAGCACAGGTGCCATTTATGCAGTTATCTGCAAACATCTACACACATTTTGCCTGGCAAAAAATAACCCCAGCACAAACTGTGACATTCAGACACACAAAGATACTGTATATGCAGACACAGATGAGCATAGAGACAGACACAACTGCACTAGCATGACTACTATAATGATTACTACTATAATGCAGTATTAAGAACACTCCAATCCCTTTAAGATAACACTCCAGTGTTGTGGTTGTGTGTGTGTGTTCACCTTTAAAAAGAAAGGCAGAGAAAGAGGGAGGGAGGAGGCCAGAGATGAAAAACAGGGTATCTGCGGGGTATTAAAATCTCTTAAAAAGTATTCAATTCATAATTCCTTCCAAAGGCCTTAAAAGGTATTACGAAGTCTTACATTTAATTTGCACAGGTATTACATTTTTGGGGGGGGCAGCCCGACTGTCGGGAGTTATAAATAATATTAAATATATTAAATGTTTTCGTATTCAAGTCGTTGTTTTTTGCGGGGCTACCCGGAGCTTGGTGCGTCTGGCGAGAGCTCGTATGGAACGCGCAAGAATAAAAATTGGCGCATGTGCAACTGCCAGTTCAGTGTCGCTATGTGTTGTTTTGTATTATGTGTTGTCTTAAAAAGTCTTACATTTAAATTGTTGCAACCTGCAGATACCCAAAACGTTTATTATCGCTCTGAAAACAGAATGAGTTAAGTGTTTAGTACTGTAAGCCTTTCAGTACTAAACCACCATTTACAGAAAAATCGGGTTTTCCACAGGTTGTCACGTGTGTTTCCAATGTGCTTTTTGAACGCTTCACATGTGATTTAAAACGTTGGCATTTGTTGTTGCCCTAAACACAACATTCAAAGTTTGCACTGCAGCACGCCCGGCTAACAAAAGTTCAGATCAAACTAGACAATCAAATATTAATTAAGATCAGCTATTGCATGTCCTATTTCTCACCTAAAATGTTGTCAGAAATATATTTTAGTGAACCATTTAGGTGGATAAAGAGAGTTTACGAACACACACAAGTCAAGGATAATCCATATGCAGAAGTTCAAATGCATTAACTGCACCCCCACTGCCCAATGGTTCACACCCAGAAACGTCCAGAACACGGCAAAATAAAAACCAATACAGGCCGAGGGATGGGTCTCAACAATACAGGGCTCAACAATAGATGTGTGTGAACTGAAAAAACTATTTACGAGCACATAAAGATGACCTCCTAGAAGCTAGAAGCCTAGAGACAGTTCAATGACCCCCCCCCCCCACACCATTGCATAGAGGCCAGTGGCTGCAAAAAGATCTACTCAACCACCAGGACCTGTTGCTTGGACCAACGTCATTTCACTGGTTATGTGGTTGTGTCAACAAAGCATGTGAGCAGAGGCTCTTGTTTATCTTTGTTAGACTATGGCTAACAGCAGTCGTTGGCTAACAGCAGCAAACGTTTGGCTGAGCTTCACAAAAAAGATGGAATACAGCAAAAGGCAATACCTGCACTATGAGTATTTGGTGCGGCAAGGAAGCTCCTCCAATATCAAATCAAATCAAATTTATTTGTAAGGCCCGACAACACACGTTAATGTCCCCACGTCTTCTTTAAACAAGTCAAGAAGAAACATCACAATAATTCAAGAACAAAACAAGGACACCATAAGGTCATTTTTTTTTTTTAATAAATGCAAAATAAATAAATGCAACACTCCCAGACATACCCCACACGAAGGTAAGGAAAAACTCACTAAAACCTAGCAATAGGAAAAATAGGGGGGATCTCCCTTCTTAGATGTCGGTGATAGTAGTAGTAGTATGACAAAGCATTTGCTTCAACTCTCAACGTGTTGCAGCAGTAATGTTTACACTCGAGATCTCCTGTGCTGTACAAGCACTAATGTAGCAGGACGTGGAGAGAGGTCTGGCTCTGTGCTGTACAAGCACTAATGTAGCAGGACGTGGAGAGAGGTCTGGCTCTGAGAGATACTCGAGTGTAACAATATTGACAGCTGACATTCGTATTTTATAATAGAGATTCCCAAATGAATGCTAATCCTGGATGCAGGTTCACAGAATACCCTACCACCAATCGATACAAGTCTATATATTGGTCCTCATTCTCGAACATGTTTGTAAGTACCTTTGTAAATATCTTGGTAAAAATGTCATACTAACAAATTGACTAAAACCCTCCGGCTTCCTGAATGTGTGAGACGGTCTCTGTAAGTGGTGCAAATCATCGCAGCTGGGTTCCCATGAATGAAAAACTTCACTCATTCTTAAACTGCAAAGTGCGTTCTCGTACACCTGAATTTGCATACAGACACGCCCTGTCAGCTCCTTATAAGGTGAAAGAGGCGTGTGCAAAGCAGTGAGGGCCGTGTGCAAAACAGCAGAGGGTCGGCATTGCATCTGCACCATGCTGACCCATTCAATAGGTAGTGCGGAAGCGATTTGCGACTGATCTCAAAATGAGATTAGATTCAAATGTATTGTCATTATACAGCACAACGCTGCTGTCGGGACAAAACCTCATAACTCCATTTTTTAAATATATTTATTTTTATATAAATCAACTCCGTAGATCATCCTCCATATGTGTGTGTGGGTTTTACAAAGTTTAAACAATGGGAAAGCATTAAACCGATCATCTGTCTAAACCTCCTAACTCTATTCACCCTCAAATCTGTGTTTTTTCATCTGCTGAAAAGTTGGGTTTTTGGAGTTATTAGGTTTTGTCCCGACAGCAGCGACAAGTATAATACACCATCCAACCAGAGTGCAAATGTAACATTAAAGTGCAATGGTAACATACAATGCACAGGTGATGAAACCCAGACATCTTATTTAGTAATGTCAATACTGAACAACTGTGTCCTTGTCAAGAGCCAATCGCACATATTGATATTACTAAATGAGATGTCATGCTAATATGTCATGTTCTACAGTAGGACTTACTACTATAATACCTAATAAAACAAGTCATTAGAATAATAGAAGCCTACTTTGCTGGAACGATTAATTTTGCAGTGTGTGCGCTGAGGCTACCTCACTAAGCCGTTTCTCCACGCATTTATTTAGCTCAAGACTACCAAGACACACTCAACTCTAACCCTAACCATAACCACACTGTTACCTTAAACTTCCTATGTGTGTAGCCCATCGCATGTGTGTCGCTACATGACTACATTGCAACGTGTGCAATGAATAAAGACTTCTTCAAAGTCCAGTTGAATCTAATCTTAATCTTTAATCTAATCTTTCATCTTTAATGTTGATCTCTAACCATAACCCTAATCTTAACCACACTGTTACCTTAAACTAACCATAACCCTAACCTTATTCACACTGTTACATTAAACTAACCATAAATGTAACCTTAACTTTCTATCTTAACCATAACCGTTAAATGAACCATCATCATAGTATTGCTGTGTTTGTATCAGGGTGGGTGTCTTAGACTAGTGGCGAGAGCATTCACCTACGACCACAATCATTGTTGGTTCGACTCCCAGTAGTGGTGATTTGTTTTGGACTTTCGCCGATACGAAATGTAAATATATTACTTATACAATATGTAAATTATGTTACTTATGGCTATAACATAACGTACATTATGTACCTTTTTTCTTGTGGTTGATTAGTACTTTATTTAGGTTAGTAAATAGTGTTGCTAACGCTTTTGGGGTGCTTGACGTTAACACGTTTGAGAACCACTGAGCTTATATACAATAAGCAGCGTAGTAAGTAGTGAGTAGTGAGTGTAACAGGCCTCTTTAACTCACTTACATGTTGCTTCCATCCCTGGCCTCCTGTGCTCGCTGTAGAGGTACCTACATGTAGTTGGCCTTCTCTCAGCATTCAGCAGTAAAGCAGCTTTAGCAGACATCAATAGAGTTTAGTCCATCAACGGATTAGAGTGAAAATCAAAGTGTCACGGAGCCTCTTCACAAGCCAGATTAACCATACTGCTCTCTTTTTCTCTCTCCCTCTCTCTATCTCTCTCCCCTGGGGATACAAGCAGAAAGGTAGAAAAACAAACAAACACACAGACAGACAGACAGACAGACAGACAGACAGACAGACAGACAGACAGACAGACAGGTGGTGGATAGAGATGGATAAATAGATGTATATGTTGGTAGATTGACTGAAATCTATTTGTTCTGGGAATGTGTGACTGAGATCAAGCCTGGAGCACACAAAAAAAGATAATAATAATAATAATAATACTGCACAAGATATAAAGTACATTCCAATAACCAGGAAAAGGGGAAGACAGATAGACAGAAAGACAGACAGACTGGTAGTGTGAATACAACAGTCTTCCTTCATGTGTCCAATGCTCTTAAACTGTTCTCAAATCAAGCCTTGTTTTTTATAATATGACAAATGCTCTTCCATTTCCCCCACATGTTCTAATGATGATTTTCCATTGACCTTGTAACGTAGAAGTGTTCCGTGTTGTTGTTACTTTATGATGTATGTGTTGATGTATGTGTTGTTTGTGTCGTTGGTGACTAAAACATACTGAAACTAACACTTAGTGACGTTTAGACAACTAAAGACAGTTTTTTTTTATATCAATGTTCTTATTATATTTTTCCAAATATTCATATTTTTTAATATATTTTCCAATCTCTTCTGTTATCATTCACCAGAAAAAAAGGCGGGAAACGCGTGAGGCCACACAAAGAGGATTAGCACACGGCCCCCTGGGATTCGCTGAGCAAGGAGCTCTGAGCCCTGCCCCCTAACTCCTCCTCTCCTCTCCTCTCCTTCTCCTCCTTCCCACACCTCCTTCTTCCATCCCTGCTCCCTCCTCCCAAATAAACGGAGAGTAATCACGTGATAAAGCCACCATTCACCATGGTGAGAGCGATGCAATCCATATAGATGAGAGAGAAAAAAAGAAAAGAAAAAGAATAAATTCTACTCAAAAAGCAATAATTCAGCCATCTATCGTTCTATCGATCCATCAGCGGGCCAGTTTTGTTGTCCACCCGCTGGCACATTCCATCCATCCCTCCATCCATCCATGTACATTCATGTTTTAATTCTTTGCTTGTCTTTGTGAGATTTTATATTGTCTACGAAAAAAAGAAATCTAAAAATGAAAAATGAGACATTCCATTCCTGTCAAATGTTACTCTGCTATTACTCTTCTCTGTCTCTACCAATTTCTGATTGGTGGATAAAAAAATAAATTAAAAAAAGACTGTTAGTTTTATATCGACAGCCATTTTGATTTGTAGTTTCTTTTGTTTTGTCCCCGGTAGATATATGACTACAAGGTGCACCAGGACGTTGTTGCTACAGTATATATCCTCCCCCTGGACAACCACCACACTGCTCCCTCTTCAGCTCTGTGTTTCTGTGTCTTTAGACTGTTACTATATTGTGTACATGAACAACGACCACCGTCAAATATTAAAAGTCAAATGTTTTTGTTTCTTTGTTTTCTTTATTTTATTTTATTACATTTTTTGTTTTTCTAAATACACATGTCACTGTATCGCAGTCTTATGATCTGCTGTAATAATAAAAAAATAAAAATGTTTTGTTGGTCAAAGTTTTCACATGTTCGCTGACAAATTGTCAAAAAAAAATAGTACAATAAAGACTAAACTCTTAACAACTAACGGTGGCTTGTCATTGTGGCCGTGTATTTTGTCATTGTGGGCATGTATTTTGTTATTGTGGCCGTGGATTTTGTCAAGGCGCGTATGTCCAGGTTATATCAAAAGGATGTTTATTTGCATAAACAAAGTTCAGTTCAGTTCAGAGTTTTTTATTTGCCACATGGAATACAATCAGAGTTTCTTCATTACACAATCATAAATATCATTCCATGGACAAAAGGAGCAGGAAGAAGAATAAATCTTATAGAAGAATAAATCTTATTATCTTATCTTATCTTATATTAAAGGTCTCACAGAATGCAAAACGAATTGAAAGGCTTTAAAAGGTTAAGCCCGAGCGGTCCGGTACCGGACCGACAATAATTGCATGCCATAAATAGATCAATACAGTCCGTATTATTTAATGTAGCATTTCTTTTTTCAAATGTAGCCAAGAGTAAATACCTTAACCATATCAAAACAGCAGTCAAAGTGTATATTTTCCAATGATCTTAAGTGTTATAAACGCGATCTGATGAAAAACGGCGGAGCTATTTACATTATAAAAAAGTAACTGTACTTACAGTAGATTTCATTCACGGTTTTTGCTGCCCTGGTACTAAATCCCGATTGAACTCTGCCATTGGAAAGAGGAGATTTGGCCAGATCCATAGATGTATGACTTGGCCATAATAAGGTAATTTATAGGCCTGATATTCTATTCATGTTTAAAATTGCATGTGTCCGCCATCCGGATGGCAAAATTCAGTACTGTATCTACAAACCCCCCTGTAAATCATCTGCCCTATATTATTTTGCTTAGATCTTTTGTACACTTGATCTCAAGAAGGTGCTGAATAAGCTCAGTGACAATTATTCACGTCTACAGGTAGCGTGGAAGCGATTTGTGACTGATCTCAAAATTAGATTAGATTAAAATGTATTGTTATTATACAGCACAAGTACAATACACCATCCAAACGAGAGTGGATAAATAAATGCTCCATAAGTAAATAAATGCATGGAGAAACAACTTAGTGAGGCAGCCTCAGCGCATGAGCACACACACTCGTACTGTATAAGTGCGAAATTAATCGTTTCAACAAAGTAGGCTTCTATTATTCTAATTCTTATTTATTAGGTATTATAGTAGTAAGTCCTACTGTAGAACATGACATTAGCATGACATCTCATTTAGTAATGTCAATAATGAACGACTGCGCGATTGGCTCTCATATCTCGCTTTCATATCACAGCTGTAGATGTACTGCTACACTTTGCTCGCTTCATATCACAGCTGTAGATGTACTGCCACTATGCTTTGCTTCATATCACAGCTGTAGATGTACTGCTACGCTTTGCTCGCTTCATATCACAGCTGTATATGTACAGCTAACACTTTGCTTCATATCACAGCTGTATATGGACCACTATGCTTTGCTTCATATTAGGGCTGCAACTAATGACTATTTTGGTAGTCGACTAATCTGTCGAAATTTTTTTCGATTAGTCGACTAATCGAAAAACAATTATATAAAAAATATATATATATATATCTTTTTTTTGTGCACTACCTATCTTTGTGAAAGTGGCTTCTCAGCTCTGGTCCAGCTGAAGACAGAGCAGAGGAACAGATTGGACATTGAGCATGACCTCAGAGTTGCTTTGAGACTCTTGTCAGGACCAAACAACATCCCCAGTTATCCCATTAGTTCCCCCAAACGTACTGTCGGTCTGTTATGCGATACCGGAGTCTTATGGCGAGCACAGAAAGACTCAGAAGGAGCTTCTATCCCCAGGCCATCAGGCTGCTAAACGAACAATAATCGCTAAACGAACAATAATCACTATGCAACAACCATCAAATGCACACAGCACACACACCCACACGCACACACACACTCACTCAAACAAACAACACACTGCAGCACCCACTCTCCACACTTTAGATCACACAAACACACTTACACTTTATATTTATTGATAAAGGATTTGCACTACAACTCGTACACCTACTGTGAATTGTACCTAAACTGCACCTCGTCCATTTATGCCTTGCACTATATAGTATTGTATATTAGTACACTGCACAGTATTGTATATTGTATGGTAACTACGTCTACGAACATTGTACATATGTCTAAACTGAACACTGTGACCTCTCTTTTTTCTTCTAATTTTTACTATGTTTTTATTTCATACTTATCTTGTCATGCACAGTCTCTGGAGCGCAACAGTAAGAAGCATTTTGTACAAAAGTATTCTGTACTTCTGTATGACAACTATTAAAGAAACTTGAAACTTGAAACTTATGTTAAGCTAAGAAGTCTTCAGCTGGCTGGACCAGAGCTGAGAAGCCACTTTCACAAAGATAGGTAGTAAAAAAGAAAAAAAATTATAATAATTTATTTAATGACTAATCGACGCAACAATTCCTCGTTGACGATTTTTTATAATCGACGTTGTCGATTATGTCGACTAATCGTTGCAGCCCTACTTCATATCACAGGAGACGCAGATCCGACCCCCTCAGCTCCACCCCCTGCAGGTGCCGATTCATCTGACCCAGAGTTTTTTCTTGGTCGTGTAGCTGGTACCTCAGTTATGGAGGAGTTGGATAAGACAGTTGAAGAGCGCTGGCCCCTCCGGTATTCACTGCCAATCCCTTCTCTGTCCTGGATGATGACTTCCCCTCACTTACCTCGGCCGTTCCCCAGTCCTCCAGTAAAAGTAGTGAGCAACGTCATCTGTTAAGATTAGCAGTTAAAAAACACTCTGGTCGTTCTTTCTCTCCCAAGTCAGCGGAGGTCTCCCAGCCAGTTCTGCCACGACCATCCGGTCCCCCAAGGCCTCACCTGGCCTCAAAACGGCCCCTGTCTCCACCAGCGACAATCATAATAGGCGACTCAATAGTAAAAAATGCACACACTGTGGTTTTTCCAGGTGCCACAGTGGCGGTCATCATGGATAAAATCCAAGAGGTTATGACATCCTTCCCCGCTGCTGATTTGCTCATAGTGCACGCAGGTACAAATGACGTTAGAAAACAGCAGTCCGAGCTGTTAAAGCGTGATTTTATCCAGCTGTTTGGTGTACTGAAACATCTTCACTACAGCGTCAGTATCTCTGGCCCCACCCCCTCTCCTGGCTTTGGCATCGGCCGCTTCTCAAGACTGCTAAACCTAAACACCTGGCTCCAGTCCGCTTGTCGTACCCACAACGTGAACTTCATAAATAACTTTGACCTCTTCAGGGCGGTCAGGTGGCGTAGCGGAGATTGCGCTCGTCACCCATGCAGGAGACGCTGGGTTCGAGCCCAGCTCTCAGCGTTGCTACCAGCTTGGCTGGCCGTTCATACTAATACAATTGGCAGTATTAGGGTGTGGGAAAGCTGGCGGGTGGGAATCTGGCGTTGTGGACCTACAGGTCAGGTCTCGGCGCTTGCTAAGCGGGGCAGGACTTGTGGAGATAGCGTGCCCTCCCACGCGTTACACTTCACCAATGAGAGTCCTCGCTGCCAAGTGAAAAGAGCGTCACTGGCTTGACGGCGCACGTCTCGGAGGAAGCGTGCGTTAGACATCAGGACACCCTTGTACCGACTCGTGGGAGAACATGCGTACAACAACCAGGTAGGGGAGGGGGGGAATTGGCACAACGACTAATTGGGACGGGGAGAAAATCAGAGAAAAATAGGAGAAAGTTAAGGTAAAAAAGAAAAAAAAAACTTTTACCTCTTCTGGCAGCGTAGCAATCTCTTTGCAGTAGATGGTCTCCATTTAAACTTTGCAGGTGCCCGAGCACTTTCCTCCAACCTATCCTACAGCATCCATCACTGTACTCCTCCCTCCACCTATATGTCTCACTGACAGGTCCCTCAACCATTGATTATTATTAATTATACATTTGAAAGAATGCAGGTTATAGCTATATAAAATGTCTGTCCCATTGTACCAATCAATGGGATATATTGCATGTTGGCTATAACCTGCATTCTTTAAAAAAAATACTAACCTTAGTGTCATGCACTTGTCCTAATAAACTAACTACACTGTAACACGCAACACTTTGATGAACATTGTTACTCAGCTGATAGAGTTGTACCCTTCTTGCTGTCTTGTCGTACAGAACTTGTAAGTCGCTTGGGATAAAAGCGTCAGCTAAATGACTAAATGTAAATGTATAATTAATCAATAAAACAGATATTTAACAAATAAGAAATACAAATGCCACAGAAGGCATTAAATAATAATTATTTTCAATCATTTCACAATAATTGTGTTTGAATATCTGAGTAATTAAGTAATTATACATTTGTCCAAAATAGCTGGTTCAGATATGGTTAATCCAGCTGCCCTGTGATCAGATGAATCCATATTATTTATTTTTCAGACATCAAATGCGTAATTTTTTATCGTACAAATATTGTCATATTTATTTAAATTATGATTAATTAATTCCAAGGAGGCCCGTAGAGTTGACATGAAGGAATCACTATGATTCCTCCCAAATAAAGCAGAATCCAAGCTTAGGGACGGTTGGGGAATGCCAAAATCTAAGATGTCTTAAATGGCCCTAAGAGCACATTTTTTGTCTTAAGTCCGTTGGAGAATGAGACCCAATGTCCTGGTGAAAGATCCCACTCTTGCTAGTAACCTAAGTACGTTCTTTCTAAACTCTGTTAGTGAAATCACACAGCTGTTTAAACCCTCCAAGTTTGTACCACGCCCTGTCCAAAATGACCTCCCCATCTTTAATTAGGAGGAAATCACTGAAACCGAGGTGGCAAATACTATTATATCACTGAAAGCATCCAAGGCCAAGGATGCTCATGGGCTTGATACAAACTTTCTAAAAACAAATGTTGACTCCCTGGTGACACCTATTACACACCTGGTTAATTTGTCCATTAGACAATGTACTGTACTACAATCTCAGTGGAAGGTTGCAGTAATAACACCAATCTTCAAATCTGGTGCCAAAACGGACATATCAAATTATAGACCCATAAGCATCTTACCAGTGATCTGACAAGTGGATTGTTAAGTCCATTATTAAACATCTAGACAAAGGTCATTGAGATCTCATCTAGGTGTGATAGTGTATTGCGATCTCATCTAGGTCTGATAGTGTATTTAGATCTCATCTAGGTGTGATAGTGTATTGAGATCTCATCTAGGTGTGATTGATAATGTATTGAGATCTCATCTAGGTCTGATAGTGTATTGCGATCTCATCTAGGTGTGATAGTGTATTGAGATCTCATCTAGGTGTGATAGTGTATTGCAATCTCATCTAGGTCTGATAGTGTATTGCGATCTCATCTAGGTGTGATAGTGTATTGAGATCTCATCTAGGTGTAAGTAAGTAAGTAAGTAAGTAAAACGTTATCTGTATAGCGCCCTTCTCAGCACGAGTGCACAGAGTGCTTCACATCATTTTTTAAAACATCAGTGGAAAATACAAGAAATATACAATGGCATGCAAATTTCTTGATTCTGATTGGCTGAAACAGTGAAGTTGCCGGTTGTTATTTAGTATAACACAATCCACGTGACCCCAGATCCCTCCCACAACCGAATAACTTTTTTTTTTCTGTCTGAATCAATCCGCCATTGATAGAAAAATGGAAGTATGAATAGCTTTTGAACGAATCCTCCAAAAAAGATACAGTCAAGTCAACTGGAATATGTTAGTTCGTTACATACACATGGATTATGTAATTAATTTGTCATGACTCATTCTGAAACAAAAGAAAAATCGTGAAGATAAAAAAAAAATAGCAGATGTTTTTTTTCCAGTTTTTTTGTCAGATTTGATTGATTGATTGATTGAAAATTGTATTAACAGAGCGCAGAATGGGTACAATACAGTACGGCTCAATACACACAATTGTTAAGGGGATGCAGACCAGAGAAAGACTTTCGTCGTGTTTACATCAGGGTCCCCCATTTTCAATTCATCATAACATATATGACATACATGACATACAGATATAGACAGTACTGCTACATCTTGTTTAACACTTTGAGCGCCAGCCGTGTTTTCCTTTTTACCGGCTGGAATGCCACCATCCACTCCAATGTTAACGTTAATATCGCCTAATCTATGTTTTAAATTATGGCTATGTGTCTAATCTGCCCGTCGCTTATCAAAGAATCATTTTCCAGTCAACATTGTCAAGGCAGATTGTTTTTTATCGCTTCATTTCCTTTGATAGCATTTTGAAAATCACCGTTTTCGCGGAAAAAACAACCCATGCCTATGATAATCGCCTTTTACTGGAATATTCCAGAACGTTGTCATTTGTCGGCCTATTTATGAATCGTTTTCAAATAAACGCTAGATGATCGATAGTATATGTGTGCGCACACACGCTCGTGCCGCGCGCTGATAATCGCTGCTCTTATTTCCTCATGGCTTTTACAGTCAAAACAGCCATATCACATATCACATAAACGCTTATATATCCGTGAAAACGAGTCTGATTATCCTAACACTGATAACATAGATTCCTTACCTGAGGTCAGATGGTATCCAAATGGTTTATTCCAATTTCCGATCAGCATTCGAAAAAATCGATAATTGTATTGATCCATCGTGTGTACAGTATAACCCATATTCGCCGTGGCTCAGAGGCTCCAGAATGAACTCTGGTAGACCCCGGCTGCATCAGCGAGAAGTAAAATGTGGAGTCAGAAATCCGTTCTCCCATTCACTTTCATTGTGTCCATTCCAAAAGGATGATTTACCATCTGGGAGACGATAGGGGGCGCTTTTTTCACATCTGAGCGCCGGCGGTCCCTGGATCTCCAACGGTAGGCTCGCGTGATGCAATATGATTTCAGATCGCTAATAATAAAAAATAAAACCAAGAATACTCGTGACATGGCATTCAACGGTCGGGGGGTAAACCCGAGAAAAGCCGTGAGTGGCATACAAAGTGTTAAGAAGCACAGTGAAGTTACCGGTTGTTATTTGATTGATCGATTGATTGATTGATTGAAAATGTTATTAACACTTTGAGCGCCACTCACGGCTAATCTCGGGTTTACGATTGTGACGTTGAAAGCCACGTCACTGCTTTTCTCTGATTTCTTTTATTATTATTATTTTTTGCGATCTGAAATCATATTGCATCACGCGAGCCTACAGTTGGAGATCCAGGGGCCGCCGGTGATCAGATGTGAAAAAAGCGCCCCCCTATCGTCTCCCAGATGGTAAATCACCCTTTTGGAATGGACTCAATGAAAATGGACGGGGGAAAAAAACATTCCAGTCCACATTTTCCAGTCCACTGATGCAGCCGGAGTTACCAGAGTTCATTCTGGAGCCTCTGAGCCGCGGCGAGCATGGGTTATACTGTACACACGTTGGATCAATATACTTATCGATTTTTTCGAATGGTGATCAGGAATTGGAATATACCATTTGGATACCATCTGATGTCAGGTAAGGAATCTATGTTTATCAGTGTTAGGATAATCAGACTCGTTTTCATGGAGATATAAGCATTTCCACTATATGTGATATGGCTGTTTCACTGTAAAAGCCATGAGGAAATAATAGCAGCGATTATCAGCGCACGGCACGAGCGTGCGTGCGCACACATATACTATCGACCATCGTTTATTTGAAAACGATTCATAAATAGGCCGACAAATGATAACGTTCTGGAATATTCCAGTAAAAGGCGATTATCAGGGAATGTGTTGTTTTTTCTTCGAAACCGAGTGGTTTTCAAAATGCTATAAAAAGGAAATGAATCGATAAAAACACAATCTGCTTTGCCAATGTTGACTGGAAAATGATTCTTTGATAAGCGATGGGCAGATTAGACACATAGCATAATTTAAAACATAGATTAGGCGATATTAACGTTACATGAGCCGTGGACCGTGGCATCAACGGGGTAAAAAGGAAAACACGGCCTGGCACTGAAAGTGTTAACAGATTGCAGAATGGGTACAATACAGTACAGCTCAATACACACAATTAAGGGGATGCAGACCAGCGAAAGACTTTCGTCTTGTTTACATCAGGGTCCCCCATTCTCAATGCATCATAACATATATGACATACAGATAGACGGTACTGCTACATCTATACATTTATGACATACCAGATTTACAAATACAGTACTGTTTGTGATACAAGAAGAGTCTAAAAAAGAGAGTATATACATTTGATGAAGAAACTGTACATTGGAGGAGGTTGATAGGTAGGATTTTTTTATATGAAGTTTGTAGTTAGATGACATGCTTTGTAGCAACCTCCCTCTGCAAAAGGACACTGTCGCACGAAGCGATTTCACTAACGAAGCGATTTCACTGGATGTCCCGGACACAATGGAAGTATGGATATATTTGTAACGAATAATTAAAAAAAGATACAGTTAACTGGAATATGTTAGTTGTTTACACAATGTTGGATTATGTAATTGGTTTGTCATGACCCATTGTCAAAACAATATTATACAACGGCATGCAAATTTCTCGATTCTGATTGGCCATTCACACGTCTTTATTGGCAACAATCCACGGTCCTGGGCTCAGGACCCGCCCACAACCGAATCACATAACCCTCCCCGGCTCACTCCGGGAGAAAACAAGATCGCGGACAACAAATGGTTATGTTGAAAGCACCATAACGACTAAATATGAAGCGATTCTGTCAAGGGGAATGTGTTAGTATTTTAAACAATGTTGGATGATGTAATTGATGGGTCTTGAGTCAATCTAGAACAAAAGAAAAATCGCGGTTTGATTGATAGATTAATTGATTGATTTAAATTTCTACTTCCTTCTTTCTACTGACTGCAGCGTTCTCTCTCACACTGTCCGACGCTGGCGTACCCACAAACACACACACACACATACACACACACACACATACACACACACACGCACGCACACACACACACTGTGACACACACACACACGCACACACACACACACACACACACTCCTGTCTGCAACAGCGGGGGAGTCAGACTGAGAGAGAAGCAGCGCTGTTTTAAGTGAGCATGGTCTATTGAATTGATTGATTGGTTGATTGCTAATTTTATTACTGTACCCCTGGTTTCCAACTGGTTAAGTTTAGGCTAAAAGAAATAAATAAAAAAATAGGGCGAAGAAAACGTTTTTTTCCTATAGGGCAAAGAAAACGTTTTAATTTGTTTTACCTACTTTATATAGAAGCTGAAGTTCTATGGAAAGTAGGTCTGCATTCCCTTAACAATTGTGTGTATTGAGCCGTACTGTATTGTACCCATTCTGCATCTGGTAATACAATTTTCAATCAATCATTCCAATAATACACAGTTGGATGTGTTAGTTGGTTGGATGCACTTCAAGCTGCTTCCACATGAGGCAACTTCTCTCAATCATTCCAATAATACACAGTTGGATGTGTTAGTTTGGTTGGATGCACTTCAAGCTGCTTCCACATGGAGGCAACTTGTCTTTTTTGTAGTTGTGGGAACTACATTTTCTGGCGGATGGTTTTTTCAATAAATCTTCGATTAATGTGTGTTTATTGTATAGAAATAAGGTTGGATGAATCTGGCAGTTGTATAAAAGCTTTACACCACGTGCAGTCGTGGTTTGTGACCAATAAACCATGCCTAGGGGGGTCTAACGACCACCCCTAGGCATGGTTTATTGGTCACAAACCACTCCTGCGTGTGATGTAATGCTTAAATACATCGCAGGATTTATATGAAGTTTGTTGTTAGATGGCATGCTTTGAAGCACCGCACCTCCCTCTGCTTCTAGACACGGAGGCAACTTTAAAAAAAATAATTACCTATATGATGGACCGGAGTTTTGAAATGTTTCTTAAGTGAAAGAAACTATTGCGGTACGATTTTTTACATGTTTGTCCAGATGCATGGCCTGGTCGAATATGACCCAGAGGTTTATTTTTTTTTCTCTTTTTCCCCCTTTCTTTTTCCGTTTTTCTCCCATCCCAATGTTAGTCGTTATGCCAATTCCCAATCCCCTACCTGGTCGTTGCGTGCTCTGCCCCCTACCGTCGGTCTGGGAGGGCGGAGACTATCACATGCTTCCTCCGACACATAGCCAATCCCCACTTCTTTTCACCTGGCAGCGCGGACTCTCACTGGGGGAGTGTAACGTGTGGAGGACACTACCTCCCCCAGGATCCGACCTCACTGTGCAGGCGCCCCGACCGATCTATAGGAGTCGCTGTTTTACAACGGCCAGGACCCACCCTCGCCGGGTTTTCCCACCCTCTAACACTGCCAATTGTGTTAGTATGGACGGTCGGCCAACCCGGAAGCACCACAGCTGGATTCGATCCCACTGTCTCTGTGGTGGTGGGCAGACGCTTAGACCGCTGCGACGCAGAGATTTCTTATGTGGTTAAGGGAACCCATGTGCGAGGCTACTATTGAGGCAATGGTATCTGGTGCTATGATTAGTACCTCTGTTTTTGCCACATTGAGCTGCAGGAAATTCCTACCCATCCAATTTTCGATGGCCGATAGGGTGAGATGAGAAGGCCTAGGGGGAGCATGTAGAGTGCAAAAAGGATTGGTGCAAGCACAGATCCCTGTGGTACGCCGCACGAGAGGGGTGAAGGGTCAGATTTAAAAGGACCTACAGCAGTGGTGCCCAACCAGTAGATCGCGCGCTGGTTTCAAGTAGACCGCGAGATTATTTTGGTAAATCATTTAATTTGATTTGATTTGGAGGGGAGGACAAAAAACGTTCGAGCAGTCCTGTGTATAACAGGCAGTCAGGCAGCCTGAGCCAATCGATACCGTCTACATTCCGTACATTCCGGACAGCGAGCTTCACCCATAGGGATGCAAATTGGTGCCTTTGTTTTCATGGAGTGGCATGAGTGGGGGTCGGGCCCATCACCTGGCAGGAACAGACCACCAGTTGCGGAGGGAGCAGGACGGACCGCAGTACTGTCACGAGTGCGGGGGGTCTGGGAAACGTCCGGGGGTACCAGTCGGGCTCTCTCACGCCTTCTCTCCCGGAGGCGTCCGTCGATGCGAATAGCGAGGTCGATTAGGCCCTCGAGAGAATCGGGCTCCTCTCGGGTCGCGAGCTGGTCCCTTACTGCGTCGTTGAGCCCCCTCAGGAAGGTGAGACGAAGCGCCTGATCGTTCCAACCGCTCTCGGTTGCGGCCAGTCTGAACTCCAGCGCATAGTCGGTGACACTGCCACTGCCCTGCCGGAAGGTGCCCAACCGAGATCCTGGGTCCTGGCCACGAGCTGGGTGGTGGAAAACCCTGCGGAGCTCTGCCACGAAGTCTGGGTAGGAGAAACAAAAATCAGCCCTCATAGACCAGGAGGCAGTAACCCACTGTGCTGCTCGGCCTGAGAGCAGGTTAGTCATGTAAGCTACTCGGGCTCCCTCTGATGTAAATCGGCTGGGTTGATGAAGGAAAACCAACTCACATTGCATGATGAATGTGGCACAATCCTCGAAGTTACCGTCGAACAAACGTGGTTCGGAGAGACGGGGCTCCCGAGGTGCGAGGTCGGGAGGTGCGGGGTCTGCCGCGGCTGCGGGTGGTGATCTGGCTGAGACTCCTGGGACAGGTGGGGTTAAAAGCAGGGTGTTAAATGCTGCACTGAGCGTCTGTAGCTGGTGCAGAATATCAGCCTGCTGATTACCCTGGGCTGTCTGCTGGGTAGCCAGAGAGCTAAGAGACTCCTGAATAGGCTGGACCTGGGCCCGGAGGTCCTGCACAGCAGCCGCACCTAACTGTAGGCTGTGGTCGTTGGTCAACTCGATCTGGACCGCCAACGCTGCCCTAACTCTGTCTGTGTCGGCTGGGGTCGTCATGGTCGGGTCATAATGTTATGGTTTGAAACCGACCCCAACAGCACGGCACAGACAAGTAGTTCAGAGTTAGCCAAAAACTAGGGCGTATTTATTTACAAAATAGGACTGAGCGAAAAACAACAAAAGCACAAGGGGAGAAATGTTCTTGGCAGAGTTGTCTGCGGCCCTGCAGCTCGTCTTCTGAGCAGAGATGGCACCGTGGCGTTGCGCCTCTGCCTCTGCTGCTCTGCAGCTACTTGTCGATCCACTCGGGAAAACAGAGAGAGAGATAATGTCAAGAGACGAGCGAACGGGATAACAGGCAGTCCAGTATTGATTAGCTGAGTCAGTAACAACAACAAGCGGCTCCTCTTCAGTGTTAACAAAACACACAAAAAACAGAAAGGTCCCGAGTCCCGGAATTTGAGAGAAAAACAGAGTATCCAAAAAAAAGGTACGTTCCAAAACTCACCAAGGCGCAATTGCGCAAAGCGGTCTACGAGGCAGAGATCCAAAGGATGGCAGAGCAAGCAACAGCGGCGACTTCCAACAGACGTCCTGGAGAGAAAAAGACGAGGTACAACACGGGGGGAACAGGCAGCAGCCAGTGGAAATCCAAAACGACCCGACAATGAACGTTAGGAAACCCAGAGTATATGAAGGGCTCCAGCGAGCTGATTAGAACTCACTTCAGGTGCGCGACGGTAATTGGTACCATGAAGACCTTGAAGCGTGCGGAGGCAACGGACCAATCCTCACAGTAATGACCTAAGCATGTCACTTGTTAAAAAAACAATGGATACCATACTAAAACCGTTTACCATTATGCAACTTGTCATTCAGGAATGGTGTATTCCCAAATAAAATGAAAAAGGCAAAGGTCATCCCAGGTTGAAAAAACCCTCAGCTCGGAACTAGGCAGAATCTGCATATGGCTCGCTGATAACAAACTATCATTACACATGGGCAAAACAGAGTCCATTCTCTTCGGTTCAAATAACAAACTCAGCAAGACCGACGGCTTCTCAGTTACAGTGGGTGACAATATTGTCACAAGGAAAGATGAAATTACCTACCTGGGTTCCATCCTAGAGGCTAATCTCTCCTGTGACAAAATGGCATCCAATGTAATAAAAAAAGTCAACCAACGAACTCGATTCTTGTACCGGATCTCCTCTCTGGTAAACAAGAACACCCTGAAGACTCTGGCAGGAGCACTCATTCAGGGGTACTACGACTATGCTTGCACCTCATGGTACCAAAGCACCTCAAAGGCGCTAAAAACAAAATTACAAACATCTCAAAACAAACTGGTCAGACTACTGCTTGACCTTACTCCTAGAACCCACCTCACCCCTGCCCACTTCGACAACCTAGGATGGCTTAGAGTAGACGACAGAGTACAACAACTTGCAATGGGCCTGGTCTACAAGATACACTACACGACCAAGGTACCCATGTACATGTCAAAATACTTCCCAAAGGTCAGTGAATACCACGATCACAACACCAGAGGGAGCTCCACAAATCATGTTAAACCCAGATTCGGCTCAAATAAGGGACTAAACACGTTTCGCAATTATGCCACATCAATGTGGAACGCCCTACCCAAAGCTGTAAAGGAATGTGGATCACTACCCACTTTCAAAACCTCTCTCAAGGGACACCTACGGGAGACTGCAATTCAACACTGGCCCCTGTAAATATCCTAACCCAACCCCCTCCAATGTACAGTCATTTACCTAGTATGGTTTTGTCAATAGTTCAATGTACAATTGTGTTTGTTTGTACAGTGTCTCCTCCCCCCCCCCCCCTCAATGTACAGTGTTACTTGTTTATACAGTGTGCCCCCCGCCCCCCCCCCCCGCCCCCCCCCCCCCCCCCCCCCAACCACCTCCAATGTAAATTACCCAGTATGGTTGTCAATATCCCAATGTACCCCCCAACCCCCCCCACCCAACCTCCTCCAATGTACAGTTTCTACGTCAAATGTATATACTCCCTTTTCTTGACTCCTTCTGTATCACAAACAGTACTGTATTTGCAAATCTGGTATGTCATAAATGTATAGATGTAGCAGTACTGACTATCTGTATGTCATGTATGTCATATATGTCTATATGAATTGAAAATGGGGGACCCTGATGGAAACAAGACAAACGTCTTTCTCAGGTCTGCATCCCCTTAACAATTGTATGTATTGAGCCGTACTGTATTGTACCCATTCTGCAATCTGTTAAATAAAGTTTTCATTCATTCATTCATTCATTCAGTCTACAAAGCAGGCAATAAACAACACTTCACAAACTACAGACCAATGTCCTTGCTCTCACAGTTCTCAAAAGTACTGGAGAAATTATTTGTGGACAGGTTGGATCACTTTGTAGAAAATAATAACTTACTAACTGAGAACCAATACGGTTTTAGAGCCAACAGATCGCCCTCAATGCAGTGGCGGCTGGTCAATAGGGGGCGCTAGGCCGCCGCCCTCCCTGGTTAAAAGAAGAAGAAGAAAGGAAAGTATTCATGCCCCCCCGGCCCCTAGCGGCCTAGCCCCCTCCAACCCCTTTTCATGGGCGCTCGATCTCAGCTCCACGGTCCGTGCGCAACTCACAGGGCAAATACATACGTACGTGTAAATAAATACGTACGTACAACATAACACAATCAAATACGAATACGATATCCGAGAGCGCTTGGTCTAGTGCCCGAAGTAGTCACTCTATTGGCTGAGAGTGGCACGTGACATCGCCTCGAGGAAATGCGCTCTGCTAGTAGTTGTCTGGTTGTCTGCTAGTAGTTAGCTGGTTCGGTAAGAACAACAACAACAAGCTATATGGCTGGATGCAGTCTGGGCAGTGGACATGGACAGTCTGGACATATACAGGACCGAGGCGCGCTTCAACTAAACTAAGTGAGTTGCGTTTTTTCTCTCTCTCTCTCTCTCTCTCTCTCTCTCTCCTCTCTCTCTCTCTCTCTCTCTCTCTCTCTCTCTCTCTCTCTCTCTCTCTCTCTCTCTCTCTCTCTCTCTCTCTCTCTCTCTCTCTCTCTCTCTCTCTCTCTCTCTCTCTCTCTCTCTCTCTCTCTCGCTCTCCCTGTTAGAGCGATGCTGTGTTGTTGAACTAACTAATTAATTTCGCCGCGGGGGGGGCCATAATCACCCGGACAATGAATGGTAACTTGTTTAAAAATGACAAGATATACATATGTTACTATTATTGGATGGATCAGAGAGAGAGAGAGAGAGAGAGAGAGAGAGAGAGAGAGAGAGAGAGATGGAGGAGAGAAAGAGACAAGTGGAGGAAGAGAAACAAAAGGTGGGAGAGAGAGAGAGAGAGAGAGAGAGAGAGAGAGAGAGAGAGAGAGAGAGAGAGAGAGAGAGAAGCTGTCCATGTTTGTGTAGGGCTATTGGAAACGTTGACTGACTGTGATCATATATTGATTGATGGCAATGGTGATAATATTCGCCAATGCGTGCCTTGTACATGTTTGCAAAATGTTTGGTATAGCGCCCCTCCTAGAGAAGAATTCACCAGCCGCCACTGCCTCAATGTCATTGATTGAATTAACTGAAGAAATAATAACAAACATAGATAGAAAGTTGTACACAGTTGGAGTCTTTGTAGACTTAAAGAAGGCCTTTGACACAATAGATCACAAAATCCTTATAAGGAAAATGGTCAAATATGGCTTCAGAGGGGTTGTGTCAGATTGGCTTGAAAGCTACATAAAAAACAGAGAACAAATTGTACAACTTGGAGATTGCAAATCTAGATGTATGAGAATAATGTGTGGAGTCCCTCAAGGCTCGGTTCTGGGACCCAAACTGTTTAATCTATATATTAATGATTTGTGCTCGGTGTCAAATGTATTGAAGTGTGTACTATTTGCTGATGATACTAACATGTTCTGTACAGGGGAGGACAGGCCCGGACTGGCCATCGGGAGCACCGGGAGTTTTTTTTTATTATTTTTTTTTTTTTTTCCAGGCCATTGTTTCTAGTTGTGGCGGCGGCGCGGCACGATAGTTAGATAACCTAGGTGGGTGGGGAACAACCAGGATTTCACTGTCTGCCACAGAGTTGGAGAACTATCTGACTCTCTCTCTCCCTCATGCGGATCACACACACCCAATCGAGCCGTGCTGCCGCTTGTGATTGGTGGAGGCGGGACCAGGCGATACAACTGATTGACAGCGGAGGCGGCGAATGGAATGGCAGATGGCACTCAGATGCAGAATAACAGCCAGGCAATGCGCTAGGTAGTGAGGGACTCGGGAGAGATACAGTAGAGCGAAAGTCAATTAACGTTGATGTCAAGATGGACAGTGGAAGAAAGAGAAAGGGTGGAGGAGAGAGGGGTAAAACAAAGAAAAATAAAGGCCCTTACAGGAGATTCTGCTAAATCCGGCAACATTTATCAAATGTTTTCTTGCACCAAGGTCAAGGAACCAGCAGGTTAGTCAGTGATAAAAATAAACATGTGGATGTTAGCTAACGTTACCATGCAATGCATCATCTCCCCTGTCAAAAGCCCAATGTTAAATCTGCCAAGAAACAAATAAATAATTTAACCCTTGTGTCTGAAAACTAAAGTGTTATACTCTTACCATATTAGGGGACTAAATTGAAAAACGCCATAAAAAGATTATATGTTGAAATAATTTCCCACTTTCTTTTCCATAAATATTATATTCAACTTCAGATTAAAAATGAAATACTCCCACTTTTCTGAAAGGAGTTGTTAAATCTGACATTACAAAAAACAATATGTGGTGGTTATGATTGGGGCTGAAGTTGAATAAACAATTTATGAAAGAGAAAGTCAAAATAATTCCAAGATAATTCAAAGATTACACACCTTTGCCACATATATTGGCTACAAACATAATCACTGCAAAGTTATCAAAAAATAAGAATCTGATCAGACACAAGGGTTAAGTTCAGGGGCGGGGCTAGGGGGTGGCTACTTGGGCTCAAGCCCCGAATGTTTTCTGAAAAGCCCCGAATCTATTTATAAAAAAATAAAAATAAAAATCTTTTCTTTTTTTGACAATTAATCATTGTTACATGAAAATATGTTTGCACCAGATTTAGCAGAAGCTAATTTCCATCTGTAGTCTATCCAGCTGCTAACTGTATTTTAGTGAGTTAAGTCTTAGTGTTATGGTAGACTCAGACCTAAGCTTTAAATCACAATCAACAAGTTGACAAAAACATAATTCTTCCACCTTAGAAACATAGCTAAAGTACGGCCATTTATAAATCAAAAGGACGCTGAAAACCAGATCCATGCCTTTATCTCAAGCCGACTCGACTACTGTAATGCACTCCTTACCGGCCTCCCGAAAAAATACGATGATAACTGTTACAAAGGGTCAGATTAAACCGAATATATATATTTATTGCTTGAGATATATTGTATAATATTTGTATATCGTCTGATATCCCTTGTATATTCTTTGTACATATACACGGAATATCCCTTTACCTAGTACAGGCCAGACCATAATATTCGTTCTCCTATTGGACAGCGACCCCCCTAGGCGCCACGGCCATACCCCCAATGTCTAGTTCAAAGTCACCGCTAAGACATGCCTGAACATGCCCGGTTTTGCGCAGTAATACGAGACAGAAATAAGGCTGGTACTAGATTATTCACCTTACGTATAAATACGGTGCAGGTGGATACAGCAGTATGTTACCCTAATAAGTTGAATCCTTCACCACGATACAACGTGCTGTGAAGTGGGCCCGTTTTTGCCCCGAAATAGAGCCTTGAGACCGCGTGCGAATTGATAGCTGAAGTGTCAGAGTTTAACGCTGTATCGTCGAGTTCAACCTATTCTATTATTAAGTAATAGTCTATTATGTATAGTGTATCGTGCGGCTACCGTTCTACAGTGACCAGCATTACCAACGTTGCATCGTACCGAGCTAGTGTGCTTATCCAGGCTGGGCGGCCTAACCTTGTGCCGTCATCCGAGGAGCCCTAGACGAGAACCGTGTGGATATGTACACTGGATAACCTACACCGACGACTACAGAGCCCTTTTCGGCTGGATTATAATGCTTTGGTCCTGTGGCTGTTGGAGCAGAGAATCGTCTACACCCACTACCGTGTGGGATTTACCCTGTGAGGAGCACCGTCGAGCCCGCCTCTAGGACTCTGAGGCTGGCTAGCTTTCCTCCATGCGGCACTGCACACCGGAGAATAGCTGTTGCTTGTCTACGGATCAAGGGATTATTGCACTGTCTCCTGTACCTGGAGTCTCCTTATTCCTCGTTGATCCAGACTTTTGCTACCGACAAATCCTCTCCCCTGCTGGCTTACAACCGGAGGGAACCCCCCTAGTATCTCCAGCTGACCTACTAGTGTACCATATATAATTCTTATGCTACGGGTGGTATTAATTATCCCCTGCGTAATATGCTCATGGACTTACGCTCTTGACCTATTCATGCACATTCTTCGCCTTACAAGCGCAACTCTCAATCTTGATAAATAATGTAAGATAATCTTGGTGCTCTTCTAATAAATACTATAAACAGTACTTTCTTGTTAAGCCGTGTTATTGTGGGGGTGTTCATCACATATACCTGTGTACTGTATGGCCAGTAGTAATGTACATAACGCAGTAGTGGTTTAATGATACCATACTTATTCAATACAGTCAGGGAATTGTACCCCTCAGTTACAATTGGTCCTTCGAGCCGGAGGGTAATTAGCGTAATATTAATATAATATTAATATTGACATGGCCAGCGGTGAACACTCCACAAACGGCTCTCCTAAGCTAGAACGCCCGACGCGCAGACGGCAGCCACCTCCTTACCTAGAGGACTACGCTGCCAGTCTACTACCTAGCTTTATACAGACGTTAAATACGGATAAAATAAATAAAGCGGATAGTAAAAGTATGTCAAACCCTACCGAACAGGCGACCCTGCCAGTAGAGACCCTAGTGGGTTCTAACGTAACTGACCAAGCTCACGGGGGGGACCAGGAGGGACATGACACGACTATACCCCCAGACAACGACCACGGGACGGTCCCCGGAGAGCTCCAGGATAAAGAAAGCGCTCCAGGGACAGAACCCGACCCACTACCAGAAGAGAAGCGCGCCCCGGAGACGGACCTCGAGGCGCGCCCAGAGAACAAATCGCCAACGAGCACTGCCAGAAGCCGATCGCCTCCGTCGGTGTCTTCCCCCAGCGAAGCGGACAAGATGCTGGCGCAGGCATTCATCGCCACCCTGGCAGCCTCCACCGAACGCGATCGACTTCAAGCGCAACAACTAAGTGAGCGCGAACATTCTACCAGGGAAAGAGAACGCCTCCAGGCTCAACAGACGAGCGAGCGCGAACACGCTGCAATCGAGCGAGAGCGCTTCCAGGCGCAACAAAGGAGTGAAGACGACCGCATAAGACTGGAGACCAGACGCCTTCAGACGGAAGAGAACATTGAAAGAGGCCGCGCCGATGCACAGCGCGCCGCCGCCAATGCACAGCGCGACGCCGCCTATGCCAGCGCCAATGCACAGCGCGACGCCGCCCATGCCAGCGCCAATGCACAGCGCGACGCCGGCAATGCCCAGCGCGAAGCAGTGCGCGACGCCGCCCATGCCCAGCGCGAGGCAGAGCGCGACCGGCTGCAGGCGCAGATGATGGAACAATTGATTGCCATAGCGACACCCCCTCTCTCCGCACGGAGCTCCCGGAGATCATCGCGACAAGGGTCTAGGGCACATTCCCCTACCCGACCAAGCGACCCGGGACCCCGCCAACAGGAGGATCCTGTCCACGTCTCCGAACCCCCTCCCCGACCGGTCCATACGAGACCCAGCAACCGGGAAGAACCGGCCTACGTCGCCGAGAGACTGAACAGAAGACTCCAGGACCTAGCAGAGGAAGAGGAAGAGGAAGAGGAGGAATGTCAAGCCGACCAGCAACGTACTCTGGACCAGGAGGCCCAGTACAGCCCCGACGTCAGCCCCGAGGCCCTGCGTTACAGACCCCCGACTCAACTCAAGGGTGAGTTTGACGCACCGCCAGCCCCGAGGAACAGCACCTGGGTACCCGGGCCTTGGTACCCACCGGGTACCAGCCCACCACGACACGTAAGAGGAGACTCGCCTAGGAGGCCTCTCCCCCAACGCTCACCGATGTGCCAGCCATCCATGGCATCGTACCTTGGCACACCGACGTTCCCGGACTTCACACACGAGAACAGAGCACAGTACACAGAGCTACGAATGTGCCTAGAGACAATGATGTCCGATGTCCCCGATGAGACGTACAAGTATGCTATCCTACTCAAGCACCTGAAGGTGCCCAGAGCGCATAATATAGCGCTGGCATATTCCAACTCAAGTACCCCATACACCGCGGCTCTAGTAGCCCTCGCCAATGTTATGGACGCATATGGGACTACGTGATACAAGAGATAAGAGACATTGACCGTCTCCCCCCAGCCAGAGACAACAGAGCACTGGATGACCTCTCTATCAAGGTACAGTCCCTGGTAGGGATGCTGGGGTCCCAAAAGGAAAAGGGGATATACGAACTGTATGCTAACTCTAATGTAGAAAGGATATTAGAGAAGCTCCCTCCCGCCCAACAAGAGCGCTTCAGGCGGCAAAGAGACCACCGCGACCCCAACGGCCCAGAGGCATCCCTCCTAGACTTATCTGATTTCCTCGCCAGGGAGGTCAGCAGCCTACGACTGGACACGTTCGTGTGGAGTGGACCAAGCCCAAGAGATGGACCTCGGGGATCAAATGATAACCGCCGGTCGGTGACCGTTATGCACCAAGCCGAATCAATACCGCAGCACAAGAACCACAACACCCCCTCGACGAAAGAGGAGTGGAAGATTGAATGCCAGTACTGTGAAGGGGAACATCGGCTGTATCAATGTGACAAGTTCAAGAAGCTGACCACGGACGAGGTGAGTCAGTGGATCAAAGACCACCGCCGCTGCTTCCGCTGCGCGCGCAGCCATATGGCAGCTGAGTGCCGCTTGAAGAAGAAGTGCAGCAGGTGCGGCGGCGCCCACTTGGAGGTCCTGCATGACATCAACAGGCGTCCGCCAGGACAACAAAGTGGGCCCATCACGGTAATGTACCAGGCCGAGGCGGTGGCACCAGTACCAAAGATCCACCAGACCGCCCCCTGGTGTCCCGACTGCTACAGCAGACACTGGGAGTCACGGTGCCACTCGGACGACCGCGAGTCGGCACCACTCCAGAAGATCCAAGGCAACCGACCAACAGGAGTGCTCCATATAGACCAGCATAGCGGGACCCCCCGAGTGCTCATCAAAGTGGTCAGAGTGCTCCTGAGCTACGAGGACAAGGTCCTGGACACTTACGCCGTCCTAGACGATGGGTCTGAAAAGACTCTCCTCCTCGCTTCCGCCGCAGCCCAGCTGGGTCTGCGGGGTGCCAAAGGAACAATGACCATACGTACCATCAGAAGAGACCAGAAGACCATAAAGGGTAAAAATGTCTCCTTCAAGATAGCAGCGGTGGACCAGCCCGAGAAGCAGTATAGTATTACCAACGTCTTCACTAGCCACGACATAGGCCTGTCTCAGTACACCTACCCCATCCCACAGCTGATGGCAAAGTATGTGCACCTACGTCAACTACCTATACCGCTTATCGACGGCGCCACACCGACCCTGCTCATCGGCTCCGACCACGCGGACCTCATTCTCCCAATTGAGGCGGCCCACATCGGACCCAAAGGATGCCCAGTCGCGGTTCAGACCCGACTGGGGTGGACGCTCCAGGGCCCCCTCTACGGACTTGACAGTCAACCCACGTCTACACGCTGCCTACACACAAAGGCGAGCGACACCGGCCACTCCCTCATACAGCCCGTTGAGAGGCTATTGACATTGAGCGAGAGGCCTGTGAGAGAACCGGGGGCACAAGAGGGAGTTCGGAACTCCACCCCCCTCAGCTGCGCTCCAGACGTAGCTGACCTCGAACCCAGCACCCCAAGCGACTCCTTGATGGGGCGGCCGGAACCGGCCCCTCCTCAGACGGGGTACAGACCAAACAAGAGAAACAGACGGAGGAGGTGGAGGCACAGCCAAGCACAGATCAAAGCAGTCTCAGGCCCGCTTCCTCCTAACCCCCCCTCCATCCCTTCCAGCCCGTCAGAAGCGGGTCAAGGACGGGGACAACTTAAAAGTGGACACAGTCGTCGTGATCATAGACCAGTCACTACCCCGAGCTGCGTGGCCGGCCGGCCGCGTAAGCAAAGTGATCACTGGTGCCGACGGAAAGGTCAGAGCGGCAGAAGTGCTCGTCCAGGGGCGGACATACACCCGACCCGTGGCGAGGCTGATAGAGTTGCCAAGGCTCCCCGACTCTCCTAATGACGACCATGACCCACTGACTTTGTGAATTGCCCTACTCCTCACAACGGACATTGAGTAGTGGACAAGGCGGTTAATCTGTCTCTGTTTATCTAATTAGGTGCGGACTAATTAGGAGGCGGCTGTTACAAAGGGTCAGATTAAACCGAATATATATATTTATTGCTTGAGATATATTGTATAATATTTGTATATCGTCTGATATCCCTTGTATATTCTTTGTACATATACACGGAATATCCCTTTACCTAGTACAGGCCAGACCATAATATTCATTCTCCTATTGGACAGCGACCCCCCTAGGCGCCACGGCCATACCCCCAATGTCTAGTTCAAAGTCACCGCTAAGACATGCCTGAACATGCCCGGTTTTGCGCAGTAATACGAGACAGAAATAAGGCTGGTACTAGATTATTCACCTTACGTATAAATACGGTGCAGGTGGATACAGCAGTATGTTACCCTAATAAGTTGAATCCTTCACCACGATACAACGTGCTGTGAAGTGGGCCCGTTTTTGCCCCGAAATAGAGCCTTGAGACCGCGTGCGAATTGATAGCTGAAGTGTCAGAGTTTAACGCTGTATCGTCGAGTTCGACCTATTCTATTATTAAGTAATAGTCTATTATGTATAGTGTATTGTGCGGCTACCGTTCTACAGTGACCAGCATTACCAACGTTGCATCGTACCGAGCTAGTGTGCTTATCCAGGCTGGGCGGCCTAACCTTGTGCCGTCATCCGAGGAGCCCTAGACGAGAACCGTGTGGATATGTACACTGGATAACCTACACCGACGACTACAGAGCCCTTTTCGGCTGGATTATAATGCTTTGGTCCTGTGGCTGTTGGAGCAGAGAATCGTCTACACCCACTACCGTGTGGGATTTACCCTGTGAGGAGCACCGTCGAGCCCGCCTCTAGGACTCTGAGGCTGGCTAGCTTTCCTCCATGCGGCACTGCACACCGGAGAATAGCTGTTGCTTGTCTACGGATCAAGGGATTATTGCACTGTCTCCTGTACCTGGAGTCTCCTTATTCCTCGTTGATCCAGACTTTTGCTACCGACAAATCCTCTCCCCTGCTGGCTTACAACCGGAGGGAACCCCCCTAGTATCTCCAGCTGACCTACTAGTGTACCATATATAATTCTTATGCTACGGGTGGTATTAATTATCCCCTGCGTAATATGCTCATGGACTTACGCTCTTGACCTATTCATGCACATTCTTCGCCTTACAAGCGCAACTCTCAATCTTGATAAATAATGTAAGATAATCTTGGTGCTCTTCTAATAAATACTATAAACAGTACTTTCTTGTTAAGCCGTGTTATTGTGGGGGTGTTCATCACATATACCTGTGTACTGTATGGCCAGTAGTAATGTACATAACGCAGTAGTGGTTTAATGATACCATACTTATTCAATACAGTCAGGGAATTGTACCCCTCAGTTACAATAACTATTTTATTGCAATGCACTATTGCATTATTTTATTCTATTTTACTAACTATTTTATTGCACTGCACTATTTTACTTTGTATCAGTGATAATCAAACCGTAAACAAAGACGCATATTAACACTTTCAGCGCCAGATGGCGCTGTTTACTGTTACTGTTGAAAGGCCAGCGCCTTTTAACATGGGGATACGTGGCTGTGTTTGCAAGCCTAAAGCTATATTATATATTATAGCTATGGATCTAATAATATAGTCGATTGTCATTGAGTTTCTTCCGGTCAAGATGCAAAAAACAGATAATTTTTCCATCCATACATTTCCGTTTTATACCGTCGTGAATATGGTGTAGTTTCAGGGTGGTCTGGTGTAATTTCCAAAATGACACCAAGCCACATCGTTTCAAATGGAGTGCAATAGCGGCCGCAAGGTGTTAGGCGGCGGTATTGGACTTTTGAGATCTCAGACCCATCCCCAGTGATAACACAGGCTGCCGGCATGTCTTTATGAATGGAAATATCGAATAAAAGAAACAACGATGAAAACCTGACTATACTCTGGTTTTCGGGGGTCCTGGCGCTCAACGTTCGGCGAGTTAAACAATGTGATTTAATGTTCTATGTCTTACCTTGACTTTGTCTATTTTACTGCTATCTATTTTATGCTTTATGTCTGCACTTTATGCATTGCTCTTGATCTGCCAATGTTGTGCTCATTTTATGCCTGTCTTTTTGTACTGCTGTGAAGCACTTTGAGCTGCAATTCTTGTATGAAAGGTGCTATACAAACACAGTGTATTATTATTATTATTATTATTATTATTATTATTATTATTATTATTATTATTATTATTATTATTATTATTATTATTATTATTATTGTAACTGAGGGGTACAATTCCCTGACTGTATTGATAAGTATGGTATCATTAAACCACTACCGCTTTATGTACTTTAATTACTGGCCATACAGTACATGATATATAAATATGATGAACACTTCCCACAATGAATCGGTTCCACACAAAGGTGTAATCAAGTATTTATTGCAGCAAAAGGTACATAATATACTTCTCTATTTTACTTTGGATGCGCTTATAAGGCAAAGGAATGTGCGTAGGCAAATCAATAATGAATGTCCATTCTCTGGTTACGCAGGAGGTAATTATACAACCTGAATCTTAGGGAATTATATCTATGGTACACTAGTAATATATAGCGGGAGATACTGGAAGGGTCCCCCCGGTTGTAAGCCAGCAGGGGTAGAGGATCTGTCGGTAGTAGAGAGTCTGGTCAACGATGACTAAGGAGACTCCAAGTACAGGAGACGGTGCAATAGTCTCTTGATCCACAGACGAATACAGCTGTTCTCCGTAGACTGTAGCTCCACAGTGAAGAAAGCTAGCCGGCCTCAGGCTCTCTGAGGCGCAGACTCGACGTGGCTCCTCAGGGTAAATCCCACACGTGTAGGCGTCGGCGATTCTCCGCTCCATAAATCACAGGACCAAAACAAATATAATCCAGCCGCAAAGGGCTATGTAGTCGTCGGGTAGATTAATCCAGTGTACATGTCCACACGGTTCTCGTCTAGGTCTCCTCGGGTGAAAGCGCCATGAAAGCAGCCCAGCCTGTATAAGCACTCTAGCTGGTACGAGGAAGCGTTGGTGATGCTGGTCACTGTAGAACTTTAGCCGCACGATACACTATACACAAATAGACTATTACTGACTTAATAGAAATATGTCGCACTCGACGGTATAGCGCCAAACTCTGACAATTCAGTTATTAATTCGCACGCGGTCTCAATGCTCTATTTGGGGCCAAACAGGCCATACTTCACCGCACGGAGTATCGTGGGTGAGGCTTCAACTTATTGGGTAACTCTAAGACTAAGTGCTTCTGTATTCACCTGCGCCATATTTATATGCACGGCGAACAATCTAGTGCCAACCTCATTTCTGTCTCGTATCCCTGGGCAAGGCCGGGCATGTACAGACATGTCTTGACGGTGGCTTTGAACCTGACTCTGGAGGCACGGCCCAGGCGCCTGTGGACCGCTGTCCAATAGGAGAATGAAATATTATGGTCTGTACTAGGCTAAAGGGACATTCCGTGTATATGTACAAGGAATATACAAGGGATATCAAACGATATACAAATACTATGCAATATATATCAATCAATAAATATATATATTCGGTTTAATCTGATCCTTTGTAACAGCCGCCTCCTAATTAGTCCCACCTAATTAGCTAAACAGAGACAGATTAACCGCACTGTCCACTACTCAATGTCTGTTGTGAGGGGTCGGGCAGTTCACAAAGTCATGGGTCATGGTCGTCATCGATAGTATCGGGGAG
This sequence comes from Notolepis coatsorum, assembly GCF_963971535.1. NCBI lineage: Eukaryota > Metazoa > Chordata > Actinopteri > Aulopiformes > Paralepididae > Notolepis > Notolepis coatsorum. Next base: position 193,188,031 of record NC_140165.1, read on the forward strand.
CCTTGGCAGTTCTATTAGCCTCGCCACGGGTCGGGTGTAGATCCGTCCTTGGACGAGCACTTCGGCTGCTCGGACCTTTCCGTCGGCACCGGTGATCACTTTGCTTACGCGGCCAGCCGGCCACATAGCTCGGGGTAGTGACTGGTCGATAATCATGACGACTGTTCCTTCTGTCAAATTGTCTCTCTCTTTCACCCATTTCTGGCGGGTCTGTAGAGACGGTAGATAGTGGAGTAGGAAGCTGTTCCAAAACTTGTCAGCCAATACTTGACTGTACCTCCACATTCTTCGGCCGTTCGCTTCTTCAGGCCTGTACATTGTCTGTGGTAGCGCGGGGTCCAGCCGCCCCATCAAGAGTGTGTTGGGGGTGACTGGGTCGACATCTGCTACATCACTTGAGACGTAACCGAGGGGCTTTGAGTTCAATACTCCCTCGATCTCCGTGAGGACTGTCATTAGGACTTCTTCCGCCACGGTCTGGGCCCCAAGCACGGCGTACAGGGCTGTCTTTATTGAACGTACTTCTCGTTCCCAAGTTCCACCGAAGTGAGGTGCGTTCGGGGGATTAAACTGGAAGTCAATCTGGGATGGAGCGAGGTGGGTCTTAAGTTCTGGGCCCATAGCTTGGAAGCTCTCTCTCAGCTCTCTTTCTCCGCCTTTGAAGTTTGTCCCGTGATCAGACAATAATATAGACGGTTTGCCTTTCCGCGATGTGAATCTTCGGAAGGCCATAAGGAATGAGTCTGTGCTCATGGTTGGAAGGAGTTCTATATGCATCGCTCGGGTGGTCATGCATTTGAATACAATACCCCACCGCTTCTCGGTTCCTCTTCCTTTCTTTATATACAGCGGGCCGAAACAGTCCATACCGGTGGAGTGAAAAGGCTTGTCGCCGAGTCGGAGGCGACAGGGAGGTAGGTCAGCCATCCGGGGTATACTGGGCTGCGCTCGCCACTTACGACAGTCTAGACAGGTTCGCTGGAAGCGCCGAACTGCTTCTCTCCCTTGCAGTATCCAATAACGACGTCTGATCTCCGCGAAGACTCTCTCTGCCCCGGCGTGATGCACATCCTCGTCGTATTTCTTTATGATCAGCTCTGTGACCTTGTGTCGGCTGTTTAAGACTATCGGGTACTTGACGTCATCCGGTAAGTCTGGAGCTCTCCGCAGACGACCACCCACTCTGATGAGACCATGGGCGTCGCTCTCGGGGGCTAGGTGGAGCAGTCTGCTGTCTGATGGGACGGGCTTTGCTCCCTGTAGACAGTCTAGCTCATCGGGGAACGAGTCTCTCTGGGCTCGTTGTAGTAGAAGAAGTTCTGCTTCTTCGTAGTCAGCTGCTGTAATGTCAGTAGTGAGCTGAACCTCTGGGTGGTGCCACAGGAATGTCTTTAGCTGCGCACTCTCTAGGGTGAGGCAATCGTCTATGTCGGGGTCTGTGGAGACGAGTGTGTTCAATCCACAGAACATAGATTTCTTGTTTTCGGCCTCCTCTTTACTCGCTTCCCGTGGGGTGGGTGTAGGCCACTCTTCTTCCGGGAGCTTGAGGAACTCTGGCCCGTCACTGTATAGGTTGTGATGGGTGAGGTCATCCAGGGACATTCCCCGGGTGATGACGTCAGCTGGGTTGTGTTTTGTGTCCACATACCTCCAGCTTGCTACTTCTGTTAAATCTTGAATCTCTGTGACTCTGACTCCCACGAAGACCTTGTATCTGCACGAATCAGACCGGATCCATGTGAGTACTGTCGTGGAGTCTGACCACAAGATTGTTCTTTGCACCGGAATGGTGAGTTCACGTTGGATTAACGTGGCGAGTTGCGCTCCTGCTAGGGCTGCGCAGAGCTCTAGACGCGGGATAGATTGTTGCTTTCGTGGGGCTATTCTTGAGCGAGCCAGGATGAAAGCAGTATGTATTTCTCCTCCCTCCTCTCGGGCACGCAAGTAGGCCACCGAACCGTAGGCTACTTCGGAGGCGTCGCTGAAGACGTGCAGGTCCATCTGACACGTCTCCGGCCTCACTGTGGGTGGGAAGTAGCCGCGGCGTATGTTGACACCTGGGAGTGAGCTGAGTTCCGTCTCCCACTCTCTCCATGTGGATGCAAGGTGTTCGGGTATGGGGTCGTCCCAGCCCTGGTCCTTGTCCCATAACGCTCTTACAATCATCTTTGCCCTGGTGGTGTAAGGTAGAATACATCCCAACGGGTCATATTGTCTGGCGAGTGTTCTGTATACACTCCGTCTGGTGGTCGGTAGTGCAGTCGACCTTCCCTGCTCCTTGGTCAGGGGTGTGTGTTTATAATGGAGCGAGTCTGTTTTGAAGCGCCAGACTAGTCCTAATGTCATTTCTTGGGCTTCTCCTGGGATGGTCGCCATCCAGGTCTCGCTGCTTGCTGCCTTGTCCTCGGGGGAGAGGCTGCGCAATACTTGCGGGTCGCTGCTGGCCCACTGCCTGAGATCAAAGCCGCCTTTGATCAGGGAGGCGCAGAGCTTGAGTAGAAGGGCCTCGGCTTCTTCTGGCGTCGAGACGCTTTGCAGACAGTTGTCCACGTAGAAACTATTTCCTACACTTTGTCGGACCTCTTCATCAGCTGCTGGGTCCTCTGCGACGTGTTTTTGCAGTGCAAACGTAGCACAGCATGGGCTGCATGTGGTTCCGAAAGGGAGGACTTCCCATTGATAGATGGCTGGTTGCTCATCCCCGATCCTCTCTCTCCATAGGAACCGCAGCAGGGGCTTGTCCTCCTCCACTAGTCTCACCTGCAGGAACATCCCTTTGATGTCGCCGCTGATGGCCACCTTGTCTTGGCGGAAACGTAGTAACACGCCTAGTAGAGAGGGGCCGAGTGTTGGGCCGGGCAAGAGCTCTTTATTCAGATTTTGTGATCCGATCTGGTAGCTGCAGTTGAACACAATACGATCCTTGCCGTTGTGGTGGACTTTGTGGTGCGGCACGTACCATGATTCGGTCGTCTGATCGGCCTCTTTAATGTCAATTTTCTTTATGTGTCCCGCTGTGATTAGCTTGTTAATCTCAGCGCGGTACACAGTCTCTTGAGCGGGTCTCTGGCTAGGCGCCGCTCTGTGTTCAATAGATACCGCTCCGTCGCTTCTTTTGGGGCGTGGAAGGTAGGCATACCCTCTCGCCTCAGGAGTGGAGTTGCGTATCTCATCACTCCGTTGACTTTGACTCTCTTTGTCCCCTGCTCGAGGAGGGCTATAGCGTAAATGTCTTCCTTGGAGCGAATGTCTTTCTTTTCGTTCTTAAAGGGCATTGTCTCTAGTGTCCATAGCCTCTCGACATGCTGTAGGAGGGTGGTGTCTTCTTCTGTCACTCTGGAGTGGAGGCAGTTAGTGGCTGCTGTTCGGTTAAGAGACTTAGCGAGGGGGCCTTGTAATGTCCATCCTAGGCGGGTCTCGACTGCTGCAGGACAGCCTCTGGGCCCTGTGTGGACCCGGTCAATCGGGACGATGAGGTCTGCATGGTCGGAGCCTATCAGCAGGGTCGGGGTGGCACCGTCTATGAGCGGTATAGGTAGTTGACGCAGGTGCACATATTTATCCATCAGCTTGGCGATGGGGTAGGTGTACTGCGACAGGCCTATTTCTTGGCTGGTGAAAGCATTAGTAATCCTATACCGTCTCTCTGGCTGCCCGCTTGCTGCGATAGTGAAGGAGACATTCTCGCCCTTTATCGTCTTTAGATCTCTTCTTATTGTCCGAATCGTCATCTGGTTTTCGCTCCCCCGCAGCCCCAGCTGGGCCGCAGCGGACGCGAGGAGAAGGGTCTTCTCTGACCCGTCGTCAAGGACGGCGTAAGTGTCCATGACCTTATCTTGGTAACTCAGTGTTATGCGGACCACCTTTAAGAGCACCCGGGCGCCCCCGCTGCTGGCGGGGTCAATGTACATAACACTTGCCTTTGTGCTGCTTGAGGGTGCAGGCTTTCTTCTGTTACTGTCGTGTAGGACATCTAGGTGGGCTCCGTCACACCGACTACACCTCTTCTTTAAGCGGCAATCGGCTGCCATGTGACTGCGCGCACATCGGTAACAGCGTCGGTTGGACTTTATCCATTGACTCACCTCGTCGGCGGTCATCTTCTTGAACGTGTCACATTGTGACAACCAGTGTTCCTTTTCGCAGTACGGGCACACCATCTTCCACTTCTCTTTCATCGAGGGGGTACTGTGGTTCTTGCTGCTCGGTACTGATTCTGATTGGTGCATGACGGTCACCAATCTGCGGCCATCGTTTGCTCTCCTAGGTCCCTCTCTGGAGCTTGGTGTGCTCCGCATGAACGTTTCCAACCGTAGGCTGTTGACTTCTCTCGCCAGGAAGTCGGCTAGGTCTAGGAGGGATGGCTCGGGACCGCTAGGATCACGGTGGTCTCTTTGCCGCCTGAAGCGCTCTTGTCGGGCGGGCGGAAGCTTCTCTAAAATCCTCTCGACATTAGAGTTTGCGTACAGTTCGTGCATACCCTTTTCTCTTTGCGCCCCCAGCATCCCTACCAGGGATTGTACCTTGATAGACAGGTCATCTAGTGAGCGATTGTCTGTGGCTGGGGGTAGGCGGTCAATATGCCTTATCTCTTGTATTACGTAGTCCCATATGCGTCCATATCTTTGGTCGAGTGCTGCTAGAGCCGCTGTGTATGGGGTAGTAGAGGTGGCATAGGCCAGCGCTATATTGTGCGCTCGGGGCACCTTGAGGTGCTTCAGTAGGATAGCATACTTGTACGGTTCATCAGCTACATCGGACATCATTGTCTCTAAGCACATTCGTAGCTCCGTGTACTGTGCTCTGTTCTCGTGGGTGAAGTCCGGAAACGTCGGTGTGCCAATGTATGATGCCATGGATGGCTGGCACATCGGTGAGCGTTGGAAGAGAGGCCTCCTAGGCGAGTCTCCTCTTACGCCTCTTGGTGGGCTGGTACCTGCTGGGTACCATGGCCCGCGTATCCAGGTGCTGTTCCTCGGGGCTGGTCGTGCGTCAAGCTCACCCGTGAATTGAGTCGGGGGTCTGTAGCGCAGAGCCGCGGGGGTAGAGCCTGGGCTGTACTGGACCTCCTGGTCCTGTGGAGTACTGTGCTGCTGTCGGGCTTGACTCTCCTCCTCTCCCTCTTCTTCTTCCTCTGGCAGGTCCTCTAGATCCTGTAGTCGTCTATTTAGCCTCTCCGCGGTGTAGACCGTTTCTTCCTTGTAGCTGGGTCTCACTTGGACCGGTCGGGGAAGGGGTTCGGAGGGGGGTATAGGCTCTCTCTGGTGGTCGGGCTCAGGGTCGCTTGATCGGGTAGGGGAGGGTGCCCTTGACCCTTGTCTTGACGAGGCCCTGGAACCCTGTGCGGAGGGAGGGGGTGTTGCCCTGGTGATCAGCTGCTCCATTATCTGCGCTTGTAATCGGTCGCGCTCGGCTTCGCGCTTGGTGAGAGCGAGGTCGCGCTCTGCTTCTCTTTGGGCACCGGCAGCGGCGCGCTGGGCTTCGGCGGCGGCGCGCTGGGCTTCGGCCCGGTCCCTTACCATATTCTCTTCCGTCTGAAGGCGTCTAATCTCTAGACGTATACGATCTTCGTCGCTCCGTTGCTGCGCCTGAAGGCGTTCTCTTTCCATGGAAGAATGTTCGCGCTCGCTAAGCGTCTGTGCTTGGAGTCGATCGCGCTCTGTTGAGGCTGCTAGGCTGGCGAGGAATGCCTGTGCCAGCATCTTGTCCGCCTCGCTGGGGGAAGACGCTGGTTGAGGTGATCCGCTCCTGGCAGTACTCGTTGGAGATCTGTTCTCCTGTGGCGAGTCCTGGAGATCCATCTCCGGGGTGCTCTCCTCTTCTTGTAGCGGGTAGAGTTCCATCCCTGGAGAGCTGTCTTTATCCTGGAGCTCTCCGGGGACTACTTCTTCGGTCTTGGCGGGGGGTAAAGTCATGTCGGGTCCCTCCTGGTCCCTACCGTGAGCTTGGTCAGTTACGTTAGAACCCACTAGGGCCTCTATTGGCGGGGTAGCCTGGTCGATAGGGTCAGACATAATTTTACTATCTACTTTTTCCGCGTTTACCGTCTGTAGAAAGCTAGGTAGTATATTGGCAACGTAATCCTCTAAGTACTGAGGTGTCTGCCGTCTACGCTGCGGGCGATCTACTTTAGGAGAACCGTTTTGTGGAGTGTTCATCATAGGCCATGTCAATATTAATACCACTATATTAATATTACACTAGTTACCATCCGGCTCGAAGGACCAATTGTAACTGAGGGGTACAATTCCCTGACTGTATTGATAAGTATGGTATCATTAAACCACTACCGCTTTATGTACTTTAATTACTGGCCATACAGTACATGATATATAAATATGATGAACACTTCCCACAATGAATCGGTTCCACACAAAGGTGTAATCAAGTATTTATTGCAGCAAAAGGTACATAATATACTTCTCTATTTTACTTTGGATGCGCTTATAAGGCAAAGGAATGTGCGTAGGCAAATCAATAATGAATGTCCATTCTCTGGTTACGCAGGAGGTAATTATACAACCTGAATCTTAGGGAATTATATCTATGGTACACTAGTAATATATAGCGGGAGATACTGGAAGGGTCCCCCCGGTTGTAAGCCAGCAGGGGTAGAGGATCTGTCGGTAGTAGAGAGTCTGGTCAACGATGACTAAGGAGACTCCAAGTACAGGAGACGGTGCAATAGTCTCTTGATCCACAGACGAATACAGCTGTTCTCCGTAGACTGTAGCTCCACAGTGAAGAAAGCTAGCCGGCCTCAGGCTCTCTGAGGCGCAGACTCGACGTGGCTCCTCAGGGTAAATCCCACACGTGTAGGCGTCGGCGATTCTCCGCTCCATAAATCACAGGACCAAAACAAATATAATCCAGGGGGCGGAGCTGAGCGATCATGGAGTAGACGTGTTTCACATGAGCTCCCTTCTACCGTGCTGAATATACGTTTCTCCCCATTAGTCTTTATTTTATTTTTATTTGTTTTTTATCTGTTTGTTAGGTCGTCGTGTTTAGTATACATTCATCAACTTTTTTCGACTTTCTACGATGGCGGGGGTGGAAACCAGAGCCATGAAAGAATTAGGCACGACACCGGCACCGCCAAGCATGGCCGCACCGTCTCCCGCTGTCGGGGAGTTAAGCGAAGCTGTGCTCTTGGTCATGACCAAGCTACACGCAGACTCTGAGACACGCATCGCTGAAGCACAGAAGAAAGTGTTGGCGGATTTCTGTATCAGCCTCCGTCGTGAGATATCAGAAGAAATACGGCTGGCGGTAGTCCCGCTGACAGACAAGATGGAGACGATTCACGCTGCCTCATCGGCTAATGCTAACGAACTAGCCATGCTAACGACGGAGGTATCATCACAGTGTGAGAAGATGGCGGGTCTTGAATCCGCCCTGCTGGCTAGGCAGGCTGAAGTCAACAAACTACAGTCGGCGATGGAGGAGATGCAGTCCCGGGATAGACGCCACAACGTCAGGATTGTTGGAGTACCGGAGACCAGCGGTGAAGGCCGTCTCTCTGAGACCGTGCCCGAACTGCTGCAGAAGATACTAGGGACAGACGTCCTCCCTATGCCTCCTATCTGTGAGTCGGCCTACAGAGCGGGCAGGTTTTCTCCCGGCGTGAACAAAGAACCGAGGCCCATCATAGTCAAGCTGAACAGACTCCAACAGAGAGAAATCATCATGCGGTCGGCTCGTACCAGAAGGGGTACTCTGAGGCTTGGCGATCACAAAGTGGCCATTTTCGAGGACTTTACACCGGAGGTTCAAGCTCAGAGAGCCGAGTACAAGGTGGTCCTGACGAAGCTATGGAAACTAGGCCTGAGGCCCACGTTATTCGCTCCCGCGAAATTATCTGTGTTGGAGAAGGTCGGTGGTCAGCGTTTGTTTTGGTCGTTGGCTAGAGCGAAGGAGTATCTCGCGGAGACACCCGAGTCTGTTGCTTGATATCTATGGAGGGTGAGTGACTTGGCGGTTTGGGCCTATATACATTGATTAGGTCGACTATTCACAAACACTTGCTGTCATGCCCAGACATGCTAACTGTCCTCTGCCCTTCCAACTAGCGGGGCTTCCCAATGACTTCTGTTACTTGCTAAAGCTGACCTCATGGTCGTACTTGTGTATCGCCTCTTTGGAAGCTAACGAGCTAGCTGAACAATGTACATAGCAGGCTAACGTGCTATCCGGATTCGTCACTAGCTTACACGCTAGCCTCGGGCTAGCCAGCGGGCTTCGACTATGGTCTGCGCTAAGACATTCGAGACCCGTTAATGGTTACGTATTTTGGTTGCTGTTGCTGTTCAAAGGGACATTGGTTTGCACAGTTCAAGAGTGAACGAGTCCCTAACTAACTTCTGGTATGCTTTTTATTTTTATATCCAGGTTGTTTTGAGCTTTGGTGATCCAAAGTAGATGCCAAGGCCGGTTGAATATGCATATACAATATTTGATAACAGGTTGGGTCGGGTATGGCTTGCACTTCATGGCTATATGGTTATATGGCTTGCACTCTAGCCATTACCCTCTTTTTCTTTTCTTTTTTCTTTCCTATTGTCGCTGTTTTTATGTCATCTATATGCGCGATTTAAATGTGATCCGGTTCTACCTTGGACTAACTGCTGACTCGCCTTAATTTTGTTTTGAATTTTCCTTGAGCCACTTATGCTATAACGTTGATACATTAATATGCAGACTCCAAGGTAGATGGTTACAGGTTGATGCTGAGTAATTATATAATAATTATTGACGCTGTTTTAATGGCATTTGAATGAGCAATTTAACTGTGATCCGATCCTACCTTGGACTAACTGCTCCGACCGATATCTTTATTGAAACAATGTATTATATGGCTTGCACTATAGCCATTACCCTCTTTTCCTTCCCTTTTTTCTTTCTTACTGTCGCTGTTTTTATGTCATCCGTATACGCGATTTAAATGTGATCCGATTCTACCTTGGACTAACTGCTAATCTGCCTTAAATGTGTTTTGAATTTTCCGTGATCCACTTATGCTATAACGTTGCGACATTAATATGCAGACTCCAAGGTAGTTGGTTACAGGGTTGATGCTGAATAATTATATAATAATTAGTGTCGCTGTTTTAATGGCATTTGAATGAGCAATTTAACTGCTCCGACCGATATCTTTATTGAAACAATGTATGATGACAGGTGGTGTCAGGTGTTTACCATCCCCGGATTGATTAATGAATGATTGTGTTTAATTCTATTCTTACATAGGTTATGTCATTTCAGCCGTTGTGCCTGATCAGAGGGACGGCTAAAGGGGTGCACTTTGACCATAACCCCTTTTTTTTCCCTTCCTTCCCTTTTTTTGTCATTGTTTAATTGACACTGTTCACACAATTTTGCACAATTAACCTGTGACCCGAACCTGCCTTAGACTATCGGCTGGGATGCTTTAATTTAATTTTGTTTTGAATTTTCCTATACCTTTTTGGGCTATAACAATGTGATGTTGAAGCGCAGATTCGGAAATAGAGGGCTGCAGGTTGATGCAGAGTTATTATTTAATAATGGCTATTTTTACCATTATGGTTGTCTCATGTTGGGGCCAGGGCTCAGGTGGGTTTCGACCGATATCTTTATTGAATTTTATTTTATTATTATTTGTGTTTATTGGACTAGTGGGGGTTTACTCAGGGGTTTATCTAGAGGGGGGTGGGAGTGGGGAGCGTCTTATTGATCCATGTCTCTAGTGGGAAGTGATAGGAAGATGACCATCCTCAGTGGATGGGGCATAGGGTGGGGATTGGAGAGTGGGTATAGGGGAACTTATAGTAGGACGGGTGGGTTAGGGTTTAGAGTAGAAGGAGGGGGGGTTGTAGCTGGGGTGGTATTTTTATGTGTTCTATGTACTGTTGTCTTATATATGTGTAAGTGTTCCTCCTCTGAACTCCTGGGATTGACCGTCCGGGCCCGCCGGGATCGGCACCTCTGTACTCAGCCTGGCTGCACGGGTATGTTCTCTACGCACTTATACAAGCTCGACCATGGCTAAATTGAATATTTTAATTTGGAACGCAGGAGGGCTTAACGCCCCACACAAGCGTGCCAGTGTCCTTTGGCTATTGAAGAGGAGAAATATTGACCTTGCTCTCCTTAGTGAGACGCATTTAATGGTAGGTGACGTGTCAAGACTGGCAAATCGGCAATATCACGTTATCTCCTCATCCTCAGCCGATGATAAGACGAAAGGAGTAGTCATAGTTACAAGACGTAACCTTGATATCAAAATCTTGGATGTATGGTCGGACACGGAGGGAAGGATTACTATAGCAAAAGTTGAATTCTTGCATAGGAAGATGGCTATAATAGCATTGTATGCTCCTAACACATTTGATTCAGCGTTCTATAATACAATCACGAAGAATATGTTGGAACTTAATGGATACGCTCTCATTGTGGGTGGCGATTTTAATGCGTGCTGGGATGCGGAGATGGATAGGTCCGGGCCCTCTGAAACGAGCGACCAGAAACGGGCCTCTAAGGCCCTCAGGATGTGGGCCAAAGACACGGGGCTCACAGACCTCTGGCGCTTATGCAACCCCACCCTCAGAGATTACTCTCACCTGTCAGCCAGACACAAAAGCTTCTCTCGAATTGACTATGCATTCGCGTCCCCTAATATGTTTGATAGTTTCGATGTCTCATTGGTTCCCTTGGCTCTCTCAGACCACAAGGGGATTTTCCTTACGGCAACCTTTGGCAGGCTCTCCGCAAGAGCTCCCAGATGGCGTTTTAATTCGACCTTGCTAAAGAACGATGACTTCTGTTCTGAGTTCAGGAGTAAACTAGCTGAATTTTTGCAGATCAACGTTGGCACAGTAGAAGACCCTAGGGTCCTGTGGAACGCATTGAAAGGATTCATCAGGGGTCATGTCACACTATTTGCCTCCAATTTGCGAAAATCCCGGTCAAAAAAGCTAGAAGAACTGGAATCATTATATGCGGACCTATACGCATCCTTGCAAACTGACTATAATGAACGACTAAACACACAACGTAAGATAGTCAAAAAAGAAATAAACTCCATACTTAAACAACAGTCTGAGTTCTTGATACATAGGACAAGACAAAATTACTATTTTCACGGCTCCAGACCTAGCCATCTATTGGCAATGAAAATACGCTCAAATGATCATTTCTCGGATATCCCCTCGATTAGGACGAGCCAGGGTGCAGTCACTACTGATTCGAAAAAGATCAATGACACTTTTAAAGAGTTTTACTCACAGTTATATAGCTCAGAGGGTAATCTGGATGACTCCAGATTTGAATCGTTCATTGGCGGGCTTGAGATACCCCACATTTCTGAGGAAGAGGCCAAGGAACTGGGGAGACCGATTACTCTCGTAGAATTGAGGGAGACTATTGTTGAAATGCAGAGGGGTAAGGCGCCAGGCTGGGATGGTATTCCACCCGAAGTGTACTTAGCTTTCTGGGACCAACTGGGTCCATTGATGCTCGATATGATCAATTACGCTATCGAACAAGGGGAGTTCTCAAGAGATGTCAATATGGCGTTGATTTCTTTACTTCTCAAAAAGGACAAAGATCCCAATGATTGTGGTAGCTATAGACCCTTGAGTCTTCTCGGGGCCGATTTAAAGGTGTTTGCCAAGGTGCTGGCCCGTCGCCTGCAGAGATTTATGTCTGTATTGGTACACTGCGACCAAACTGGTTTTATCCCGGGGCGTCTGGCTGCAGATAATCTTAGGAGGCTGTTGCATGTAATCGATAACAGTAAAGACAATACAACTCCATCCACAGTTCTGTCTTTGGATGCCATGAAGGCGTTTGACAGACTTGAGTGGTCATACCTGTGGAAGGTACTTGAGGTCATGGGTCTTGGAAAGAGTTTTATTCATATGATTAAAGTCCTGTATGCCTCGCCGTCTGCGATGATACTGACAGGCAAAAACTGTTCCACACTCTTTCCAGTCTCCAGATCTTCTAGACAGGGTTGCCCTCTGAGCCCGGGACTGTTCGCGCTTTCCCTCGAACCTTTGGCCCAATTTATTAGGCAATCGGAGGACATCGTCCCCATAATGGTCAACAATACTCCACACAAAATTGCTCTCTATGCGGATGACCTGCTGATTTTCATGGACGACCCCTCCCGGTCGGCCACAAAATTATTGAGGATAATCGACGACTTTGGTAAATTGTCAGGTTTTAAGATTAACTGGAACAAATCAGCCTGCCTACCTCTTAATGAACTGGCCAAGGCGGTACGACTACCAGCTGATATCCCCATAGTAGAACATTTTAAATACTTGGGCATAGAGATATTCCCCACGCTGAACCAAACTACTAAGTACAACTTCACGGGTACTTATGATAAAATACGCCAGGATCTAGACAGGTGGTCGTCCCTTCCTAACTCCTTACAAGCCCGGGCTTCCATAATCAAAATGAACATCCTGCCTAGGATAAATTTTATTAGCTCAATGCTCCCCCTGCCCCCTCCAATAGACCACTGGCGCAAGGTACAATCGATGGTATCTAAGTTTGTCTGGAATAACAAACGCCCGAGAATCAAAAGGGCTACTACTCAACGTAGGAAACAAGATGGGGGCCTCGCAATCCCTGATTTTAAACTTTATTTCTGGTCCTTTTCACTGAGACCTCTGATGTGCTGGCTAGACCCTGTAGAGGCTGTATCGTGGCGCTCCTTAGAAGCGGCGGCGGTGTCTCCGCTAAGATTGCAGGATGTAGTGTACTCCACTGTATCTATTGCGAAATGCCGGCTGAGGTATGGACCGATCATAACTCACGTGATCCAAACGTGGCGTAATGTACAGAGGTCGTGTGGGGTTAAATGCCCTTGGCACCTGGACTCTCCAATTTTTAATAACCAGCAATTACTTGTTGGACACAAGCCGGTTAATATTCCTCAATGGCAAAGGAGGGGAGTGCATACTCTGGAGGATATTTATGATAAGAACGGCCTCCGTGCGTTTCAGGACTTAAGAGAATTTTATGATCTTCCCGGCGAGTCCTTCTTTCTTTACCTTCAACTAAGGTCAGCACTGAGGGCGCATGGCGTACCGTGGGCTCAAGCCTTGCACCCACACCCCTTCCTCAGGCTCATAGTGGACAGGACGACATCCAGAGGGTTTGTCTCCGACTTTTATACGCTCTTAATTCAATCCACGTATAAAAATTTATCATTGGATACAATCTGGCGTGTGGATATCCCGGAGTTGGACCCCGAGTTTGACTGGGATGATGTTTGGGCAAATGTGGCATTATCTTCCCGCAACCCCAATCACCAGCAAATTAATTTTAATTATATTCATAGGACCTATCTTACACCTAGGAAGCTATTTGCTATGGGACTGATAACTGACTCTCGGTGCACTTTGTGCTCTCAAAAGGCCACTGGCACTTATATGCATATGTATTGGGATTGCCCACCAGTGGCCCGCTTCTGGAGGTCAATAACGGACAAACTTTCAGATCTGTGTGGCTTAACTATCCCATTCACAGCTGTTACGCTACTCCTGAACGATATAACGACACTACCCGCGTCCGTACAACTGAAAAGGGTTGTCCTAGCGGGCGTCACAGCAGCGAAGAAGCTAATAGCAATGAGATGGAAGGAGCCTGAGAAGCTTACAATGATTAACTGGTCCCTAACTCTATTGGATGTGATTTATCTTGAGATATCCACAGCCCGGGTGATTGGGGTGGGGCAGGCTGGAATTGACCTGTGGTTCGCAGCAGCTGAGAAGGTAAAGACCGCAGTGTGCGGCTGAGCGGGGTTGGGGTGCGTGTTCGGGTGAGTCCGGCGGTCTCTTGGGAGGGGGAGGAGGAAATGTTTTTGTCTGTCTTGTCCCTTGTCTTGTCATCTTGAGTTTAGCTGGGGATATTATGGGGGGGCAGCTATTTAACTATTTCTTCACTGTTTGGCCACTTTTACACGGTCTCTGTGAGTCTATGGAACACCTCTACAGGTTTTTGTTTTTTCATGAAGGTTCATTGCTCTGTTTTCAGGTCGTGTTCCCCCAAAAAATGGTCCTTGTGGTGGGTTGGAGATGTACGTTTTATTAATATGGGGTCACACGGCCGGGAATCGGGGCTGAACACTGGGAAAGACCATTTATTAGATAGTACCCCTTGGAATTAATTTAGTAGGTTGAACTCTGGTTTCTTTTCTCTTGTCTGTATAATTGTTAGTCTGTATTATTATTATTGTTTTGTTATTTTCTTGTGAAGTTCTATGTATTGTGATTGTGGTTAATGTGTTGTCTTGTTTCGTGAGAATGTCAATAAAAAAATTTGATCAAAAAAAAAAATATATATAATCCAGCCGCAAAGGGCTATGTAGTCGTCGGGTAGATTAATCCAGTGTACATGTCCACACGGTTCTCGTCTAGGTCTCCTCGGGTGAAAGCGCCATGAAAGCAGCCCAGCCTGGATAAGCACTCTAGCTGGTACGAGGAAGCGTTGGTGATGCTGGTCACTGTAGAACTTTAGCCGCACGATACACTATACACAAATAGACTATTACTGACTTAATAGAAATATGTCGCACTCGACGGTATAGCGCCAAACTCTGACAATTCAGTTATTAATTCGCACGCGGTCTCAATGCTCTATTTGGGGCCAAACAGGCCATACTTCACCGCACGGAGTATCGTGGGTGAGGCTTCAACTTATTGGGTAACTCTAAGACTAAGTGCTTCTGTATTCACCTGCGCCATATTTATATGCACGGCGAACAATCTAGTGCCAACCTCATTTCTGTCTCGTATCCCTGGGCAAGGCCGGGCATGTACAGACATGTCTTGACGGTGGCTTTGAACCTGACTCTGGAGGCACGGCCCAGGCGCCTGTGGACCGCTGTCCAATAGGAGAATGAAATATTATGGTCTGTACTAGGCTAAAGGGACATTCCGTGTATATGTACAAGGAATATACAAGGGATATCAAACGATATACAAATACTATGCAATATATATCAATCAATAAATATATATATTCGGTTTAATCTGATCCTTTGTAACAATTATTATTATTATTATTATTATTATAGTTTGCTTCATTAATTAAAGGGGGTGGATTTAAGTGTTCTCTAGTGCCTTTTGTGAGCTTTAAGGTGGTGGTATAAGTTAAAGGTTGTGGTGTCGAAGTAAAAAAAATCCACGCCCGCTCACGCGGGCACCTATCTGGGCTAAGCCCCGGATCTCCTACAATCCTAAATCTGCCCCTGGTTAAGTTGTTGTTCCCTTTCTAATTTCCTCAAAAACATCTAGTCTAGTTAATGTGATCAATATTATTTGACAATTGATGCTTTTTGTTGGAAATTTCAGTCAGTGAGCTCATACTTTGAGCTCATTTTATAGTTAAAATGATTGAGACAACGCAATCTTCTGTCTTCGTTGTGCATGCATGCGTGTGCTCACCACACGCGATACATGTGTCACTATTCTGGCAGTGGCTACTGTTATTATAGTATTGTAATGAAAGGTCTGTTATTTAATGTTTGTGTAAAGGGCTATTTTAACTGTTGATGGGTAGTGCATCAGTAAAGTGAATATGGTATTGTGCTCTTGCTCTGTTTGAATAGGTGGAGACTGGAGAGAGTGGTTAACGATAGGTTATGACTATAACCAAGTTCTGTTAATTAGGGGTGACGCTTGGCATCACTCATGCACTCCCTCGCGTACGTGCATGCGCACTGAATAAATTCCACAAATGTACCTTTAATACCAGTATTAGTCTGACCACACCCCTCATCAGCTTACCTTCATAAGCAGGTGTGTGGTCACCTGCTCTCCTCCTACCCAAGCTTTCACCACAAGGTGAGGTCAAGGGCTGCAGCGGCGTCGGATGCCAAGCGTCACCCCTAATTAACAGAACTTGGTTATAGTCATAACCTATCGTTCTGTATCATTAGGGGATCCGCTTGGCATCACTCATGCACAAAGGGAGGCCAAGCGGAGCCACTGGCCGACAAATACACCCCGCTGAAGGCCCCCCACAACCAACAGAACAGGGAGGGCCGAGCCCCCCCGACCCCCCCTAATGGAGGGCACCCCCCCTGTACAAAAGGCCCAAGGACTGGGCAGACATAAGGACTGTTGGGTGCTGTGCTGCTGTTCTGCTGTTCTGCAGCGGGACGCCTCTCAGTCAGACATAAAGGCTGTGGGGGGCTGCTCTGCTGTTCTGCAGCAGGATGCCTCAGACATGTCTAGACATGTCTGTCGATAGCCAGCATCCATATATACTAGTGGGCTTAGAGATTCCTTCAGTTCATGTGTGCGTCCCTGATCACAAGTAAGTGTTAAATATGTGTATGATGAGGACGCTTAGTTATTGTTGGTGATTTATATGGTTAAGGCCTATACTAATGTTATAATTCTACCAGCTGTTTAGGAAGCAATTTACCAGTATGTTTATAGTGATAATCTAGCCTATTGGGTATAATCTATGTTGTTGAGTATAGTATCTAGTATCTGTTTAGCACAGTTTATCCCTGTAACTAGTATAGGTAAAGCACTGCTTATCCCCATTGGTAGTTCCACTCGTGAGGTTTATGTTACTTGCAGCAACAGTATATTGTATAGTATATAACAGACTGATTAATGAGTACTAGTAACGCTGATGTCTTTGTTTCCTCCCCATTTAGAACCACACACACACACACACACACACTCTCACATACTCCCACCGTGTTAATGGGAAATAGAAGTAGAAATCGCCTGTGCATCTGTCTGACCATTAATAATAAAACTCATCAAAGAACGTTCCTGCCTCCCGTGTCCTGACTAGACACCCCGTGTTGTTGACTACATTTCCTAACCACCAAGAGCTTCACTACACCCCCTATTAGAGGTTTCCCGGGAGGGCGACGGACCCGACCGTGCGAAGAGGCACTCAAGCAACTCAACGCACAGGGTGAGCAGACCGTGGCTTGACCCCACGACTACACACACGCACAACCCGCATGCCACCCGGGAACGAACGGAGGGAAACAACCTCGTTACTGCCCCCAGAATCACGGGGTCAAGGGCAAACCCAACCCCGTGGCAAGGCCGTAGCAGCGGAGCGCGAAGGAAGACCCAGACCCACCAAAGGGACTGGACCCCCTGGAACGGGGGCCCGGAGAAGTCCATGATGCCAGCATTAAGACCCCACCAGGTGGGCACTTAGTGACCCCGCCCCCCACATCGCCAGCGTATTCGGACAAAGGCCCCTCAGCCGAGCGGGCCCTGTCCTCCCCAACAGTACACCGTCTGGCACACTGACCCTGCAACAGGCAGTCAGCATGGCCGTAAACACACAAAAAAGGTTAACCAACGGAAGCAGGCAGCGCACCGGGGAAAAAACCAGGCAACAGGCTGTTAACCCTAGCCTGGAGACTGCGGACGAGACAGGCGCCAGAAAGGACAGCTGAACACAGCCGCCCAGGCGGAAGGGGCGTATGCTGGCGTTGTTGCATGACCAAGCCTCCATTAAAAAAAAACCCACCCAGAGGGGTCGAGGCAGAGAAGGCTGACACGATTGGCAGACGTCACTTTTACAAGATGGCGCCGCTATGCCCGGCCGCCTGTCTGTGCGCTCCGTCGAGATTGTGCTTACTTTTGTTAATATTTATAGTTTTAAGAGTTTTGTCTGTACCAACAGTAGGTGCATTTAATGTGTATGACCATCAGTCACTTATAGACATCGGATTACGGGAAACTTACCAACTAGATTACTCCCTGGATCAGCTTTCTGAACCGCAGCAATGGCCTGTTGAGATCCTGAGAACACCAGGACCAGGTCTTGACCCAAGGAACAAAGGAACCATCAGACGGCGTGGGAAGAGAGCTGGGATCCGTAACAGACTGAGAACCAGACGACACCGAACGCCACTACCCAGTATATTGCTAGCCAATGTACAATCAATTGACAATAAACTGGACGACATCCGAGCAAGGATTCAATTCCAGAGAGACGTTAGAGACTGCAATGTTCTCTGCTTCATTGAAACGTGGCTGTCGCCAGGAACCCCAGATCACGCCATCCAACCGGCCGATCACTTCTTCATCCACCGCAAGGATAGATCAGCAGAGTCCGGCAAACAGCGTGGAGGAGGTATCGCCTTCATGTTTAACAACAATTGGAGCGATCCAGCCAACGTGAAGGAATTATCGAACCACTGCTGCCCAGACCTGGAATATATAACCATCAAGTGTCGTCCTTTCTTCCTCCCGAGGGAGTTAACGGCGATCGTCCTGGTCGGAGTGTATATTCCACCGCAAGCCAGCAATAGTGTTGCGCTCTCCAGACTCCACGATGAGGTAAATAGAATCCAAGCGGCGAACGTTAACGCCGCCATTGTAGTAGTGGGTGATTTCAATAGCGCCAATCTGAGAAAGGTTTTGCCTGACTTCTATCAGCATGTGACTTGTAACACCAGAGGCGGTAACATCCTAGATCACTGTTACACGCAATTCAAGGGTGGCTACAAGGCTCATTCTGCTAGTGGCTTTGGTAAGTCTGATCACGCGGCCATTTTCCTTTCACCAAAGTACAAACAAAGAATCAAGAGCACTCCTGTAGTCTCGCGAGAGGTGCAGAAATGGGATGTGGAGTCGGGGGGGATGCTCCAGGCTGCGTTTGAGTGCACAGACTGGAGCGTGTTCCGCGACACAGATAACATTAATGTCTACACGGAGACAGTGCTGGACTATGTTCGTACTTTGGTGGAAGAAACAATCCCCACTACCACAATTAGAGTTTACCCAAATCAAAAACCCTGGGTAGACAAATCCGTCCGTGAAGCTCTGAAAGCGCGCACCAAAGCATACAACGACGGCCTAGTGGCAGGCAACATGAATGACCACAAGGTGGCGCGATACAACGTAAGGAGGACAGTGACAGAGGCCAAACGGCGCTACAGGGATAAAATTGAACTCCAGTTTGAACAGGCTGACACCAGAGCTATGTGGCAGGGGCTCAAAACGATGACAGACTACAAAGGCACCTCCCTCAAACTGAACAGTGACATCTCCTTAGCAAATGACCTCAATACCTTCTATGCGAGGTTTGATGCTGGTAATAACAACACCAGCCCACAAGCCACGGCAATGGGGGGGGGGGGGGGGTCTGCTGCTGATGGAGACTCAGTGTTCAGGGTAACAGAGCATGAGGTGAGGCGGACCTTTAAAAAAGTGAATATCAGGAAGGCAGCAGGACCGGACGGCATCCCCGGCCGCGTCCTAAAAGTCTGTGCCGACCAACTGGCCCCGGTATTCACTGACATATTTAACCTGTCCTTAGAACAGGCTGTCATCCCCACCTGCCTGAAGAAGTCCACTATTATCCCTGTACCCAAAAAATCCAAGCCTGCTTGCCTCAACGACTACCGCCCTGTAGCTCTCACCTCCATAGCCATGAAGTGCTTTGAGAAGCTAGTAAAGGGCTACATCTGCTCCTCCCTCCCCATCAACATGGACCCCCTGCAATTTGCATACCGCGCCAACAGGTCCACGGAGGACGCCGTAGCCCATGTGCTGCACACAGCAGCATCACACCTGGACAAGAGGAAGGGGAACTATGTGAGAATGCTATTCATCGACTACAGCTCGGCATTCAATACCATAGTCCCCTCCATACTCATAGCCAAGCTCAGGGACCTGGGCTTGAACTATGACCTCTGCCAGTGGGTCTTGGACTTCCTGACGGGCAGACCCCAGGTGGTGAGAGCAGGCAACTGCACCTCCTCATCCATCACCCTCAACATAGGGGCCCCCCAGGGCTGTGTTCTGAGTCCCCTCCTCTACTCCCTGTACACACACGACTGTGTGGCTCAGCGGAGTAGCAACACAATCATCAAATTTGCTGACGACACAGTGGTGGTGGGCCTGATCTCTGCCAACGACGAGAGGGCCTACCTGGAAGAGGTCAAGGTCTTGGTGGGATGGTGCCAGGAAAACAGCCTCTCCCTGAACGTCAGCAAAACAAAGGAGATGATTGTGGACTTCAGGAGGTCGGGGGTCAAGGACTACAGCCCCCTCAGCATCGACGGGGCACCGGTTGAGAGAGTCAACAGCTTTAAGTACCTCGGAGCCTACATATCCGAGGACTTGACATGGACCACACACATTGACAGTGTTGTGAAGAAGGCACGACAACGCCTCTACTTCCTCAGGCGCCTAAGGAAGTTCCAAGTCAGTCAGAAGATCCTTAAGAACTTCTACTCATGTACAATAGAGAGCATCCTGACTGGCAACATCACCTCCTGGTTTGGGAATAGCACTGCACAAGACCGAAGCAGACTACAAAGAGTGACACGTTCAGCCGAACGCACAATTGGAGGGGGGCTCCCCACCCTCCAGAACATTTACAACAAGCGGTGCAGGGGCAAGGCTAAGAGAATCATTAAAGACTCCAGCCACCCGAACAACTGCCTCTTTGAACTGCTGCGGTCAGGCAAGCGATACCGGAGTCTCAAGGCGAGCACAGAAAGACTCAGAAGAAGCTTCTATCCCCAGGCCATCAGGCTGCTAAACGAACAATGAACACTACACAACAACAACCATCAAACGCACATAGCACACACATCCACACGCACACACTCACTTTAAACAAACACACTGTAGCACCCACTCCACACACTTTATAGCACACACTCACTTTAAACAAACACACTGTAGCACCCACTCCCCACACTTTATATTTATTGATGAAGGATTGCACTACAACTCGTACACCTTACTGTAAATTGTACCTAAATTGTACCTCATCCCATTTCTGCTTTGCACTATATAGTATTGTACATTAGTACACTGCATAGTATTGTATATTATATGGTAACTCAGTTACGTCTATTCTGCATCGAACATTGTACATATGTCTATACTGAACACTGTGACCTCATTTTCTACTTCTAATTTACATGCTATACTATGTTATTTGATACTATCTTGTCTAGCACAGTCTCTGGAGCGTAACAGTAAGAAGCATTTTGTATGAAAGTATTCTGTACTTCTGTATGACAACTATTAAAGAAACTTGAAACTTGAACGTGCAGGGGCACCCTCAACCGGTGAACCCGGGAGTTGACACTGCAGCAACACACCAGAGAACCATAACCCCTCAGGAAAAAACCCCAAAACACACCTGCGGCACTGCCGCAGCCCGTGTTCCAGTTTCCAACAGGGTTATCCCGGGCCTACGGGTCAACGAAAACATTACCTCGGACCGGGCCCGGTGATACGGGGAGCACAGGGTCCCCCGAGGAGGCCAAGACCACCCCAACAGGCCCCTCTTCGCCATGCGTAAGAGAAGAGCGTAAAAATGGAAAACCAGCCCCAGCACCCCGTACTTGGTATTCCCAGGAGGTCACCCAACCAAGTACCAACCAAGACCAACCTGCATGGCGGCCGAGATCCGACGAGATCGGGCGCGTACAGGTTGGCACGGCCATAAGCCATTACGACAGTGTAGAATACAATGTACCCAACAAGGGTTCCATAGCGCTCAACCCTGTGACACCCGGACCGACCTAGCATTTTTCCCCCTGAAAAAAGCCCAAGTCCCTCAGGGTACCAGAACAGCAGATCTGCATCCCCGGCGGACATCGGGTTCAACTGATCCGGACCAGCGTGACCAGAACCAGTCCCGTGCCCTAACCACGCCGACATGCCAACTCCAGGAGAAGGGGCAGATATGCGTGTTGACCTTAAACATAAAAAGAAGGCGCCACTCAGACGTTTCGGTGCGAACCGCGCCCGGCGGCCCACCCCCAGGGCGTGAGACCCTTCCACATATGTTCAGATCCATTCCGTTATCATCCCCCGATATGAACGAGAACCCATCGACAACCACACAGGGCGTTGGAAGAGGAAAAACCCCCATCCCAATTGCTTTATAAAAACGCTTTAACCCCAAGCAATCAAGGCGCGCCAGTCAGTTACCAATGTCCAACAGAACATCCTGAGCTAGCACTATGTGTGCGTTGGACATACCCACATCAATAATAGGCTATTTAGACCATCTTATTGAATCCCCAAGACGCCCAGGGGAACGACAAGAGGGGCGAGATGCAACCAACTCCATGAATGAATTAATGAAAACTCTATCCAACAGATTGCAGAAAGGGTACAACACAGTACGGCTCAATACACACAATTGTTAAGGGGAGGCAGACCTGAGAAAGACGTTAGTCTTGTTTCCATCAGGGACCCCCATTTCCAATTTATATAGACACATCCAACTCTTTATAATAATAAAGAAGAAGCATCACCCGTATGAACCCAACTGCACAGCTGGGAGCAAAAAACCCGTTTTCACACGATTTTACATCCAGTCACTCTTTTAATTAGAGAGTAAGACTAGACCCTCCCAGAAAACCTTCCCACACGAGTTGTAGTCATGAGAAAGACATGCCAACTGTGAGTCACGTGACCAACTGACTCAAGTTACACATAAATCGAGCGCAGCAGACCCGTGAGCCCTACGCTCTAACTCGACACCTTAAGACACCGTATCTCATGGAAGGCGTCGCCATAGCAACACCGCTACGACGGGTGGAAACCCTGCCGGCTCCTGTTTGTAATAGGAGTTGGCAGGATAACCTTTTTATTTCACAAGTTTTTTAAAGCACAAAATCATAGAGTGGCCGGGGAGGGTGTAAAGGAGAGGGGACACAGAGGAGAAAAGTCACTTTCAGCGGCGTCTGCCACCTCGCGCCGCTCGAGTCTTGCCACCCCGAGGAGCCCCGGAGGGACGGTAGTTTACTGTCTGCTGGTCACGACGTTCCCTACCGTCTCCTCCGGTCGTGGATGGGCCGGCGGTAGCAGAAGCGCCGTCTTTTCTCCTGGCCTTCTTGGAGGGGCCAGCAGCGGCGGCGGAGGCAGCTCGACGTCGTGGAAGCCTTCTGACTCCACCGGCAAGGACGGGAGGCGGAAAATGTTGTTGGAGGATGGATCTCTCCTCTGCCATCTCTCTGCATGTTGAGGTCATCAACCGCAGGGCCTTCCCGAACAGACCAGCGTCGGAGAGGGCGGCCGTCAGAAGAGGGGCTCTCTTCCGTTCCGGCACACGGGCCTGCTCCAGCCAAAGATGGCGCTGGCCCAGGGTGGCCAGGGCGCGCACTTTCCCCATGGCTATGGCCAGCACCTGGGAAAGGTGCAGGACAGCTCCTGCCGCCTGGGTGATCTGATCGCATTTTACCTCGTTCAGATCCGTGCCGCCCGTCATAATCCCCGATACAAATCTAGCCAGGTGGGCGATGTTAGACGCCGCAGCCAGCGATTGTGTACCAGCGATGAATGACTGGTCACCCCAATATGCCAATCGCCTAGCCGATCTACCCTGGAGGACCGGCTTGCATAAGGGTTCCCACACCATATCCGGACAGAGGAGAGCGGCCATCGGACTATCAAGCCGAGGCACGCCCTCCCCATACCTTTGACTAACCCTGACACCCGCGTAACTGGTACGTAGGTGGGGGTTAGTCCCATGATGTTGGCAACCGCCTGACCCTGACGAACATAGGCCCCCATTGAGGGGAAAAATGGGTAGACAACGTCCACCCCTCTCACTGGGCGACGCTGCCAGCGATGACCTATGAGATCATCAGGGACAGGTGCAGGCAATGGCAGCGGCAGCGGCACGCCGTTTGCGGCGGCGGCTACCGCCATGAGCTCGGGAAACAAAGCCTGCAGTTCCCCCTGCGGACCTTCCTCCACCGAACCCGCATCCCTCACATGCAGCAGGCTGCAACTGGTCAAGGAGCCACAGTCTGATGTGGCCGATAGTAGGGCATCCTGCTGATGAGGCCAAGGTGGTTCCTCGACATCTTCGAACAGGGAGCCCCATGGAGCCATTTCTCCCCCCTCCGGTGTTTCCTGGATAGGAGGGATACTCTCCTCCACGGGACCATCATACAAGAATCCGTCCGCCTCTTCCATGAAGTCCTCAGTTTCCATCGGAAATCCAGAGCCGGACGCATCCTCGCTGGTCTCCAGCAGTTCCCCAAAACCAGGCCGTTCGCGCCTGCATGCTACCATCTTGCGACGTGAACGGGCAGACGCGAAAAGTTTGCGTCGCAAATCCTCCGGCTCCAGGACAACCCCCCGTTCACCAACGGACGATTCCCTGGAACCAGAGGAACCAGAGTCGAGATCAGGCCATCGCCGGAGCGACGGCACCGACTCCTCGGCTCTTCGGAGAGGCAAACTATCCATCGGCTGTCTCCTGGGCTGGGTCGGCAACCACGAAAGTGGCAACAGCCCAGCACCAGAACGCACGACGGAGGCGGGAATGGAGAACCGCTGGTGAAGAGTAGGTCTAGCGGGTCTACTCTCCGCAGAATACATTATGACCCAAACTTTTTCTTTACAACAGATATGAGAGAAGAAAAAATTAAGCACAATGTAAACTCGTCACAACTCTTTTCAACTAACAACACGTCAAGTGGGGTACTACCGGGCACTTCCTTGTGGTGAAAGCGAGAAGGAGAGCAGGGCCCTATTCCCCGTACCTGGTTCAACTAAGTCGATCAAGAGTCCCATTATCCAGATTCAGTTAACCCGATGTTTGAAGCCGGGATTTTCCTGTTCCTGGAACGCTGATTCAGTCTCGTTAACTTGAACCAGACTTGAGACTCTGGATAAGTGCGCGCGGCCGCTTCAGTTGAAAAGACAGCAGGTGTAGATCGCAGAAATCCTGATCTTCTAACGGCATTGATTGATTGATTGTTTTACAGATTGCAGGCGGCTCAATAGCCTTGCCGACAAGTTAAATGCATAATCCATAGGCTAATTTTAAATCCCTCATTACCCCAATCAATCAGATTATATTTCTTTAAACGTTCCTGCTGGCAGTAGGTTTATGCATTGAATAATCAAATGAGATCTTGCTAGCGAAAATAATTAGTTCAACTGTTTCAGAATAAGGATACGGCTCTCTTATCCATTGATTGATGTATGGTGGATTTTTTATTTATCTGCACTATGGTGTGACGGTTTGTCCTTTTGACTTTCACGCAGACGACCGGGGTTCGAATCCTAGTCTTTTCCTTCTTTTTGCAATGTAGGAATAATTCAATTTGGTGCACGTTGAGAGCTATATAAAGAATGACATCCTCAATGCATGTAGATTTATAATATTTTAACTTAAAACTAGGCTACTTTTGCGTATAATCATTAATATTATATTCCAAAAAAATTATATTGGAAACACGGGGTTTCGAACACCGGTCGCCCGGTTGCCAGGATTCAGCACTAGCCGCTGCGCCACTGTGCCAGATGGGATATACTCATTGTTTATGCATTAATGGACGAGAGACCCGTGTTTAGAATATTTTTCTTACCAAAAAATGAAGTTTTATCTCTTTATTCTCAAATGCATTAATGTGACGTCAACGGCTCATTCAATTTCTCAAATCCGTCAAACAGCGCATCTCATCAGACATTTTAATCCCAGTTACAATATCACACAAAAACCACAATCCCCGCATAGACACTTCAATTTTATGCTTGAATGAAACACAATCCGGCGCTCCGTTAAGCAAATCTACAGCCGAGAATATATGAAACTAATCAGAGCCAAACGGCCGATAGGTTTCATTCATTAAAAATATCCCCGCGGGATTCACATTTGCAATGCGCCGTTATTAAAATAACCACATGCAGCGTGTATCGCGACTCCGAGCGCCGTATATGACGTGCATTATTTTATTTAGGACAAAGTAAATCTATAGGCTCAATATGATTTATTATCAGCATTTAGTTCTATTATTATACATTTCAAAAGCCCCCTCTGGAAGAATGGAGCACAAAAACGTAATTCAGAATGGTATAATGCAGATCCTAGACTGTGAGAATCATTTCAGGAAACGAGCTGTCACTTCTTTGCGGGGGCGTGGCCATGGTTCATCCGGCTAACTTGAACTTAACCCTGCTCTCGACCAGGCTCAAACTTTTTGATCTGTTGTCATGGTGATTTAGACAATCGCGCGTCGGGGAATGGGAAGGTCCGGCTTAAGTCAGGCTTGACCGAAAGTTATCCGGCTAACTCAGTTATCCAGGTACGGGGAACGGGGCCCAGGTGACCACACACCTGCTTATGAAGGTAAGCTGATGAGGGGTGTGGTCAGACTAATACTGGTATTAAAGGTACATTTGTGGAATTTATTCAGTGCGCGTGCACGTACGCGAGGGAGTGCATGAGTGATGCCAAGCGGATCCCCTAATGATACAGAACTGTATTATAATAGTAATTAGAAAAATATGTTGTGCTCTTGCTTTTTTCTTTTTGAAGGTGGAGAGAGTAGCATTGCTAGTGCCACAACAGTTTTATTTGAGGTTCATTGTACTAAGCAATTGTTGGCTCATTAGTTTGTGATTCACATGCACTAAAATTCACCAGAATGCAGGAAATTAAGTCTTTGTAACAAAAAATGTCCTGGTGGGGAAACCCCAGACCCCCCGCTTAAAAAGTGGCCTGATTGGGGCTATATTTCGCGCTATATCTCCCGGTATGAATTATTTCCCCAGTCCGGCCCTGGGGGAGGACATCCAGCAGCTTATGATGGACTTAACAATAGAAATGAATAAATACAAACTCTGGTTTGATATAAATAAATTATCTTTAAATCTAAATAAAAACTAAATGTATGGTGTTTGGAAACCGCCAGATAAAAACAGACATTCAGTTGATAATAGATAATAATAGAATAGAAAGAGTATATGAAAATAAATTCCTGGGAGTGATTTTAGACCATAAACTCTGCTGGAAACCCCATATAGAATATGTGAGGGCTAAGATGGCAAAGAGCATCTCAATTATTAGTAAGGTGAGACAGGTGAGGTACTCAATCCCAACTCATTGCACACTCTGTACTGTGCAATGATCTTGCCTTACCTGCATTACTGCACAGAGGTATGGGGTAACACATACAAAACAACCATAAATACATTGACTATCCTACAAAAAAGTGCAATAAGAGTAATAAACAATGCAGGATATCGGGACCACACACACAAACTGTTTCTACAATCACACATTTTGAAGTTCATTGATATGGTAAACTTTAAAACTCTGCAAGTTATGTACAAAGCAAGAAATAATCAATTACCGGTAATTGTAAGAAGCAAATTTCTGGATAAAGAGGGGGGATACAACCTCAGAGGAGCATTGAACTTCAAAAAACCTGTGATGAAAACCAACCTCAAAATAATGTGTATCTCCTCTCAGACTACTGCTTGACCTTACTCCTAGAACCCACCTCACCCCTGCCCACTTTGACAACCTAGGATGGCTTAGAGTAGATGACAGAGTACAGCAACTTGCAATGGGCCTGGTCTACAAGATACACTACACGACCAAGGTACCCATGTACATGGCAAAATACTTCCCAAAGGTCAGTGAATACCACGATCACAACACCAGAGGGAGCTCCACAAATCATGTTAAACCCAGATTCGGCTCAAATAAGGGACTAAACACGTTTCGCAATTATGCCACATCAATGTGGAACGCCCTACCCAAAGCTGTAAAGGAATGTGGATCACTACCCACTTTCAAAACCTCTCTCAAGAGACACCTACGGGAGACTGCAATTCAACACTGGCCCCTGTAAATATCCTAACCCAACCCCCTCCAATGTACAGTCATTTACCTAGTATGGTTTTGTCAATAGTCCAATGTACAATTTTGTTTGTTTGTACAGAGTCTCCCCCCCCTCAATGTACAGTTTTGCTTGCTTATACAGTGTGCCCCCCCCCCCCCCCAACCACCTCCAATGTAAATTACCCAGTATGGTTGTCAATATCCCAGTGTACCCAACCCCCCCCACCCAACCTCCTCCAATGTACAGTTTCTACGTCAAATGTATATACTCCCTTTTCTTGACTCCTTCTGTATCACAAACAGTACTGTATTTGCAAATCTGGTATGTCATAAATGTATAGATGTAGCAGTACTGACTATCTGTATGTCATGTATGTCATATATGTCCTGATGAATTGAAAATGGGGGACCCTGGTGGAAACAAGACGAAAGTCTTTCTCTGGTCTGCATCCCCTTAACAATTGTGTGTATTGAGCTGTACTGTATTGTACCCATTCTGCAATCTGTTAATAAAGTTTTCAATCAATCAATTCAAAACTCTTACGGAGCCACCCTGTGGAATGGGCTAGAGGACGAACTAAAATATTGTGAAAACATAAATCAATTTAAATCTAGACCAAAAAAATCTATTTTTGATAGGTACAGAAGGGAAGAAGAGCTTTAATTGCATATTAATAAAAAAAAAATCAAATACGTATGATACTGTATTGTACGTTATATCATATTACATTATATAATCATATTATAATTAATTTGTATATTATATTTGACTATATTTGCAGTATATGCTATTATATTATGGTACTATATCGTGTACTATATATCTCACATTATATATGTGCTGTATACACTATTATGTACTATATACTATTATATACTGCAGGTATACTATACTGTAATGTGTACTATATGTGTGTACTGTAATGTGTACTATATGTATGTACTATGTATGTATGTAAATGAAAAAACAAAAACAAAAGAAATGTAAGTCTTCAGGGGTAGGGCCCAACAAGCCTAGTGCTTCTCCCTAGCCCTTTTCGGATAATTGGACAATGCTTGATTGATTGATTTTATGGTCCTAAATAATACTCTAGGATTTTGTTTACTGGAGGAGATGAGTTTAGAGAAATAAGTAGCCCTGGCGCTCTTAATTTGGTCGTTTAAATTGAATCTTAGCTCTCTGAGATATAGGCGGTGTACTTCGAGGTTGGAAGATTTCCATTGTCTCTCTGTGTGATAGTGTGATAGTGTATTGCGATCTCATCTAGGTCTGATAGTGTATTGAGATCTTATGTAGGTCTGATATTCTATTGAGATCTCATGTAGGTCTGATATTCTATTGAGATCTCATGTAGTCATTCTGTCCAATGGATTCTGCTGTCCTTTCTCCATAGAGATGGACTTTATTGATGGTCCCATTACAGACATTGATGTTTCCATTTTGGAGTAAATGGGTTTTGTAAAGGGACCTAGGGAATGTACAGGGCTGTCCAGTCACACTATCAGCTAGGATTATAGAGGAGGATGTTGTTGTCATAGAAACATTTGAAAATGGCTTCCTCATACACCACATTGTAAGAATTAACATCGTCTCTCAGTATGGCGGCTGGGTGGCGTAGCGGAGATTGCGCTCGTCACCAATGCAAGAGACTCCGGTCTCGAATCCCGGTGTCAGCATTGCCTGTGGCTTGGGCCAGTCGTCATACTATCTCAATTGACAGAGGTAGCGGGTGGAAGTCGATGGGTGGGGATTGGACGTTGTGGACAGCAACTCCTACAGGTCGGTTGGGTGACGCCTGCACAGCAGAGACAGGAAGTATCGGGGGCAGCATGAGCCTCCCACACGTTACTCCTCGCCACTGAGAGTCTGCGCTGTCTGGTGAAAAGATGCGACAGGCTGCCTCCTCGTGTACCGGAGGGGACACGTGATGCAAGGCTTTTATCCTCACTACAGCCGACCAGTGGGAGGCATAGTCCAGCAACGTTTAAGACAGGGCAGGGGAGAATTGGCAATACGAAATTGGGATGGGAGAAAAATAGAAAAATATGGAGAAAAAGTGGATACAAAAAAAATTGTCTCAGTGCTGAATAACTTCTGTGAGAATGTTGGGGCTGTGACCCATCCTCTTCTTCTTCTTCTAGTTTAGAACGTTGGGGCTGTGACCCATCCTCTTCTTCTTATTCTAGTTTAGAACGTTGGGGCTGTGACCCATCCTCTTCTTCTTATTCTAGTTTAGAATGTTTGGGCTGTGACCCATCCTCTTCTTCTTATTCTAGTTTAGAATGTTGGGGCTGTGACCCATCCTCTTCTTCTTATTCTAGTTTAGAACGTTGGGGCTGTGACCCATCCTCTTCTTATTATTCTGTTTAGAACATTGGGGCTGTGACCCATCCTCTTATTATTAGTCTAGTTTAGAATGTTGAGGCTGTGACCCATCCTCTTATTATTATTCTAGTTTAGAAAGTTGGGGCTGTGACCCATCCTCTTATTATAGTTCAGAACATTGGGTCTGTGACCTATCCTCTTATTATTATTCTAGTTTAGAATGTTGGGGCTGTGACCTATCTTATTCTTATTCTAGTTTAGAACGTTGGGGCTGTGACCCATCCTCTTCTTCTTATTCTAGTTTAGAACGTTGGGGCTGTGACCCATCCTCTTCTTATTATTCTAGTTAACCCTGCTGTAGTCCTGACAGACCTGGGCCCTCATTCATCAACGTGTCTTACGCACAGATATGTGCTTAACCTGTGCGTACGACCATTTCTAAGCAAAGAGTGGGATTAATCAATTTCAACTTGAACTTGACTTCGTGCTTATGTGTACGCACAACTCGGAGCACACTTAGCTGACCCCCAGTGGTAGAATATATTATTACAACAAGGAAATTAGCTTCTGTGCATTAGTTTCAACACTGGCATGTTCTGTATGAACTGTAATTCATTATAGTTCATTGTAAAATAGCAACAGTAGTGTAATTATGGTCAAAACCCTATAAATAGCATTTGGAATAATAGATCTTTCTCTCAGAATGAATGCAGCATGGTTTATATAGCGTTATCGGAATATACGGGGTGTACTGACTGACTGCGCTCTGCGTAGCTCAACTCGTTATTATTTTGCGCACAGACCGCAGAAACACGGGAACGTTTTGATTATATTTAAAAGGCTTTACGTTAAACGAAACAAGTGGAGTTTCGAAGCTGTAAGCAGAATACAAGTCATATGAACACCCACGATATAGTGTTCTTCCCCCTTTTTACTGTATAAGAAAGAATAAAAAACGCATTGCAATGACACCAGATAGTGGACAGACTATGTAAATATGATGATGGGATTCAAGTTCGCGTTTTTGTTGATCATAGGCATGCTGTCAGAGTATGATATCTTAATCAAACATTCTAGAACATTTGTCGTCACAGAACATGTCATAATAGAACATAGGCTATGGCATGGTCCATCGTGATATTGTGTAGACTGTTATTACTGTACCGGTACCACCCATTGTGACAACAGCCTTGTGAGTCCCGCACACAAACATGATGGAATTCAAGTTCATGTATTGAAAGGCAGGCTACATCATACATGCAGTGAGATTCATTGTTCTTGTATATGCTCTCGTATTATTGTTTATATAGGCTACCCAATACTGACATCAAAATAGATTGTAGTATGCCTCTAGAAATCATATGCAGCAGGTAGAAAATTTACGGAAAATCCATCGCGATTTGGAATAAAGTTGAGGAGAACTTTAATCCCTGGGTATTAATCAAACAACACGGGAAAAGGCAGTCATATTCCAGCACGGTCTTTATTAGTGTTTGCGCTGCCCAGGCAGCAATGGTTAATAGATATCATATCCGACATCACCGTACGTGTACACGTCTGTCAGCCTGTCTCATAACACGCTTCCCTCGGCTTAGTCCATTTTTCCACATTTCATGGGGGTATTCCATTACCGTATATGGTTAATCGGGGTGGTTCTGGTATGCAAATACTTAAAACAGTGCACGAGCTCAAACGTAGGATCAAAGTCATATTTATCATGACAGGTGTGCGTAGAACCTGCGTACGCACGTGTGGTAAATCCCGTTTTTTTTGTGCGTGCACCATAGCTGTCAACATTTCGTTTTGAGAAAACGTGCACGTTTTAGCCCCGCCCCTTCTCCTGGCCCCGCCCCCTCAGCCCGCCCCCTCCCACCCGGCCCCGCCCCCTCCCAATGGAGCTGCCTCGTCGCTGCCATCTGCTGGTCAAAACCTGTATGTACCCAGCCATTCGTTGTAGGGTAAACTTTTCCTACTTAGAGTGTAAATGCTATGTAAATTATGGTTTTGTTGAACATTTGTATTTCACAGGAGAGAAACTGTATTCAAAGAAAGCTATTAAAATAGTCTTTGAATCTAAATATACTTTCTTTGTGTTGATTTTACATTAATTCCATGATTTTACTCAAGTAAATATCTGTTACAAGCTTCGGTTTTATGTAGAAAAATGCTGTTTTTAATCTAGATTAATCTAGATTGATTACAGAAAATTGTGAGATTGATTAGTAAATGTTTTTTATCTATTGGCGGCGCTGGTGTATATATTATATATATATATATATATATATATATATATATATATATATATATATATATATATATATATATATATATATATATATATATATATATATATATATATATATATATATATATATATATATGTGTATGTGTATATATGTAATGTGTGTATATATGTCAGAGAATCAGCCCCTTGCGTCCTTAGTGTAAAGCATATGACATGGTGTATGTTTGTTCATTGATGTGACAGTGTCTGGCAACATACTATTGTTCTTTTTATTTCTTTGTGTTTGTGATTTGTCTTGATGTGTTTGTGAAACTATATTGATTTGATTGATTGATTGAAAACTTTATTAACAGATTGCAGAATGGGTACAGTACAGTACAGCTCAATACATACAATTGTTAAGGGGATGCAGACCAGAGAAAGACTTTCGTCTTGTTTACATCAGGGTCCCCCATTTTCAATTCAATGTATCAATCAATGTATCAATGTATTACCATAGTGTCTTTATACCTTCATCACTGTAGGCTACATATTAATACTACAACTCGTTAAAGCTATAAAAAAATACCTATGGTCATTAATTTAGCAGTGGGAATATCATTTTGGAACAGTGTGTGTCTACAGAGAAATGTGAGATAGAAAAAAAGCCAATGCGATTTTGTGTTTTTCCTCAATATCTCTGCAATGCCTGCGAGTTACCAGTAACTGTATTTGTCATACCATGACAATTCACGACAACTTTTAAAACGGATCAATTATTATTTATAAATCGCATTCAGGAAATTGGGCCTCAGAGTGAAGGAGGGGGACGCCGAGGCGCAGAGCAAACGGCTGTTCACCAAGACATTTACACATTCCTGCATCACATACACAGTAACTTTGTATTGTTTTATCCACAGAAGATTTGCAAACCCTTTGTTCCAGAGACAAAAGCCACAGAGTGGGCAATCAAGAGACACTGGCTAAGTTGATTTGACACCCTCGGTGCCGCATCAGTCTCTCCCCTGAGCTCTGAGCAAATCCGCTCGCTGTTCTGTTCTTATTCTTCTTCGGCTCGCAACCGTCTCCCGGTCTGACTTCCTGTGATAACGGTCTAATCTACACTGCTGCCACCTGTCGTCACGGAGGAGAATTGCACCCATTTTGTAAAAAAAATAATAATAATAATTAGTACAAAATACGTACCAATCCGTGCGCCGTAAAGAGGCCGTGCAGGGGGTCGAAAAACAGGAGAATCCCGGTAAAACCGTGAGTGTTGACAGCTATGGCGTGCACTGATTCTAAATTCTGTGCTTACGTGTGGAAATAGAACATTTTCTACGCCACGTTGATGAATGAGGGCCCTGGACTACACGGATGACATCTGCTTGATTTTTGACCGCATGGAACAGACACAAGAGCTCCTGATAAGAGTGGAGGCGGAATGTGCCAGGGTCGGCCTCAGGCTCAACGCGGAAAAGACTGAGGTAATCACCTATAACATCCCCCTGGACCATCCGCATCTCAAGGTAGCTGGAGGCAGTGCTCTCCCACTGACTGGTCAATGACTTTAAATACCTGGGTTCATGGGTAAACACATCGGAACAGGACCTCAAGGTGAGGAAAGCGCTGGCATGAAGGGCCCTGAATGGCATGACTAGTGTGTGGAACTCCAATCTCCCCCAACACATCAAGCTGAACTTCTTCCATGCGACTGTGGAGTCGGTCCTCCTATATGGCTGTGAAAGCTGGACCCTGGAGCCCACCCTCAAGTTCAAGTTCTTTAATAGTTGTCATACAGAAGTACAGAATACTTTCATACAAAATGCTTCTTACTGTTACGCTCCAGAGACTGTGCTAGACAAGATAGTATCAAATAACATAATAACATAATATAGCATGAATTTAGAAGAAGAAAATGAGGTCACAGTGTTCGGTATAGACATATGTACAATGTTCTGAGTTACCATATAATATACAATACACAATACTATGCAGTGTACTAATGTACAGTACTATCTAGTGCAAAGCAGAAATGGGATGAGGTACAATTTTAGGTACAATTTACAGTAAGGTGTACGAGTTGTAGTGCAATCCTTCATCCATAAATATAAAGTGTGGGGAGTGGGTGCTACAGTGTGTTTGTTTAAAGTGGGTGTGTGCTATAAAGTGTGTGGAGTGGGTGCTACAGTGTGTTTGTTTAAAGTGAGTGTGTGCGTGTGGATGTGTGTGCTATGTGCGTTTGGTGGTTGTTGTTGTGTAGTGTTCATTCATTGTTCGTTTAGCAGCCTGATGGCCTGGGGATAGAAGCTACTTCTGAGTCTTTCTGTGCTCGCCTTGAGACCCTGCAGAAGTCTCTGGATGGGTGCTACACCAGAATGCTGCGTGAAGTGCTAAACATCGACCAGAACGAGCATGTTACCAACAAGCAGCTGTATGGGGGGCTACCAAGGCTGAGTGAGAAAGTGACAGCCTGGAGGATGAAACTTGCCGGCCATTGCCACAGACATAGAGCGCTTCCAGCCAGCAGGATGGTGCTGTGGGATCCATCACAGGGGCATCGATCACAAGGACGTCCCACACCGACATACGTGGACGTGCTTAGGAGACTGGAGACTCCGTTGTCAAGCTCGTCTGAGGACGACCAAATGATAAGAACATTGGGGCTGTGACCCATCCTCTTATTGTTATTCTAGTTAAGAAGGTTGGGGCTGTGACCCATCTTATTATTGTTATTCTAGTTAAGAAGGTTGGGGCTGTGACCCATCTTATTATTCTAGTTTAGAACTTTGGGGCTGTGACCCATCCTCTTCTTCTTATTCTAGTTAAGAATGTTGGGGCTGTGACCCATCCTCTTATTATTAATCTAGTAGGCTGTGCCTCATCCTCTTCCTGTTATTCTTGTTATTCTTATATATGAATCTTTATTAATCCCCTTGTGGAAATTCATCCTCTGTATTTGACCCATTCTAACTATTTAGGAGCAGTGGCCCTGGCCAGCCACATGGCGTCCGGGGACCAACTCCAGCTCTAATACCAGTACCTTGATCAAGGGCACTGGCAGGAAACCTAGCATGGCTCAAGCTCCCGTCTGTCCTGTCCAAGCTGACTGAAGTACACTGCACACAAAGTAGATTCCAGTGAGCTCGTACAGACAGGAGCTTGACCCCATTGACCTTGCATTAGTTGTGGGTCACACCATCCTCATTTTGAGACCCACAACGATCATAAGAGTCGTCTGGCCGTCTGTTTGTTTTGCGCCAGAGATAATTCCCAACTGTCGGTTGGAATGAGCAGCATACTGTCCTCTTGTCGGGCCAAATCTGTGGGATTATGTTATTACAGTGTTAATACCAGCACACGGTAAGAGCAGTTATGCACACGACTGGACTGACTCTACAGTCTATGGAGAAAACGGAATCATATGTTGAGACCTTTTCTAACTTGACTACATAAACAAAGCTAAAAATAAATACATAAAAAAAAGGCCCATTTAGGGGGCGGGCCGGTGTCATGGAGTGAGGTTGCACATTCGCAACTGCTCCCCTAAACTTTTACAAACTAACACTTTTAATGCCCTCACTAGTATTTTTTTTTCTTTTAATTGATGTTTTCAGCAGTATAATATTTTGTGACAAACATGGCAGGCAAACAGACAATGAGACAAGTAAGCGTTGTACTTCGTCCGCAATAGCCGACAAGGGACAACCTCAGACACAGACTACGCTGGAACCTGTTAGCCTGGCGGCTATCAATAAACTTCTCGAGGTGCACTTTGAAGCCTACCCAGAATAAACTTTGTTAGCTCAATGCTCCCCCTACCCCCCCCCCCCCCCCCAATCGACTACTGGTGCAAAATACAATCATCAATATCTAAATTCATTTGGAACGACAAGCGGCCGCGAATCAAAAGAACCACCACTCAGCGTAGGAAACAGGACGGGGGTCTAGCAATCCCGGATTTTAAGTTATATTTCTGGTCCTTCTGTCATGGTCCCAGCCGCGTGTTGTTTTTTAACAGCGCAGCAGTGCAAGAATGTGACAATTTGACCATGTGACCGCGGCAACGCGGGAGAGCGGCAGTGCGGAAATAGGCTGTCTCTAAGACAAACTCTAACCTTAACCAGCTCCTTAACAGCGCCTAAACTTAACCGTTCTAACCTTAACCAACTCCGAAACAATGCCTAACCTTAACCTTAACCTTAACGTTAGGTTATGACTATAACCAAGTTCTGTTAGTTAGGGGCGATGCTTGGCATCGCTACTGCACTATCTCGCGTACGTGCACGCGTACTGAATAAACCACAAATGTACCTCTAATACCAGTATTAGTCTGACCACACCCCTCATCAGCTTACCTTCATAAGCAGGTGTGTGGTCACCTGCTCTCCTCCTTCCCAAGCTTTCACCACAAGGTGAGGACAAGGGCTGCAGCGGCGTCCGATGCCAAGCATCGCCCCTAACTAACAGAACTTGGTTATAGTCATAACCTAACGTTCTGTATCGTTAGTGGCTTAGCTTGGCATCGCTACTGCACAAGGGAGGCCAAGCGGAGCCACCTGGCTGACAAATACACCCCGCTGACAGCCCCCCAAAACCATCAGAACAGGGAGGGCCGAGCCCCCCCGACCCCCCCTAATGGAGGGTAGCCCCCCTATTAGGGACGTCACGGGAGGGCGACGGACCCGACCGTGCGAAGAGGCACTCAAGCAACTCAACGCACAGGGTGAGCAGACCGTGGCTTGACCCCACGACTACACACACGCACAACCCGCATGCCACCCGGGAACGAACGGAGGAACAACCTCGTTACTGCCCCCAGAATCACGGGGTCAAGGGCAAACCCAACCCCGTGGCAAGGCCGTAGCAGCGGAGCACGAAGGAAGACCCAGACCCACCAAAAGGACTGGACTCCCTGGAATGGGGGCCCGGAGAAGTCCATGATGCCAGCATCAAGACCCCACCAGGTGGGCACGTAGTGCCCCGCCCCCCACATCGCCAGCGTATTCGGACAAAGGCCCCTCAGTTACTGCACCTGGTATTCCCAGGCGGAACCAACCAGGCCAGAACCTGCCCAGCTTCCGAGATCGGACGAGACCGGGCGTGTTCAGGTCGGTATGGCCGTAAGCCGAGCGGGCCCCGTCCCCCCAATAGTACACCGCCTGGCACACTGACCCTGCAGAATAGGCAGTCAGCATGGCCGTAAGCACACAAAAAAAGGTTAACCAACGGAAGCAGGCAGCGCACCGGGGAAAAACCAGGCAACAGGCTGTTAACCCTAGCCTGGAGACTGCGGACGAGACAGGCGCCAGAGGGGACAGCTGAACACAGCCGCCCCGGCGGAAGGAGCGTAAGCTGGCGGTGTTGCATGACCAAGCCTCCATTTAACAACCCCCACCCAGAGGGGTCGAGGCAGAGAAGGCTGACACGATTGGCAGACGTCATGAACGTGCAGGGGCACCCTCAAACGGTGAACCCGGGAGTTGACACTGCTCCAACACACCAGGGAATCAACCACCTCGGTGTTACCCAATGCGGTGGTTGTTCCTATAACCCCTCAAGAAAAAACTCCAAAACACACCTGCGGGTATACACCGGCTATACCGCAGTACAAGTGTTTCAGTTTCCAAAAAGGGTTAACCCAGGCCTACGGGTCGCAAACATCACTTCGGACCGGGCCTGGCGGTACGGGAAGCACAGGGTCACCAGAGGAGGTCAAAAAACCACCCCCACAGGCCCCTCTTCGCCATGCGTGAGAGAGGAGCGAAAAATAATGGAGAACCAGCCCCAAGCACACCGTACCTGGTATTCCCCGGCGGTCTCCCAACCAAGTACTAACCAGGACCAACCTGTGTAGCGGCCGAGATCCGACGAGATCGAGCGCGTACAGAATGGCATGGCTGTAAGCCATGATGACAGTGCTGAGTAAAAACATACCCAACCAGGGTCTCCATAGCGCTTAACCCTGTGACACCCAGACCGACCTGGCATTTTTCCCCCTGAAAAAAGCCCAAGTCCCTCAGGGTACCAGAACAGCAGATCTGCATCCCCGGCGGACAACGGGTTCAACTGATCTGGACCAGCGTGACCAGAACCAGTCCCGTGCCCTAACCACGCCGACATGCCTACTCCAGGAGAAGGGCAGATATGCGTGTTGATCTTAACATGAAAAGAAGGCGCCACCCAGACGTCGGGACGAACCGCGCCTGGTGGCCCACCCCAAGGGCGTGAGACCCCACTACATATGTTCAGATCCATCCCGTCATCATCCCCCAGACATGAACGAGAATCCGTCGACAACCCACCCAGGTCATGGGATGTGGTCGCCGGAAGAGGAAAAACCCCCATCTCAGTTGCTTTATAAAAACGCTGTTTCAACCACAAGCAACTAAGGCGTGCCAGTCAATCGCCTGTTTACAGCGAGCTAGCACTATACGTGCGTCGGGACACACCCCCATCAATGAACAGGCTATTTAGACCCGTCATTGAATCCCCAAGGCGCCCAGGGGAACGACAAGAGGGGTGTGACACTCCCTAACTCCAACACTTCTGGAATAGAAAGAAGGAAGCATCAACAGTATGTATCCCAGTCTACACAGCCGGGGTAAAAAATGTTCACATTTTTACATCCCACCACCCTCCCATAGGAAAGAGACGGGGATCCCCAGAGAGACTTCCCACGCGAGCTGTACAGATTGAAAAGAATATATTGCACCTTGAGCCATGTAAAAAACTGGTTTTAGGGCCTCCGGGGAAGAGGCACCGAACCCATACACACTCAATAAACGAATTGAATCGAATATACATACAATAGAAAAGGACCCTTCTAGAGGGTCCACTCACTTTGACAATCTGAGGAGGAAGGCTCTGTACTCTGATGGAGGCTTCCTCACATGGAAGAAGGAGTCCGAACTCACAGAAGGCCTGAGTAGGCGCTTGGTGAGGAGGAGCCCTGACCACCCCCCCTGAAAACAGATCCATCACATGGACCTGAACAGCACACGGAAGTCCTACCAACAGAGACGCGCACGGTGACGTACTCTATGGCGGGGGAATTCCTGCGGTGCACACGCCCAATATACCAGGCCGTGGGACCAGGAACTCCCTCCCCCCCCCCCCCCCCCCCCGTAACGTGCCGAACCGCCACGTGACGGGAACCTTGAAGGACAGGGGGTGTACCCCTGACCGACAGAACAATGGGGAGAGGAAAGGTTACCAGTTCACCCCTTTACGACCCCACACCCATGATACGACGTAACGACAAAAAGAGAATATGACACAGTCATAGTCAGCTCTATGAAGCGTTTCACAGCTCCACACAGCGCACGAGCTAACCTGCTATCTGATTTTTACTAAGGAAAAACACAGAATAGAGAGGGCTCTAAGAACCCCGGTCCAACATACACATGTGCTTCTGTGGCCAGTACAACCCAGTTGTAGGTCACATGACACACACAACCCATCATCACCTACAAAAAATGGCAAAAACACTCAACAGAGGAACGCCGTTTTTTTCACAATGAGAGAATACATCATTCTTGATTAGTATCGACCACAGGCCTTGCTAAGCACACATGACAGCAACCAAACCAATTTCCCTTTAGGAAATAAGTTTCTCCAGCAGATTTAGCACAACCTCAGCAATCAAGCTGAGAGTTACATCGTATCCCTACCACACAAAAGACACAATTAATGCACAACATGTCTGATAGGAGGTGATAAAGTCCCCAGGGAACCGGGGGGGGAAACACAATCCTCCTATTTTACCCTCAATACGGCCAGTTAAAACAGGAAAACCTGTTAATGTGTGAACTCACTGTTCATTGTCATTACAGTCTGAGAAAGAACATTCTTTTACTCACTCGTCACCAAGCATAGCTTCATAGGTTAGTTGCCTTAGTAGTGAGTACACGGTACACATAAACACCATGATGTTTCTCACACAACAACCAGATCAATACATCACGACCTGCACGGAGAAGCTAACTGCCAGTGACAAAAACAGCTCACACACAACCCGCAACGTATCTCAAATGCATTGCAACAACACACGTTTTGGGAAAAAACACCGTTATTCACAATACATTTAGCAAGGTAAAACCAGAAGACGTGTTATGAGGTCTGGCCAACCCCGTACCTGCCCGGAACGCAGATCAGCGAAGTGCAGTCACAAGCCACCGTAGAACACAGCCGTCCCGTGTTGTTCGATCCGGGCAGCGTCGCCGCTCCACCAGTCGCTACAGTCCTCTTTGTTGACGCAATCCCCGTCTAGGCTCAGGCAGGGTCGACGAACATCCCCTGTCAAGGATGACGTCGTGGTCAAGAGTGTAAAACATGTTAAAATCAAAGCACGTTCAACAGAATAGCATCAAGCTAACGGCTGCTCCAACCGTTCGGGTGCTATTGCTTCCGCTCGCGAGACGCCGATCTACGACGCACGCGATCAGGAGCGAGCTCCCGGCGGCGCGCGAGAAGCCAAGCTACCCCGCGCCAGGCCACCGACCGGCTAACCGTAAGCTATGAACATGTAAACAATGACATAACACTCACCCAGACAGGCCGCCGTTCTGAACCCTCCTCACTTTTTAAGAGAAAAGAGAAAACAAGACGTCAACACCGCTTCACAACGGT
Source organism: Notolepis coatsorum (assembly GCF_963971535.1). NCBI lineage: Eukaryota > Metazoa > Chordata > Actinopteri > Aulopiformes > Paralepididae > Notolepis > Notolepis coatsorum. The sequence goes on from NC_140165.1 coordinate 193,228,821, forward strand.
GACATTAACACGTCCGGCGGAATCAGCACAGTACCAACTGGCCTGTATAGCTGACTTTGAACATGAATCTGCCGCTATCGCACATTACATGCACATATCCCCTCGTGAAGGAATACTCTCATTTGGATATGAAAGATGGGGTCTTAACACGGTGACAGAGAGAATCCACTCGTCCAGAACACACAGGGATCACCAGTGTCAATGGTCGCGGCCCACTAGTTAAAACTATAATGGTCGCCAGACCAAGGCCTTCTGTCGCCTAGACGGCTAAACAAAGGACCCTAGCCTGGGGCCGGTTTCCATAAACTTTGTCAAGTAGCCCCCATAGCACTAACAGACAAGTGGAGCCCGCCAGCAAACACTACTCACCCAACCTGGAACGCACCGCTCCTCACAACAGCGGCATGTCCGACAGTTCAGCTGTGGCCTGACAGGTTTCACCCCAACAAACACAGCAAGGAACTGCAGTTGAGAAGCATGCAGCGGCGTGCTCCCAATACGAAAACCGGTGGAGGGTTTGTAGAATGATCATCATCTTCTAGACACTCCAGTACGAAGACAATATCGCCGTATTTTCTCGAAAATAGTGAGAGAGAAAATAAAGATATGATGTCAACGTATCCTTGTTTCCCAAGCTGTTCCTAATCCAATTTCTTCCATCATGGTGTCAAGTGTGGGGATCTACCGAGGCACCTCTTCCTTGTGGTGAAAGCGAGAAGGAGGAGAGCAGGTGACCACACACCTGCTTATGAAGGTAAGCTGATGAGGGGTGTGGTCAGACTAATACTGGTATTAGAGGTACATTTGTGGTTTATTCAGTACGCGTGCACGTACGCGAGATAGTGCAGTAGCGATGCCAAGCTAAGCCACTAACGATACAGAACCATGCCTAACCTTAACCATAGAAAGAATATTGCCATTCTCTAAGACAAACTCTAACCTTAACCAGCTCCTTAACAGCGCCTAAACTTAACCGTTCTAACCTTAACCAACTCCGAAACAATGCCTAACCTTAACCTTAACCTTAACCATGCCTAACCTTAACCGGCGAAAGAATACACGTTAAAAAAAAAGCACGTTAAAAAATGTGATGGGATTCGAACTCGTCAACAACGGACCGCAGGACCGCAGGACCGCTGCTCTGCCAGGTGAGCTGAAGCGCCGAATGAAAATCATGGCGGACATGACATAATTCCGCTCGCGCTCTGCCGCTCCGCTCGCTCTGCCGCTCCGCTCTGCGGTTGCCGCGCCTGCCGCGGGGCATGGCGCAGCCAATCAGGGAAAACGCGGAAGCAAAAGCAGCACTGCTGCGCTGTTATTAAACAATAGGCGTCCCAGCCAGGGATCATGCTCGAACAATGTGAACAGTGGTTTTCTGCCGCCCTCTGGTGGCCAAACGCAGCAACTCCAGATCCTGGACTCTCTGTGGCATTTTAGTCTAGGTCTGCTGAATAATATTGGTGCTGTGTTTTCTCTGTTCATGTTGTGTGGTGTGTAGCTTGTGTTTTAAAGGGTTTATCTTTACATGTTTCCTTAAAAGGTTTATCCTTACATATGTTCCTGAAAGGTTCAACCTTTTCATATGTTTTTATAGTGTTAATACTTTACTTGTTTCCTTTAAAAACCTTTACACAGGTTTTTAATAGTGTTAACTTCTTTACATATGTATGTTCCTTTTAAGGGCTGTTTGTTTTACATGTTTCCTTAGATATTCCTTTACACATGCTTTTAACAATGTTGTGAGTTTACTACCGTGTGTTCCTCAGCCTAGGCCATGCCTGGCCTTACACCAGCTGGCACTTGTTAGTAATCACAGGGCAGTATATAGAGCTGCCCGTTTCTCACATTCCTTGTCGCACCATTGTATTGCCTTGTATTGCATTGTTTCAGTGTGTTGTTTCACATAGTTGGTTTCGGTCACTTACTCACATCTTGTCTCTTATATTCCCTGTGAGTCCGTTCCTATTTAGTCCTTATTCTTCCAGCATTGCTGTGTATTGTTTTCCGGGTTTTGCAGTTCGCTTTAGTTTGTAACAGTTTTAACGTGTATCCTGTTTGCAACTGCTAGTAAAAGCCTGTTCACTTTCATCCGTCGTCTCAGCTTATTCTCTCTCTGCTCGTGTTACCTGCATTTGGGATCTCCTCTTCAATACCACACCGAAACCATCTCAGAATGGTGCGACCAGTTCTGGTCCCAGCACGCACAATGACAGCAGGAGCGAGCGATGCTCTCCTCTCGATGGAGAGGTTCTTCAAGGGGGATTTTCTCTCCTCGTCCTCAGAGGAGAGGTGGACGATGTATACGCTCCTCATCTCTGTCGGTGAGCGCAGCGCCGAGCAGGCGCTCCAGCTGGAGGCACACGGCTGTGTGATCCGTTGGCTGATTCGGGAGCTCCTGTCCTCTGCTTCCGAAGCCCCGGTTACCAGCATGCCTTTCTCCGCAAGTACAGCTAGTCCTCTCGCCGTTAGCACGGTCCAGGCTGTTAGCCCAGCCGTTAGCATAGCTTCGGCAGCTAGTAATGCTAACCCCAGCCCTGTTAACGTTGCTCAGGTTGTTAGCTCAGCCGTTAGCCTAGCGCCCCCAGCTAGTGCTGCTATCTCTCGTCCTGTTAACGCTGTCCAGGCTGTTAGCCCAGCCGTTAGCCTAGCGTCCCCAGCTAGTGCTGCTAACTCTCGTCCTGTTAACGCTGTCCAGGCTGTTAGCCCAGCCGTTAGCCTAGCGTCCCTAGCTAGTGCTGCTAACCCCAGCCCTGTTAACGTTGCTCAGGTTGTTAGCTCAGCCGTTAGCCTAGCACACTCAGCTAGTGCTGCTAACCCCAGCCCTGTTAACGTTGCTCAGGCTGTTAGCCCAGCCGTTAGCCTAGCTTCCCCAGCTAGTTCTGCTAACTCTCGCCCTGTGAACACTGCCCAGGCTGTTGGCCCAGCCGTTAGCCTAGCTTCGGCAGCTAGTAATGCTAACCCCAGCTCTGCTAACACAGTCCAGGCTTTCTCAACTAGCTCAGCACTGTCTGCTAGTTTAGCATCTAAAGCTAGCACCTCAGCTCTCCCTGCTAGCCCAGGCCCTGTAGCCCCTGTAGCCAATATAGCCGTGTCAGCTACTTCCTTAGCATCCCCTGCTAGGTTATCCACTGCTAGTTCTACAGGCCCTACAGCTAAACCTTTGGCTTCGTCAGTTAGGAGACTCAGTGTGGTTCCGGCCCTTAGTACAGGCTTAGCTCCCCCTGCTACTGCTAGCAAGTCTAGAAAGGCTAGTAAAGCCCTCACAGTTAGCAGGGCTTCTTTAGCTAACCCAGCCTCTACTGCCAGCTTAGCCCCTGTTAGCTTAGCCCCTGTTAGCTTAGCCCCAGGTGCTATGCCCGGTCCGGTCTCCACGCCCGGTCCAGCTCCCACGCCTGACCTGGCCTCCTCGTCTGATTCCGGCTCCTCATCTGGTCCCGGCTCCACGCCTGACCTGGCCTCCTCGATGGGTTCCGGCTCCTCGTCTGGTCCAGCTCTTCGCCGTGGTCGTCGCCGTGGTCTTCGCCGTGGTCGTCGCCGTGGTCTTCGCCGTGGTCTTCATCCGCAGGGATCCCCGACCGGGGTTCTGCACCCGGTCCCGAGGTCTGCACGAGGAGTGGTCCCCGTCCGGGGTCCTGCTCCAGGGTTGTCGTCTTCGCGCCTCCGGCCCTTCTGGTCCGGCCCCGAGTCCTGCGCCCGGAGGGTCCTTCATCCAGGGTCCTGTTCCGGGTCTGACGCCCACGCCCCTTTGCTCCAGGCCCCCTGACCGGTCCTCCGTCCCCGTTTCCAGTCCCCCTCACCGATCCTTCATCCCCGTGTCCAGTCCCCCTCACCGGGCCTCTGTCCACGTTTCCGGCCCCCGTCGTCGGGCCTTTATCCCCGTCTCCGGCCGCCCTGGCCCTGTGTCCCGCCCGCCCTTCCTCGGGTTTCCCTCTGGTCCTGTTCCTCGGGTCCCCTGCTGCTTTGCCCCTCCTGGTTCTTTTCGCGGCCCCCCGGTCCCGGCTCTCCGGGTCCTCGCCCCCCGTTTTTTCCGGGGTCTCGGCCCCCCGCCTCGCCCGTTCCCGGACGGTCTTACCGGTCGTCTGGGAGCCGACCCTTTGGGGGGGGGGGGGGGGTACTGTCATGGTCCCAGCCAGGGATCATGCTCGAACAATGTGAACAGTGGTTTTCTGCCGCCCTCTGGTGGCCAAATGCAGCAACTCCAGATCCTGGACTCTCTGTGGCATTTTAGTCTTGGTCTGCTGAATAATATTGGTGCTGTGTTTTCTCTGTTCATGTTGTGTGGTGTGTAGCTTGTGTTTTAAAGGGTTTAAATGTTTCCTTAAAAGGTTTATCCTTACATATGTTCCTGAAAGGTTCAACCTTTTCATATGTTTTTATAGTGTTAATACTTTACTTGTGTTTCCTTTTAAGGCTCATTCCCTTTACACAGGTTTTTAATAGTGTTAACTTCTTTACTTATGTTCCTTTTAAGGGCTGTTTGTTTTACATGTTTCCTTAGATATTCCTTTACACATGCTTTTAACAATGTTGTGAGTTTACTACCCTGTGTTCCTCAGCCTAGGCCATGCCTGGCCTTACACTAGCTGGCACTTGTTAGTAATCACAGGGCAGTATATAGAGCTGCCCGTTTCTCACATTCCTTGTCGCACCATTGTATTGCCTTGTATTGCATTGTTTCAGTGTGTTGTTTCACATAGTTGGTTTCGGTCACTTACTCACCTCTTGTCTCTTATATTCCCTGTGAGTCCGTTCCTATTTAGTCCTTATTCTTCCAGCATTGCTGTGTATTGTTTTCCGGGTTTTGCAGTTTGCTTTTGTTTGTAACAGTTTTAACGTGTATCCTGTTTGCAACTGCTAGTAAAAGCCTGTTCACTTCCATCCGTCGTCTCAGCTTCTTCTCTCTCTGCTCGTGTTACCTGCATTTGGGATCTCCTCTTCAATACCACACCGAAACCATCTCACCTTCTCACTGAAGCCCCTGATTAACTGGTTTGATCCCAAGATTGCTGTGTCGTGACGCGCCTTGGAGTCTATCCACAAAGACTACAACAAGATATAATATATTCCAACACCTCCATTAGAAAATGCCAATTACGATTCGGTCCTATCATCTCCCATGTGATTCAGTCATTCAGACATGGCGTAACGCACAGAGTTTTTGTACCATCAAATGCCCATGGCACCTCGACTCCCCAATATTTCATAACCAACAATTACTTATTGGACATAAACCCATTAACAACCCTCAGTGGGAAAGGAAGGGAGTCCACACTCTGGGGGATGTTTATGATAAAACCGGCCTTTGCACGTTTTTTTACCTTCCCGGCTCCTCCTTCTTCTTCTATTTACAGCTGAGAGCTGCGCTCAGGGCGCATGGGGTCCCATGGGGTCAACTGTTACATCCACACCCTTTTTTTATAGAATAATCGGAGACAGAACAACCTCAAGGGGCTTCGTTTCGGATTTCTATACATCCTTGCTCAGGTCCACATTCAAGAATCTCCCATTAGATATAGTTTGGCGGGAAGACATTCCAGAACTGGACCCCGAGTTTGACTGGGGTGATGTCTGGACTAATATTACACTGGCCTCCCGTAACCCCAATCACCAACAAGTACACTTTAATTATATTCATAGAACATATCTCACCCCTAGGAAGCTGTGTATGATGGGTCTTGTGGCTGACTCCCGTTGCACCCTGTGCGCTCTGTTGGCTACTGGCACTTATATGCACATGTTTTGGGAATGCCCACCGGTGGCTCGATTTTGGAAAACCATAACCACTAAGCTTTCAGATATATGTGACCTGACAATTCCACTATCCGCAACAACACTACTCCTGAATGATATCTCCCAGCTGCCGGCTCCCATAGGCCTACAACAAAAAATTATCATTTTAGCAGGAGTTACAGCAGCCAAAAAACTATAGCTATGAGATGGAAACAATCAGAAAAAGTTACAATAATCAATTGGGCTATAACATTCTTAGATGTAGTTTATCTGGAGATCTCCACTGCTCTGGTAATTGGAGTTACAGAATCCAACATTGGTTTGTGGGCGTCGGCGGCTGAGAGAATAAAATCCATGATCTAGCAGCAAAGCGGGGTCGTGATGTTGGTTCTGAGGGGTCTTGGATGTGGGGGGGCGGGAGTGGGGGAAGAAATGTCTTTTGTAATGTCTGTGGCAATATAATTTAATTTTTTACATTCTGTTTTTATTATTATTATCTAATCTATCTCTATTATTGTCTTGTCATTATTGTAATAAGGTACTGTCCTGTGATGTATTTGTATGTATTATTATTATTATTATTATTATTATTATTATTATTATTATTATTATTATTATTATTATTATTATTATTATTATTATTATTATTATTATTATTATTATTATTATTATTATTATTATTATGTTGTGTCTTGTTTCATGTGAAAAATTTTGATAAAAAAAAGGCCCATTTGTATTTCCTGTTGCAATGTTTGTTAATACAGTCACTGGCAGGAAATACTAGCAACGGAATAGCAACAGAATACTTCTGAAAAGGCAGTAGGATTGATTATGTTAGATTCTAGAGGCGTCTTAACAGGTTCCAATTAAACACATTTACAATGACGATGTGACTGCCTCTTTTTTATTTTTATTTGTTTTATTATCTTTCTTCCCCTCCTTTTTCCCAATTTTCTCCCATCCCACCCTTCCTGGTTGTTGCGTACTTTCCCCTACTGTTGGTCCGGGAGACCGGAGACTGTCACATGCTTTCCTCCGACGCATGTGCAGCCTGGGGCAGGCCAACCTGGCCGTGCAGGTTCTCACTGGGGAGAGTGTAGCGTGTGGGAGGCCACACTATCTCTCCTTAGTTCCAACCCTTGCTGAGCAGGCGCCCCGACCGAACTGTAGGGGTCGCTGTCCACAACGCCCAGGACCCACCCTTCAGCTTTCCCACCCCCTGATACAGCCAATTGTATCAGTGTGAGAGGCCAGCCAAGCTGATAGCAACGCCGGGAGCTGGATTCGAACAGGCGAATCCAGTGTCTCCCGGTGTTGGTGACGAACGTAATCTCCGTGCGCCACCTGCCCCCCCGTGACTGCCTCTTTAACGGCTAAGATTAGACTCATTCAAATTGGGAAAGTGGAGGGATAACTGTGATTATGACAATGTCTCAAAGGTTAAGACTGGCCTCTAGGTGAGGAGGATTATCATCCAGGCTGTGGCTTTCAGCATTATAATTATGTTATAATTATTCCATAAAATTACATCCTTTACAGCAGGGGTCAGCAACCTTTTTGACATGGAGTGCCTGTTTGAAATATAGTTGTAACTAGTGTGCCTCAACAATATTCCATGCATCGTAATTTTTTTTTCTCATAATCAGGTCTTTTTAATAATAATTTTTACATTATTACATCATTATTGTTATTGTTATTATTAACAATATTATTATGATGGTTGTATCAACCCTAAATCTGAGTTGGGGGGGGGGGGGGAATGCAATGCAGACAAACAGCTGCATACAGTGCGACCATTTCACTCACATTTGCCCATTCATTTTTGGACACATCACACACCATTGGTGTGTGTACTGTACGTGTGCTGTCATAGCTCCACCTACAGGCCTAATGGAGAACACCAGGATGTGAATGGAGGGTGAATGTGAGGTATATCGTGTAAATACGTTTTGATTGATCGCAAGACTACACTGTAAAAAAAATATAATAATAAGTTACCAGAACTTAAAAATATTGAGTTCAGTTACTGTGCATTAAGGTTTTCAGTTTTCAATCCATAATAAGTTAACAGAAAAATAAGTACACAGCCACATTATTTCAACCTAATAAAACTATGTTTATTGTCATTGTTTTAAGAACACAAGTTGACTTGGTAATACTCACATTTTGAGAAAAAAAAATGGCTTTTAACATGTGCAATGTTCAATGAAATAGAAAAATAAATAATACAATTTGTTGATTAATCCCACTGGTCACAATGGTGACCGTAATAATGTTTTTGTTATAAGGCTCTGCAAATGTTACTGAATGATGTAGCAATGTATTTCCAGCTAAATTGAAATATTAAACAAATAAAGGGTCTCAATTAAATATGTGGTAGTAAAAATAACCTGTGGGAGGATTTCAACAAGATAAATGCGACAACAGTGCAAAATATTTCACTATAATATTTCAAAGCAATTTTTTTTTTTTTTATGCTGCCCCCTGTGCCTATGCAAATGCCCCCGCGTGCCTATGCAGGCACGCGTGCCTAGGGTTGCCTACCCCTGCTTTACAGTCTGGGTCTCAGAGGTATTATAGAACTGTATAGAGGGTTGCTACTGGTGATATGTGGTGAACTGTCATACAGGACACCGTCTTTAATTTTAGAATTGACTGGGCATTTACATTACCTTACATTTACATTTGAAGAAATTATTAAAGTTGTTTAATTTTAATGAAGAAAACAGGAATAACGGGATCATATAAACAATCCTCCCTTAAAATGGCTTAAACATCTCTCCACACACGCCTTACTAAAAGTCAAGGGGTACTTGTTAAAACACCTTAAGATTATACGTTTTTATTTTATTTTTTTGCATCTACTTTTTCTCCCATTTTCTATTTTTTCTCCCATCCCAATTTCGTATCGTCCAATTCTACCCTCCCCTGTCTCGAACACTGTTAGGCCATGCCTCCCACAAGCCGGCTGCAATGTGGACGAAGCCTTACATCACGTGTCCCCTCCGGTACTCGAGGAAGCAGCCGTAATTCCTGTGAATCTTGTTTGAGTATCGGTGACTCCCAGTGCAGGTGACTTCTACTGCGTGTGATTTTGTTAAGGGAACACCTATTTTTCTGAGTGCGTATTTTGTAAACAGTTATTGATTACGACCTGTGTAGTTAATAAAACTGCTGCTTATTACACTTGGAGCGAACGTTTGGTTTCCAAATCATTCTACAGCACCTCACCCCTTTTTGGGACATCAGGAAACAACACAGAGTACACTTTAATCCATTTAAAGAGACGATATTCTCCTAGACCTATCTGCAGCCTTCGACAGTCAACCATCAGATCCTCCTCACGTCCCTCGCAGGAATGGAAGTGGCTGGCGCTGACATGGCTGACGTGACATCATACCTCAATGACTCCTACCAAGTGTCATGAAGAGGGACCCTGTCTGCCACCTGTTAAGCCTTTGCACTCCCTGACCTTGCGCTCAAGTTATCTGTCAGTGTTTTCGTAATCAAAAGTTAACCTCTGAGCGGGGGATTGGCCTACCCAGAGGTGCTTTTTTGTCAGGGTAGTGCTCCCTTAGCCCTCTCAGGCCCACCGGGCAGTGGTTGAACCATTCTTTGTCTGTTCCCTCACCTAAGACCAGTTTGCCATGGGTGACCCTACCAGGAGCACTAGGCTCCAGACAACATAGCTCTCAGGATCCTAAGGACACGCAAACCTCTCCACCGCGATAAGGTGATGGTTCCAGGAAAGGCCTTCTCTTCTCCCTCTACACTAAATCTCTGGGTAACATTATCACGTCTCATGCCTTCTCGTATCATTGCTATGCCGATGATACTCAACTCTTCTTCTCCTTCCCTCCCTCAGATATCCATGTCTCTGAGCGGATCTCGGCCTGTCTGTCTGACATCTCGGCCTGGATGACGACAAACCACCTCAAACTGAACCTAAGCAAAACAGAATTGCTTCATCTGCCGGCCAATTCCTCCCCCCTGACGACCTTTCCATCAGTCGAGAATGCAACTGTGACCGCGTCCCCGACCGTCAAGAACCTTGGTGTTGTCCTTGATGACCAGTTGAACTTCTCCGCTCACATTACAGCGACAACCAGAACCTGCAGATTCCTCCTGAGCAACGTCAGAAGGATCCGCAACTTCCTGACAAAAGAAGCCACCCAACTCCTCGTCCGATCGACACTCATCTCCCGCCTCGACTACTGCAATGCACTGCTTGCTGGCCTTCCGACCACTGCCACCAAGCCTCTTCAACTCATTCAGAATGCAGCGGCCCGCCTGATCTCAAACCTACCGAAGTCAGCCCATGTCACCCACTTCTCAGCGACCTGCACTGGCTCCCCATTGCCGCACAAATCTGCTTCAAGGCCCTCGACCTGGCATATCGTGCGGCGAAGGGAACGGCTCCCGCCTACCTCCGGCCAATGGTCTCTAACTACACACCCTCAAGACCCCTACACTCTGCATCTTCTGGCCGCCTCAGACCTACTCCTATCCGAGCTCCTGGAGGGTGATCAAAGAGAAGTCGCCTATTCTCGGTCCTTGCCCCACAATGGTGGAAGGAACTTCCCACCACAGTTAGGACAGCCGAAACCCGTCCAATCTTTCACCGTCGACTAAAGACGCACTTCCTCAATCATTATCTGAATGACTTTTATTCTTTTTCTTTTTTTTATACTCTAACCCTAACTAACCTTACTGTCATGCACTTGTCCTAATATACTAACATACACTGTAGCACTCAACACTTTGATGAACATTGTTACTCAGCTGATAGAGTTGTACCCTTCCTGCTGTCTGTACAAAACTTGTACGTCGATTTGGATAAAAGCGTCAGCTAAATGACTAAATGTAAATGTATACAGGCACGTACAACAAAATACTTCAGGATCTCTATAGGGAGGTGTAGCGGTTACATCATTGCCGTTTCCGGCCGGTTCACCTCGCAAAATTGCAGCGTATTTCCCCATTGCCCAATTCTAAATTGTTTCGTTTAAAACAAATAAAGCATGAACATTTGCATGGTGTACCTTTCTGTGTGTATTCATAGATCAACATGAAAATATTCACAATTAATCGTAAAAAAAAATCACCTAATTTTATTTCAACCAAATAATGTTAGTGATATAGCAAAAATGGAAAGCTTTCCAATGTTCATGAGGCAGAATTGTTACAATAGCCGATAATCCATTTTCCCAATGATAAAGCCCTATACGGGTGGACCTCGCAGGCGGTCCAAAGTGACGACAGACTACACCTCCCTATAGATGGTCGAGCCCCCCCAACTCGCTACAAGCCTGAGCATCAATTATCAAAATGAACGTACTACCCAGAATAAACTTTGTTAGCTCAATGCTCCCCCCCCCCCCCCAATCGACTACTGGCACAAAATACTATCTACAATATCTCAATTAATTTGGAACAACAAGCGGCCGCGAATCAAAAGAACCACCACTCAGCGTATGAAACAGGACGGGGGTCTAGCAATCCCGGATTTTAAGTTATATTTCTGGTTCTTCTCACTGAGACCCCTGATTAACTGGTTTGATCCCGAGATTGCTGTGTCGTGGACTTGTGGCGCACCTTGGAGGAGGCAACAATCTATCCACAAAGACTACAAGATATAATATATTCCAACACCTAAATTAGAAAAGGCCAATTACGATTTGGTCCTATCATCTCCCATGTGATTCAGACATGGCGTAACGCACAGAGATATTGTACCATCAAATGCCCATGGCACCTTGACTTAAAGGGATGTCCTTTCTCTTGGGGGCAACAGTGGCTCAGGAGATAGATCTGACATCTGGCAATCAGAAGGTTCCCGGTTCAATTCCGGCTCCTCCCGTCAGCGTGTCGAAGTGTCCTTGAGAAAAACACCTAATTGTTCCTGATGAGCAGGATGGTGTACTGGTGGGTGGTGTCCGACCGATTGTGGTGGGCCAGTCTGGGCAAAAAATGCTAGGGCAGATTTTTTTGTCCCAGATGAGCAGGTTGGCACCTTGCATGGTTGCCTCCGCCGTCATTGTGCGATTGTCTGAGTGAATGTGAGGCATAAGTTGTAAAGCGCTTTGGATAAAAGCAGTATATAAATGCAATCCTTTTACCATTCATTCATACATTCCTCCATCTAGCTCCGGCTAGTTAGACACAAACAGTGATGCCAGTAACTAGTTACTAAGTAACTAGTTACTCTAATCTGATTACTTTTTTTCAGTAGTAATCTAACTTGTTACTTTTTACAAGCCAGTAATCTGATTACAGTTACTTTTCCAAGTGGCTGTGCGTTACTATTTAGTTACTATCTCATAATGCTGATGATCAGAGTGCCTGAGCAGTGGACAGCTGTGACCTTATATAATAATAATAATACATCTATTTTATATAGCGCTTTTCCAGCTGCACAAAGACGCTTTACATGGGCAGGAGAGACAAACTATGGCAAAACAAAAAACAGAACAAAACAGAACAAAAATAATACATGACAAAAATAAAATAAAACCAACAGAATTAGAGGTCAAAAGCAAGATTGAAAAGGTGAGTTTTGAGGGCTGATTTAAAAGATGTCAGGGTGTTTGCATCACAGATATGGCTGGGGAGGGTATTCCAGAGGGAGGGGGCAGCAGCAGCAAAGGCCCTGTCGCCCCAGGTCCGGAGCTTGGTCGTGGGAGGTGTTAGGAGGTTGGCATCTGCAGACCTAAGGCGACGGGTGGGCGTGTGACGGTGGAGGAGGTCGGACAGGTAGGGAGGGGCAAGGTTGTTGAGGGCTTTAAATGTGATGAGTAGTATTTTAAAATGTATCCTGTATTTGATCGGAAGCCAGTGGAGGTCGTGGAGGACAGGGGTGATGTGATCAGAGCGACGGGTGGAGGTGAGCATGCGGGCAGCAGAGTTTTGGACATATTGGAGTTTATTGAGAATAGTGTTTGGTGAGCCGTAGAGGATGCTGTTGCAGTAATCTAGTCTTGATGATATGAATGCATGAACCAGTGTTTCAGCAGCGGAGAGTGATAGGGAGGGGCGAAGACGAGCAATGTTCCGGAGGTGATAGAAGGCCGATTTATGGCCTGATGGCTGATGACGTCTCATGCTGACCTGTCTGAGCAGCTAATCATGATGTATGACATTATGCACTTTCAATAAAGCATTATTTAAAAAAAAAAAAAAAAATTGTCATTCTTATGTTGTGGCAGCAGCAGGGGGGACGATGACTTCGTAACCTAGTTAGTTACTTTGATAATCAAGTAATCAGTAAAGTAACTAGATTACTTTTTAAAGGAGTAATCAGTAATCAGATTATTTTTACAAGTAATCTGTGGCATCACTGGACACAAACCAATGCAAAGTCAACGGGTGAGACCTCTGTACAAGCTGAAGCCAACATAAATCTATTCCACACAACTATCTCTTTACATTTACCATGTAAGTTAAAGTATTTTTTTTGTGTATTCTGATTGTCGGGGACAGTAGTACATTGAACACTGAAAGAGAAATTGCTCAAATCACAAATCATAAATAGTAACTAAACTTGAGACTATTATTGTCTGTGTTTATGTATGTATGTAAGCTTATGCATGTTATATGTTGTCCATATTTAGAGGCCATTATTTGTGATCAGGCTCCCTCCAAAACCTTTAAATAGCTTGTATTCTGATAATATGGGACAGTAGTCAATTGAACTGTATTCTGATTGTAAGGGACTGTAGTAAATGTAACTGTATTCTGAGTGTAGGGGACAGTAGTCAATTGAACTGTATTCTGAGTGTAGGGGACAGTAGTCAATTGAACTGTGCATGTCAGAGGTAAAGATAAAGACCAGACCAGACAACGTGAGGCTGTAAAATAACACAATATTTTACATAATATTTTGCTGAGCAGAAAGGGTATTATTCATGATTTCTGAATTCTGCAGATACCATTAATGAAAGCACAGCCAAGTCAGTGGCACTCATCAACATTTACTCATGGTCAACATGTTGAGAGAATGTAGACGAGCAGTTTACTCAATAATTATGACTAAGATGTTTTGTCTTTTAACCTTTAAAAGTAGATTTAGTAGACATCTAGGCGATTCTAGATGTATGTGATGCTTTACCCATTGAGCTACACAGGGAATAGAACCCCTAACCCTGGCAGTGTTAGTGCCTTGCTCTACCCATTGAGCTTACACCGGGAATTATAACCCCTACCATTGAGCTACACTGGGAATGGAACCCCTAACCCTGGCAGTGTTAGTGCCTTGCTCTACCCATTGAGTTACACATGGAATGGAACTCCTAACCCTGGCAGCATTAGTGCCTTTCTCTAACCATTGAGCTACAAACCGTCTCTAAAATGGCCTTAAAACAAGGTGAGGCAGAAGGCAAAAACATTACAAACGGGACTTAAAATGCTAACAGTATTCATTCTTCCCCCTGTCAGTTCAAGGTATGAGATCTAGCCTGTAGCGTGCCTCAGAGCGCTAGCTGTAACTTTAACAGAGGCAGAGCCTGCTGCTGGATAGGCTATGTGTAATTGTCCTATTCCCTGCGGCTGATTGGTTGTATGGATGATGTATGGGACATTTAGCACATTATGACATGTCATGGCCGCCGCTAACTGGCTGGCTGCACACAAACACACACAGAGTCATATACTCTTGACATGAACACATACTTTAGAGACACACACAGCTAGCTGTTGGCTACATGGGGCACTCAGACAGAGTTAATGGGCCTTTCATAGAAAATACAAAAGACATGAACTATGGAAAGAAGTGCGTGTGTGGAGAGCGAGAGAGAGACAGACACAGATGAGTGGACATACATGTGTAGTCAAGCGTATAAAGGCCAGAGCTGAGCTGAGTGAATGTGACAGACTGGAACTGTACAACATGGACGCATCTGTGTTAAGCTACACATGTAGGACAGTTCTGTCTGCATGTAGGACTGTTCTGTCGGTCTGTCTGCATTTAGGACTGTCTGTCTGCATGTAGGACAGTTTTGTCTGTCTGCATGTAGAGCCCTTGTCAGACATGCACTCAGGACAATGCGCTGAGAACCAGGTGCGGGCATTGCCCCGGAGTTGCCTTTCGACATCACACAGCGTGCGATTCTCCAGAGGAGACGTGTTCAGACATATGGCAATACTGCGCTTAGTTTAGACAAGGGGTGGTGCCTATACTGTAGGTAGAACGAGGGCATGGCGAGCAAACAGCTTTTCATATCTCTCATCCATCCTCTGTCAGACAGCGGAGCAAAGTGGCCAGCATAACATCTTGACTTTATATTTCAAAGATATCCCGTTTCAAAGCATCATTGAGCAAAAGCTGAACTAATTATGACCACTTAATAATCGTTTTAATACAGGCTAAAGCACTGTGAGAAGCACACATTTAATATAAATGTACGACTTTGCTGCAGTCTCCGAGGCTGTTACAGCCACATCCAGGGCCTTTCTCTCCCCTGTCTGTCAGCAGGTCTCCACAGCCTTATATGGGTCTCTCCCTGTTCCCGCCTCACCATCAGTCTGCCTACCTGGGCCGGCCTACACACCTGTGAGCTATCTATCACCCCATCACGGAGCCAGGATAAGAGGCCTGCACCCCTGGTCCGTCCGTGGTAGTAGGACTCTTCTCTGGACCTCTAGAACCGTAAACACAATATTTGTGAGATTCCTAGTGTAACCTGTGTACTCCGTATCCTGTGTCGTATTGACATTTGTTCTCCTGTGTGTAGGACCTCACCCCTCCGGCCTGCACCCTTCTACGGACATCACCAGCCTGCATGGACACCCATCGCCGGTTTGTCTCTCACTCCCAGCACTTCACTACCTGCCCCCTTGTCCTTCCCCGGGTTTACAATAAATAACCTCAACCGCCTCATTCTCCTTAGCCTTCTGTATTGTCACAGTGAAAGGGTTAACCGTTTGGTAGTGCGGCAGTGAAAGGGTTAAGGGTCCTCCTACAGGTACAAAAAAAGGGTCCAAAACATTTTATTGGACAGAAATATAAAAAGTCAAAACAAACCAGCGATGCTTAATCACATCTCAACAGTAAACGGCAAAAAGGCAAACAAAATCTCATTGTGACACAAGACCACCTCCATGAAAATAGACTGTATATATATTATATATATATATCAGGGATGTGATTTTTCCGTTTTTTTAACCAGATTTCTGGTTTTTCTGACCTAAAATCATGATAAAAAAATATTCATATTTCTTACAAAAAAAAATTGTTTTAATACGTTTTGATTATTTCCCCACCTGGTCTAAGTGAAACGCAAAAGCAACATTTATCAGACCTGCTATTCTTGCATAACAGATTTTCATTGGCTATCGATAATGTTAGCAGTTTTGTTGAGTGGCGCGAGATGCTGTAAAGACGTCAACACACTAGGAAACACACTAACACTGGATTGCTTTTGTAAAACTGACCAACCAGGGAAGGTTACTTGCAAGCAGTGCCGCAGTCTGCCACTCAACACTACTCAAGGGAGAGCAAGCATTGTCCAGTTAATGTGAAGCTCTGTAGAAACATCAAACTCTCAAGCATGAGGTACAGAAGCCAACCTAGACATAACCAAGAAGCTGAGATGGAGAAATGTCACCACCTTCATTCTCAAAATCGACCTGAGAGCAAAAGAAAAGCAAAAGAGTCCATTAGTCCAACTGCAGCCCTTCGCAGTAGGCAGGACTTCGAGAGGAGGCAGTTACAGGTGTTGCACAATCTGGTTGCAAAGAAGAAAAGATAAGGTCCTAACGTTAGTGTTTGAGCCAGGATGACTTGGGAGGGGTCAAGATGACCCCCTTCAAAATTTTTAGGGGGACACTGATATATTTGATTCATTTTCTTTGTCCCTTTCCTCTCCCACCTTCCTCTTCCCTGTGAACAGTTCAATATATACAAATAAAACGTGTTCATTCATTCAAATGGAGTGTTTAAAAAAAATAAAAATATCGTTTAGAAAATTTTCAGGTTTTTTTCTTAAGGCGCAATCACATCCCTGATATATATATATATATACTGTATATATATAAATACAAACAGGCAATAAAAATAAAAAGCATTTGTTTTGCTGATGGCCTCATCTCAGTGTATGTACAGAAAGGCTAACAAAGCTGAGAGACCAGGGGGCCTCTGGGCCGGACCACAGTGATCCGAGAGTGTGCGTTTGTTGTACTGAGCCGTTGATTGCCAGATGTGTGTCTGTTCCGAGAGAATGCACCTTTATGGAACCGGTGGAAAGGGTAACCAACCTGTATTTTTCTTTGTTAGCAAAAAGCGGTTGTTTCTGATTACGTTAGCTAGGCAATAAACATCTCTGGTTCCAATTAGAAACAAACCGACAGTCATACCTTGGTCTGTTTGCTCTGTGTTTTGTGCCGGATCAGTGTGGCCCGGCCCTTACGCTGACCACGTCCTCCTGGAAAACACGCTTTTTGTGCATTCCCTTCATACATCAGTCTGTTTATACGTTCATCCATCCATCCCGCCATCCCTTAATCATCCGCCCATCAGCCCCTTCTTCCCTCCATGCATCCAACTATCCATACATTTGTCCTTCTATTAATCCATCACTCCTTCATCCATCAGTCCAACTAAACAATGTGCGTTCTTCACATCATTTAATGTAAAAGACTCTCATCCTCGTCCTCCTTCCACCCCTCCATCTCTCTTCTGCTCTACTCCATCTTGGACATCTCAAACTTTGTTGTCATGGTTTCCTGTGGACAGACAACAGAAGACATTTAGAATCACACTGATGGATTATTAATAGGTCCAATACAACAACCTGAACCAAAAATATCTCATTGCGATTATTTAGACTGATATTGCAATAAGATTGGCGATGCTGGAGGGAACGATCATTATTCTCATTTTCATTGAAAAACATATGGAAATGATCATGGTGTGATTTTTGCAAGGATCTGTACAAAGATGTCTTCTTTAGTGTATAGAATAAAATTCGTAGGCAGGGGCATCTATGTGGCACCACACAATTTTGACACACATTTCATGTTTAATAACAAATACTGCACCTCCTGTGATTTAGATATCACGCTCTGGCTATATTTCGATTTGGATCAAAATGAATTGTTCAGCCCTGTTGTGAACTACTTCTTAGTAAGTAAAACTATGGAGCAAACAACGCATTTCTCTTCTGCTCCCCCTCTATGTTGAACCCACACGTTGGGTTCTGAGTAGGTGGATCACAACCAGTTCACAACATATAAAGAACATAACAGCATGTCAATCCTGTCCTCGTGTTCTCCTCTAACCCTTACGTGGTTTCTCCTTTAACCCTTGTGTGGTGTTCTCCTTTAACCCTAGCGTGGTATTGTCCTTTAACCCTTGTGTGGTGTTCTCCTTTAACCCTTGTGTAGTGTTCTCCTTTAACCCGTGTGGTGCTCTCCTCTAACCCTTGTGTGGTGTTCTCCTTTAACCCTAGCGTGGTGTTCTCCTTTAACCCTTGTGTGGTGTTCTCCTTTAACCCTAGCGTGGTGTTCTCCTTTAACCCTTGTGTGGTGTTCTCCTTTAACCCTTGTGTGGTGTTCTCCTTTAACCCTTGTGTGGTGTTCTCCTTTAACCATTGTGTGGTGTTCTCCTTTAACCCTTGTGTGGTGTTCTCCTTTAACCCTTGTGTGGTGTTCTCCTCTAACCCTTGTGTGGTGTTCTCCTTTAACCCTTGTGTAGTGCTCTCCTTTAACCCTTGTGTGGTGTTCTCCTTTAACCCTTGTGTAGTGCTCTCCTTTAACCCTTGTGTGGTGTTCTCCTCTAACCCTTGTGTGGTGTTCTCCTCTAACCCTTGTGTAGTGCTCTCCTTTTTTTAAAGATTCTTTTTTTAGCGTTTATCGCATTTTACTACTGGGCAGTCCAGTAGAGAGAGAGAGAGAGGAAGAACGGAAGACAGAGCGGGGGGAAGACATTCGGCAAATGACAACGGGTCCGGGAATCGAACCCGGGTCGGCCGTGCCGCGACGCAGCGCGTTACATGGTTCACCACTTGGGCGCCCCGTGGTGGTGTTCTCCTTTAACCCTTGTGTAGTGCTCTCCTTTAACCCTTGTGTAGTGCTCTCCTTTAACCCTTGTGTAGTGCTCTCCTTTAACCCTTGTGTGGTGTTCTCCTTTAACCCTTGTGTAGTGCTCTCCTTTAACCCTTGTGTAGTGTTCTCCTTTAACCCTTGTGTAGTGCTCTCCTTTAACCCTTGTGTAGTGCTCTCCTTTAACCCTTGTGTGGTGTTCTCCTTTAACCCTTGTGTGTTCTCCTTTAACCCTTGTGTAGTGCTCTCCTTTAACCCTTGTGTAGTGCTCTCCTTTAACCCTTGTGTGTTCTCCTTTAACCCTTGTGTAGTGCTCTCCTTTAACCCTTGTGTGTTCTCCTTTAACCCTTGTGTAGTGCTCTCCTTTAACCCTTGTGTGTTCTCCTTTAACCCTTGTGTAGTGCTCTCCTTTAACCCTTGTGTAGTGCTCTCCTTTAACCCTTGTGTAGTGTTCTCCTTTAACCCTTGTGTGGTGTTCTCCTTTAACCCTTGTGTAGTGCTCTCCTTTAACCCTTGTGTAGTGCTCTCCTTTAACCCTTGTGTAGTGCTCTCCTTTAACCCTTGTGTGGTGTTCTCCTTTAACCCTTGTGTAGTGCTCTCCTTTAACCCTTGTGTGTTCTCCTTTAACCCTTGTGTAGTGCTCTCCTTTAACCCTTGTGTGGTGCTCTCCTTTAACCCTTGTGTAGTGTTCTCCTTTAACCCTTGTGTAGTGCTCTCCTTTAACCCTTGTGTGTTCTCCTTTAACCCTTGTGTAGTGCTCTCCTTTAACCCTTGTGTAGTGCTCTCCTTTAACCCTTGTGTGTTCTCCTTTAACCCTTGTGTAGTGCTCTCCTTTAACCCTTGTGTGGTGTTCTCCTTTAACCCTTGTGTGGTGTTCTCCTTTAACCCTTGTGTAGTGCTCTCCTTTAACCCTTGTGTGTTCTCCTTTAACCCTTGTGTAGTGCTCTCCTTTAACCCTTGTGTGGTGTTCTCCTTTAACCCTTGTGTAGTGTTCTCCTTTAACCCTTGTGTGGTGTTCTCCTTTAACCCTTGTGTGGTGTTCTCCTTTAACCCTTGTGTGGTGTTCTCCTTGAACCCTTGTGTAGTGCTCTCCTTTAACCCTTGTGTGTTCTCCTTTAACCCTTGTGTAGTGTTCTCCTTTAACCCTTGTGTGTTCTCCTTTAACCCTTGTGTAGTGCTCTCCTTGAACCCTTGTGTAGTGCTCTCCTTTAACCCTTGTGTGTTCTCCTTTAACCCTTGTGTGGTGTTCTCCTTGAACCCTTGTGTAGTGCTCTCCTTTAACCCTTGTGTGTTCTCCTTTAACCCTTGTGTGGTGTTCTCCTTTAACCCTTGTGTAGTGTTCTCCTTTAACCCTTGTGTAGTGCTCTCCTTTAACCCTTGTGTGTTCTCCTTTAACCCTTGTGTAGTGCTCTCCTTTAACCCTTGTGTAGTGCTCTCCTTTAACCCTTGTGTGTTCTCCTTTAACCCTTGTGTAGTGCTCTCCTTTAACCCTTGTGTAGTGCTCTCCTTTAACCCTTGTGTAGTGTTCTCCTTTAACCCTTGTGTAGTGCTCTCCTTTAACCCTTGTGTGTTCTCCTTTAACCCTTGTGTAGTGCTCTCCTTTAACCCTTGTGTAGTGTTCTCCTTTAACCCTTGTGTAGTGCTCTCCTTTAACCCTTGTGTGGTGTTCTCCTTTAACCCTTGTGTGGTGTTCTCCTTTAACCCTTGTGTAGTGTTCTCCTTTAACCCTTGTGTGTTCTCCTTTAACCCTTGTGTAGTGCTCTCCTTTAACCCTTGTGTAGTGCTCTCCTTTAACCCTTGTGTAGTGCTCTCCTTTAACCCTTGTGTGTTCTCCTTTAACCCTTATGTAGTGCTCTCCTTTAACCCTTGTGTAGTGCTCTCCTTTAACCCTTGTGTAGTGTTCTCCTTTAACCCTTGTGTAGTGCTCTCCTTTAACCCTTGTGTGTTCTCCTTTAACCCTTGTGTAGTGCTCTCCTTTAACCCTTGTGTAGTGCTCTCCTTTAACCCTTGTGTGTTCTCCTTTAACCCTTGTGTAGTGCTCTCCTTTAACCCTTGTGTAGTGCTCTCCTTTAACCCTTGTGTGTTCTCCTTTAACCCTTGTGTAGTGCTCTCCTTTAACCCTTGTGTGGTGTTCTCCTTTAACCCTTGTGTAGTGTTCTCCTTTAACCCTTGTGTGGTGTTCTCCTTTAACCCTTGTGTAGTGTTCTCCTTTAACCCTTGTGTAGTGCTCTCCTTTAACCCTTGTGTGTTCTCCTTTAACCCTTGTGTAGTGCTCTCCTTTAACCCTTGTGTGGTGTTCTCCTTTAACCCTTGTGTAGTGTTCTCCTTTAACCCTTGTGTGGTGTTCTCCTTTAACCCTTGTGTGGTGTTCTCCTTTAACCCTTGTGTGGTGTTCTCCTTTAACCCTTGTGTAGTGCTCTCCTTTAACCCTTGTGTAGTGCTCTCCTTGAACCCTTGTGTGGTGTTCTCCTTTAACCCTTGTGTAATTTCTCCTTTAACCCTTGTGTAGTGCTCTCCTTTAACCCTTGTGTGGTGTTCTCCTTTAACCCTTGTGTGGTGTTCTCCTTTAACCCTTGTGTAGTGTTCTCCTTTAACCCTTGTGTAGTGTTCTCCTTTAACCCTTGTGTGGTGTTCTCCTTTAACCCTTGTGTAGTGTTCTCCTTTAACCCTTGTGTAGTGCTCTCCTTTAACCCTTGTGTGGTGTTCTCCTTTAACCCTTGTGTAGTGCTCTCCTTTAACCCTTGTGTAGTGTTCTCCTTTAACCCTTGTGTGGTGTTCTCCTTTAACCCTTGTGTGGTGCTCTCCTTTAACCCTTGTGTAGTGCTCTCCTCTAACCCTTGTGTGGTGTTCTCCTTTAACCCTTGTGTGGTGTTCTCCTTTAACCCTTGTGTAGTGCTCTCCTCTAACCCTTGTGTGGTGTTCTCCTTTAACCCTTGTGTGGTGTTCTCCTTTAACCCTTGTTAAAGGATAACTCCACTTTTTTTTTAAATTAGCTTATTTAACATCTTCCCTGGAGTTAGACAAGAAGATGCATACCTTTTTTGTCTCTGTGCGTGCATTTTAGCTTTGGGAATAGACGCTCTGTTAGCATAGCTTAGCTTCATCACTGGAAGTGGGGGAGGACAGTAGCCTTACAGTGCCTTACAGTGTATTGCAAGGTCTGACATTGACCAAACTTGATATGCATGACCTTGGTGGGCTCTAGGTCAACTCCTGAAAAGGGGGTCAATGTCAGACCTTGCAATCAAAAGTTAGGGGCGCACTGAAATTATGGCAAGGGTTATTAGCCCCCTAACTTTTGATTGCAAGGTCTGACATTGACCCCCTTTTCAGGAGTTGACCTAGAGCCCACCAAGGTCATGCATATCAAGTTTGGTCAATGTCAGACCTTGCAATACACTGTAAGGCACTGTAAGGCTACTGTCCTCCCCCACTTCCAGTGATGAAGCTAAGCTATGCTAACGGAGCGTCTATTCCCAAAGCTAAAATGCACGCACAGAGACAAAAAAGGTATGCATCTTCTTGTCTAACTCCAGGGAAGATGTTAAATAAGCTAATTTAAAAAAAAAGTGGAGTTATCCTTTAAAGGAGAACAACAAAGCCACAACAATTTATGTAAAAGAATTAAAAAAAATTACACTGTAACTGAGGGGTACAATTCCCTGACTGTATTGATAAGTATGGTATCATTAAACCACTACCGCTTTATGTACTTTAATTACTGGCCATACAGTACATGATATATAAATATGATGAACACTTCCCACAATGAATCGGTTCCACACAAAGTGATAATTAAGTATTTATTGCAGCAAAAGGTACATAATATACTTCTCTATTATACTTTGGATGCGCTTATAAGGCAAAGGAATGTGCGTAGGCAAATCAATAATGAATGTCCATTCTCTGGTTACGCAGGAGGTAATTATACAACCTGAATCTTGGGGAATTATATCTATGGTACACTAGTAATATATAGCGGGAGATACTGGAAGGGTCCCCCCGGTTGTAAGCCAGCAGGGGTAGAGGATCTGTCGGTAGTAGAGAGTCTGGTCAACGATGACTAAGGAGACTCCAAGTACAGGAGACGGTGCAATAGTCTCTTGATCCACAGACGAATACAGCTGTTCTCCATAGACTGTAGCTCCACAGTGAAGAAAGCTAGCCGGCCTCAGGCTCTCTGAGGCGCAGACTCGACTGGTCTCCTCACAGGGTAAATCCCACACGTGTAGGCGTCGGCGATTCTCCGCTCCATAAATCACAGGACCAAAACAAATATAATCCAGCCGCAAAGGGCTATGTAGTCGTCGGGTAGATTAATCCTGTGTACATGTCCACACGGTTCTCGTCTAGGTCTCCTCGGGTGAAAGCGCCATGAAAGCAGCCCAGCCTGGATAAGCACTCTAGCTGATACGAGGAAGCGTTGGTGATGCTGGTCACTGTAGAACTTTAGCCGCACGATACACTATACACAAATAGACTATTACTGACTTAATAGAAATATGTCGCACTCGACGGTATAGCGCCAAACTCTGACAATTCAGTTATTAATTCGCACGCGGTCTCAATGCTCTATTTGGGGCCAAACAGGCCATACTTCACCGCACGGAGTATCGTGGGTGAGGCTTCAACTTATTGGGTAACTCTACTTCTGTATTCACCTGCGCCATATTTATATGCACAGCGAACAATCTAGTGCCAACCTCATTTCTGTCTCGTATCCCTGGGCAAGGCCGGGCATGTACAGACATGTCTTGACGGTGACTTTGAACCTGACTCCGGAGGCATGGCTCTGGCGCCTGTGGACCGCTGTCCAATAGGAGAATGAAATATTATGGTCTGGGCTAAAGGGATATTCCGTGTATATGTACAAGGAATATACAAGGGATATCAAACGATATACAAATACTATGCAATATATATCAATCAATAAATATATATATTCGGTTTAATCTGATCCTTTGTAACAGCCGCCTCCTAATTAGTCCCACCTAATTAGCTAAGCAGAGACAGATTAACCGCACTGTCCACTACTCAATGTCTGTTGTGAGGGGTCGGGCAGTTCACAAAGTCATGGGGTCATGGTCGTCATCGATAGTATCGGGGAGCCTTGGCAGTTCTATTAGCCTCAGTCACGGGTCGGGTGTAGATCCGTCCTTGGACGAGCACTTCGGCTGCTCGGACCTTTCCGTCGGCACCGGTGATCACTTTGCTTACGCGGCGAGCCGGCCACATAGCTCGGGGTAGTGACTGGTCGATAATCATGACGACTGTTCCTTCTGTCAAATTGTCTCTCTCTTTCACCCATTTCTGGCGGGTCTGTAGAGACGGTAGATAGTGGAGTAGGAAGCTGTTCCAAAACTTGTCAGCCAATACTTGACTGTACCTCCACATTCTTCGGCCGTTCGCTTCTTCAGGCCTGTACATTGTCTGTGGTAGCGCGGGGTCCAGCCGCCCCATCAAGAGTGTGTTGGGGGTGACTGGGTCGACATCTGCTACATCACTTGAGACGTAACCGAGGGGCTTTGAGTTCAATACTCCCTCGATCTCCGTGAGGACTGTCATTAGGACTTCTTCCGCCACGGTCTGGGCCCCAAGCACGGCGTACAGGGCTGTCTTTATTGAACGTACTTCTCGTTCCCAAGTTCCACCGAAGTGAGGTGCGTTCGGGGGATTAAACTGGAAGTCAATCTGGGATGGAGCGAGGTGGGTCTTAAGTTCTGGGCCCATAGCTTGGAAGCTCTCTCTCAGCTCTCTTTCTCCGCCTTTGAAGTTTGTCCCGTGATCGGACAATAATATAGACGGTTTGCCTTTCCGCGATGTGAATCTTCGGAAGGCCATAAGGAATGAGTCTGTGCTCATGGTTGGAAGGAGTTCTATATGCATCGCTCGGGTGGTCATGCATTTGAGTACAATACCCCACCGCTTCTCGGTTCCTCTTCCTTTCTTTATATACAGCGGGCCGAAACAGTCCATACCGGTGGAGTGAAAAGGCTTGTCGCCGAGTCGGAGGCGACAGGGAGGTGGGTCAGCCATCCGGGGTATACTGGGCTGCGCTCGCCACTTACGACAGTCTAGACAGGTTCGCTGGAAGCGCCGCACTGCTTCTCTCCCTTGCAGTATCCAATAACGACGTCTGATCTCCGCGAAGACTCTCTCTGCCCCGGCGTGATGCACATCCTCGTCGTATTTCTTTATGATCAGCTCTGTGACCTTGTGTCGGCTGTTTGTATATCGGGTACTCGACGTCATCCGGTAAGTCTGGAGCTCTCCGCAGACGACCACCCACTCTGATGAGACCATGGGCGTCGCTCTCGGGGGCTAGGTGGAGCAGTCTGCTGTCTGATGGGACGGGCTTTGCTCCCTGTAGACAGTCTAGCTCATCGGGGAACGAGTCTCTCTGGGCTCGTTGTAGTAGAAGAAGTTCTGCTTCTTCGTAGTCAGCTGCTGTAATGTCAGTAGTGAGCTGAACCTCTGGGTGGTGCCACAGGAATGTCTTTAGCTGCGCACTCTCTAGGGTGAGGCAATCGTCTATGTCGGGGTCTGTGGAGACGAGTGTGTTCAATCCACAGAACATAGATTTCTTGTTTTCGGCCTCCTCTTTACTCGCTTCCCGTGGGGTGGGTGTAGGCCACTCTTCTTCCGGGAGCTTGAGGAACTCTGGCCCGTCACTGTATAGGTTGTGACGGGTGAGGTCATCCAGGGACATTCCCCGGGTGATGACGTCAGCTGGGTTGTGTTTTGTGTCCACATACCTCCAGCTTGCTACTTCTGTTAAATCTTGAATCTCTGTGACTCTGACTCCCACGAAGACCTTGTATCTGCACGAATCAGACCGGATCCATGTGAGTACTGTCGTGGAGTCTGACCACAAGATTGTTCTTTGCACCGGAATAGTGAGTTCACGTTGGATTAACGTGGCGAGTTGCGCTCCTGCTAGGGCTGCGCAGAGCTCTAGACGCGGGATAGATTGTTGCTTTCGTGGGGCTATTCTTGAGCGAGCCAGGATGAAAGCAGTATGTATTTCTCCTCCCTCCTCTCGGGCACGCAAGTAGGCCACCGAACCGTAGGCTACTTCGGAGGCGTCGCTGAAGACGTGCAGGTCCATCTGGCACGTCTCCGGCCTCACTGTGGGTGGGAAGTAGCTGCGGCGTATGTTGACACCTGGGAGTGAGCTGAGTTCCGTCTCCCACTCTCTCCATGTGGATGCAAGGTGTTCGGGTATGGGGTCGTCCCAGCCCTGGTCCTTGTCCCATAACGCTCTTACAATCATCTTTGCCCTGGTGGTGTAAGGTAGAATACATCCCAACGGGTCATATTGTCTGGCGAGTGTTCTGTATACACTCCGTCTGGTGGTCGGTAGTGCAGTCGACCTTCCCTGCTCCTTGGTCAGGGGTGTGTGTTTATAATGGAGCGAGTCTGTTTTGAAGCGCCAGACTAGTCCTAATGTCATTTCTTGGGCTTCTCCTGGGATGGTCGCCATCCAGGTCTCGCTGCTTGCTGCCTTGTCCTCGGGGGAGAGGCTGCGCAATACTTGCGGGTCGCTGCTGGCCAACTGCCTGAGATCAAAGCCGCCTTTGATCAGGGAGGCGCGGAGCTTGAGTAGAAGGGCCTCGGCTTCTTCTGGCGTCGAGACGCTTTGCAGACAGTTGTCCACGTAGAAACTATTTCCTACACTTTGTCGGACCTCTTCATCAGCTGCTGGGTCCTCTGCGACGTGTTTTTGCAGTGCAAACGTAGCACAGCATGGGCTGCATGTGGTTCCGAAAGGGAGGACTTCCCATTGATAGATGGCTGGTTGCTCATCCCCGATCCTCTCTCTCCATAGGAACCGCAGCAGGGGCTTGTCCTCCTCCACTAGTCTCACCTGCAGGAACATCCCTTTGATGTCGCCGCTGATGGCCACCTTGTCTTGGCGGAAACGTAGTAACACGCCTAGTAGAGAGGGGCCGAGTGTTGGGCCGGGCAAGAGCTCTTTATTCAGATTTTGTGATCCGATCTGGTAGCTGCAGTTGAACACAATACGATCCTTGCCGTTGTGGTGGACTTTGTGGTGCGGCACGTACCATGATTCGGTCGTCTGATCGGCCTCTTTAATGTCAATTTTCTTTATGTGTCCCGCTGTGATTAGCTTGTTAATCTCAGCGCGGTACACCGTCTCTTGAGCGGGGTCTCTGGCTAGGCGCCGCTCTGTGTTCAATAGATACCGCTCCGTCGCTTCTTTTGGGGCGTGGAAGGTAGGCATACCCTCTCGCCTCAGGAGTGGAGTTGCGTATCTCATCACTCCGTTGACTTTGACTCTCTTTGTCCCCTGCTCGAGGAGGGCTATAGCGTAAATGTCTTCCTTGGAACGAATGTCTTTCTTTTCGTTCTTAAAGGGCATTGTCTCTAGTGTCCATAGCTTCTCTACATGCTGTAGGAGGGTGGTGTCTTCTTCTGTCACTCTGGAGTGGAGGCAGTTAGTGGCTGCTGTTCGGTTAAGAGACTTAGCGAGGGGGCCTTGTAATGTCCATCCTAGGCGGGTCTCGACTGCTGCAGGACAGCCTCTGGGCCCTGTGTGGACCCGGTCAATCGGGACGATGAGGTCTGCATGGTCGGAGCCTATCAGCAGGGTCGGGGTGGCACCGTCTATGAGCGGTATAGGTAGTTGACGCAGGTGCACATATTTATCCATCAGCTTGGCGATGGGGTAGGTGTACTGCGACAGGCCTATTTCTTGGCTGGTGAAAGCGTTAGTAATCCTATACCGTCTCTCTGGCTGCCCGCTTGCTGCGATAGTGAAGGAGACATTCTCGCCCTTTATCGTCTTTAGATCTCTTCTTATTGTCCGAATCGTCATCTGGTTTTCGCTCCCCCGCAGCCCCAGCTGGGCCGCAGCGGACGCGAGGAGAAGGGTCTTCTCTGACCCGTCGTCAAGGACGGCGTAAGTGTCCATGACCTTATCTTGGTAACTCAGTGTTACGCGGACCACCTTTAAGAGCACCCGGGCGCCCCCGCTGCTGGCGGGGTCAATGTACATAACACTTGCCTTTGTGCTGCTTGAGGGTGCAGGCTTTCTTCTGTTACTGTCGTGTAGGACATCTAGGTGGGCTCCGTCACACCGACTACACCTCTTCTTTAAGCGGCAATCGGCTGCCATGTGACTGCGCGCACATCGGTAACAGCGTCGGTTGGACTTTATCCATTGACTCACCTCGTCGGCGGTCATCTTCTTGAACGTGTCACATTGTGACAACCAGTGTTCCTTTTCGCAGTACGGGCACACCATCTTCCACTTCTCTTTCATCGAGGGGGTACTGTGGTTCTTGCTGCTCGGTACTGATTCTGATTGGTGCATGACGGTCACCAATCTGCGGCCATCGTTTGCTCTCCTAGGTCCCTCTCTGGAGCTTGGTGTGCTCCGCATGAACGTATCCAACCGTAGGCTGTTGACTTCTCTCGCCAGGAAGTCGGCTAGGTCTAGGAGGGATGGCTCGGGACCGTTAGGATCACGGTGGTCTCTTTGCCGCCTGAAGCGCTCTTGTCGGGCGGGCGGAAGCTTCTCTAAAATCCTCTCGACATTAGAGTTCGCGTACAGTTCGTGCATACCCTTTTCTCTTTGCGCCCCCAGCATCCCTACCAGGGATTGTACCTTGATAGACAGGTCATCTAGTGAGCGATTGTCTGTGGCTGGGGGTAGGCGGTCAATATGCCTTATCTCTTGTATTACGTAGTCCCATATGCGTCCATATCTTTGGTCGAGTGCTGCTAGAGCCGCTGTGTATGGGGTAGTAGAGGTGGCATAGGCCAGCGCTATATTGTGCGCTCGGGGCACCTTGAGGTGCTTCAGTAGGATAGCATACTTGTACGGTTCATCAGCTACATCGGACATCATTGTCTCTAGGCACATTCGTAGCTCCGTGTACTGTGCTCTGTTCTCGTGGGTGAAGTCCGGAAACGTCGGTGTGCCAATGTATGATGCCATGGATGGCTGGCACATCGGTGAGCGTTGGAAGAGAGGCCTCCTAGGCGAGTCTCCTCTTACGCCTCTTGGTGGGCTGGTACCTGCTGGGTACCATGGCCCGCGTATCCAGGTGCTGTTCCTCGGGGCTGGTCGTGCGTCAAGCTCACCCGTGAATTGAGTCGGGGGTCTGTAGCGCAGAGCCGCGGGGGTAAAGCCTGGGCTGTACTGGACCTCCTGGTCCTGTGGAGTACTGTGCTGCTGTTGGGCTTGACTCTCCTCCTCTCCCTCTTCTTCTTCCTCTGGCAGGTCCTCTAGATCCTGTAGTCGTCTATTTAGCCTCTCCGCGGTGTAGACCGTTTCTTCCTTGTAGCTGGGTCTCACTTGGACCGGTCGGGGAAGGGGTTCGGAGGGGGGTATAGGCTCTCTCTGGTGGTCGGGCTCAGGGTCGCTTGATCGGGTAGGGGAGGGTGCCCTTGACCCTTGTCTTGACGAGGCCCTGGAACCCCGTGCGGAGGGAGGGGGTGTTGCCCTGGTGATCAGCTGCTCCATTATCTGCGCTTGTAATCGGTCGCGCTCGGCTTCGCGCTTGGTGAGAGCGAGGTCGCGCTCTGCTTCTCTTTGGGCACCGGCAGCGGCGCGCTGGGCTTCGGCGGCGGCGCGCTGGGCTTCGGCCCGATCCCTTACCATATTCTCTTCCGTCTGAAGGCGTCTAATCTCTAGACGTATACGATCTTCGTCGCTCCGTCGCTGCGCCTGAAGGCGTTCTCTTTCCATGGAAGAATGTTCGCGCTCACTAAGCGTCTGTGCTTGGAGTCGATCGCGCTCTGTTGAGGCTGCTAGGCTGGCGAGGAATGCCTGTGCCAGCATCTTGTCCGCCTCGCTGGGGGAAGACGCTGGTTGAGGTGATCCGCTCCTGGCAGTACTCGTTGGAGATCTGTTCTCCTGTGGCGAGTCCTGGAGATCCATCTCCGGGGTGCTCTCCTCTTCTTGTAGCGGGTAGAGTTCCATCCCTGGAGAGCTGTCTTTATCCTGGAGCTCTCCGGGGACTACTTCTTCGGTCTTGGCGGGGGGTAAAGTCATGTCAGGTCCCTCCTGGTCTCCACCGTGAGCTTGGTCAGTTACGTTAGAACCCACTAGGGCCTCTATTGGCGGGGTAGCCTGGTCGATAGGGTCGGACATAATTTTACTATCTACTTTTTCCGCGTTTACCGTCTGTAGAAAGCTAGGTAGTATATTGGCAACGTAATCCTCTAAGTACTGAGGTGTCTGCCGTCTACGCTGCGGGCGATCTACTTTAGGAGAACCGTTTTGTGGAGTGTTCATCATTGGCCATGTCAATATTAATACCACTATATTAATATTACACTAGTTACCCTCTGGCTCAAAGGACCAATTGTAACTGAGGGGTACAATTCCCTGACTGTATTGATAAGTATGGTATCATTAAACCACTACCGCTTTATGTACTTTAATTACTGGCCATACAGTACATGATATATAAATATGATGAACACTTCCCACAATGAATCGGTTCCACACAAAGTGATAATTAAGTATTTATTGCAGCAAAAGGTACATAATATACTTCTCTATTATACTTTGGATGCGCTTATAAGGCAAAGGAATGTGCGTAGGCAAATCAATAATGAATGTCCATTCTCTGGTTACGCAGGAGGTAATTATACAACCTGAATCTTAGGGAATTATATCTATGGTACACTAGTAATATATAGCGGGAGATACTGGAAGGGTCCCCCCGGTTGTAAGCCAGCAGGGGTAGAGGATCTGTCGGTAGTAGAGAGTCTGGTCAACGATGACTAAGGAGACTCCAAGTACAGGAGACGGTGCAATAGTCTCTTGATCCACAGACGAATACAGCTGTTCTCCATAGACTGTAGCTCCACAGTGAAGAAAGCTAGCCGGCCTCAGGCTCTCTGAGGCGCAGACTCGACTGGTCTCCTCACAGGGTAAATCCCACACGTGTAGGCGTCGGCGATTCTCCGCTCCATAAATCACAGGACCAAAACAAATATAATCCAGCCGCAAAGGGCTATGTAGTCGTCGGGTAGATTAATCCAGTGTACATGTCCACACGGTTCTCGTCTAGGTCTCCTCGGGTGAAAGCGCCATGAAAGCAGCCCAGCCTGGATAAGCACTCTAGCTGATACGAGGAAGCGTTGGTGATGCTGGTCACTGTAGAACTTTAGCCGCACGATACACTATACACAAATAGACTATTACTGACTTAATAGAAATATGTCGCACTCGACGGTATAGCGCCAAACTCTGACAATTCAGTTATTAATTCGCACGCGGTCTCAATGCTCTATTTGGGGCCAAACAGGCCATACTTCACCGCACGGAGTATCGTGGGTGAGGCTTCAACTTATTGGGTAACTCTACTTCTGTATTCACCTGCGCCATATTTATATGCACGGCGAACAATCTAGTGCCAACCTCATTTCTGTCTCGTATCCCTGGGCAAGGCCGGGCATGTACAGACATGTCTTGACGGTGACTTTGAACCTGACTCCGGAGGCATGGCTCTGGCGCCTGTGGACCGCTGTCCAATAGGAGAATGAAATATTATGGTCTGGGCTAAAGGGATATTCCGTGTATATGTACAAGGAATATACAAGGGATATCAAACGATATACAAATACTATGCAATATATATCAATCAATAAATATATATATTCGGTTTAATCTGATCCTTTGTAACATACACCATACCATATTTACTTGTTTTCACCTACAATTTCCACACATTGGGATCCAGTGGACCTGAACACCACGTATGCTAGGGTGACCATATTTTGATTTCCAAAAAAGAGGACATGCTGGCCCCAGCCTCGAGATACTTAATGATACAATCGAAGCGGGCATGGCCACCTTCATTTCACTATGTCTTGTGTACTGTACTGTATGTGATGAATAAACCTCTTGAATCTTGAATCTCTACTCAAAGTTTACTCAAAGATGCCTTTATTGTTTTAACATTATGCTTGGAAACATGCACCCAGAAAAGCGGCAATTCTTTTTTATACTTGAACTTGAGGACTGCATACTTTTTTTGCAAAGCTTATCTTTATACATTATGCTTATAGCACATGCACAAGCCTGGTCTCTTTTGAAAGATAACATTCTGAAGTTACTAATGCAAAAAAGGAAAATCACTTTTAGTGCTAATGAAATAGAGTAGCATATAGGTCTGAACTTGAGTTGAACGTGAACTTGTGTACTCACATTTTTCTGCAGTGGTTGCAATATCCCAAATTTAACCACATAACATGCGCCCAGAAAAGTGGCAATTTCTTTTTACTTGAACTTGAGGACTGCATACTTTTTTTGCAAAGCTTATCTTTATACTTTATGCTTATAGCACATGCATAAGCCTGGTCTCTTTTGAAAGATAACATTCTGAAGTTTCGTACACAATAAAGAAAAATCACTTTTAGTGCTAATGAGTAACATAGGGCTGAACATGAGTTGAACTTGTGTACTCACGTTTTTATGTAGTATAGTTGCAATATTCTAAAATAATATATATATTTTTTGTATAAGCTGGAAAACACCGCAAATCCATAGCCTGAAGGGACATGGGCCTGAAGGGACATTAACGTGTGTTGTCGGGCCTTACAAATACATTTGATTTTGATTTGATTATCAATAAGGTAGGATATCTGGAACACACAAACACACTATTTTTTTAATCACATGCCATGAAACTCTGGGACCTGGCTGAATTTAAGACTGCACAAATCATGTTTAAAGCACGAAACAATTCACTCCCGGGTAACATCCAAAAATTCTGTTATAGAGAGGGGGGTTACAATTTAGAGGAAAGTCTAACTTCAAGAAACAGGCTGTTCATTCAACAATGTATGTATATTTCAGTTTGTGGAGTGAATATGAGTTGCATAAGATAATAGAGTGTGAAGGTATACTGAATACTGTCTATCTGTATGTCATGTATGTACATGTACATATTATGTTATGATGAATTGAAAATGGGGGACCCTGATGTAAACCAGACGAAAGTCTTTCTCTGGTCTGCATCCCCTTAACAATTGTGTGTATTGAGCTGTACTGTATTGTACCCATTCTGCAATCTGTTAATAAAGTTTTCAATCAATCAATCAATCAATCAAGGGGGTAGGAATACATACGTTTACACTTCATTCTATACTCCTGCGTGTTTGTTTTTTAATCTGTTTATTTATTATTATTTATTTTCAATTTATGTTCGAAATAAATAAACGCATTCATTCAAGATATTGTGTGAGTCTGGCGGCGGCCCCTCGCGGATCTCGCAGCTGTGCCCGCACAGTGCAATACTCCAATTCAGCCATTGGGTGGGTGGCGCTGCTGAGCGGCCCTCACAGCGCGGCCCTCACAGCGCGGCCGTCAGCGCGCGGCCCTGAGAGCGCCGCTGGCTCTGCAGCTGCATGCTTCTCCGGGAGTAATCTGGCTCGCCATGCATGTAAAAAGTTGCACGCCTGACATATCGGCATGTAACTCGAGAACCGAGGCACGGATTTTGGCGATTCAGATGGCATTCGAACGGCAACGAATAGCGCTTTAATTCGGTAATTTATATGTTCTGCGAAAAATGCAGTCCCGAGCCTTCAGATGCTCGCAAAGGGCCGTGAAACTGAAACTGAAACTGAAAAACAATGAAACCCCGGACATTTCAATGAATTTATAAACCCCCCCCGGACGCCCCGGACAGGGCGTGAAAAGAGGACATGTCCGGGCAAAAGGGGACGTTTGGTCACCCTAACGTATGCAATATAAATGTGAAGGGGGGGGGGGGGGGGGGTGCACCCAATGAAAATTTATAATTTTTTATGTTCTTCACAGAAGATTAGCCAAGGACAATGAGTCTCAGCCAAAGAAATAAAATAGTTCATTGTATCATTTCTCTTTTAGTGAACACTAAAATTGGGCCCCAATAGACCAGAACACCACACATTAGCGATCTGAATTCATATTTCATCAACCGAGTCTACCGTTGGGAAACAAGCTCCACCAGGAGCTCAGATGTGAAAAAAGCGCCCCCTATCGTCTCCCAGATGGTAA
This sequence comes from Notolepis coatsorum, assembly GCF_963971535.1. Taxonomy (NCBI): domain Eukaryota; kingdom Metazoa; phylum Chordata; class Actinopteri; order Aulopiformes; family Paralepididae; genus Notolepis; species Notolepis coatsorum. The sequence goes on from NC_140165.1 coordinate 193,262,611, forward strand.
TGCACCCTTTTGGAATGGACTCAATGAAAATGGATGAGAAAATAAAACTCCGGAATCCACATTTTACTTCTCACGCATGTAACCGGAGATGATCCCAGTCATTGTGGAGCCTCAGCACAGCGTGTAATATGTGTTTTACAGTATACGCGTTGGATCAATAAAATTATAGATTTTTGGAATGGCGATCAGGAATTGGAATAATCCATTTGGATACCATCTGATCTCAGGTAAGGAATCTATTTTACCAGTCTTAGGATAATCAGACCTGTTTTCACGGAGATATAAGCTTTTCCCCTATATGTGATATGGCTGTTTGACTGTGCGAGCGATCAGGAACTAAGATAATCGATTTTCAGCTTGCGGCACCATCGTGCATACGTACACATATACTATCGATAATCTAGCGTTTATTTGAAAACTATTCATAAATAGGCCGAAAAATTACAACGTTCTAGAATATTACAGTACAGGGCGTTTATCACTGATTCTTTTTTCCCCCCTTGAAAACGAGGGCTTTTCAAAATGCTATAAAACGGAAATGAACGGATAAAAAAACAATCCGCTTCGACAATGTTAACTGGAAAATGAGTCATTGATAAGCGACGGGCAGATTAGACACATAGCCATAATTTAAAACATAGATTAGGCGATATTAATGCTAACATTGAAGTGGATGGTGGGCATTCAAGCACTAAATGTGCGCTCCCTGCTGGGCACTGAAAGTGTTAAAGGGGAAATTATCCAAGTTGGATTTTTGCTATTTTAGGACTGATATTTGGGTTGCTGCAAAATACATTTAAAGGAACACACTATTAATATAATATAAATAATATATCAAATATATATAATATTAATAAGATAAATAAATCATATGTATGAAAAATCTCATGGCTATATGTTTTATGCTGTGTTATATTATGAATTTTTTTTTTCATGCTGCGTTATATAAAACACATGGTTTCCTCGACTGCGTCAGATTGCTTTGTGTCTGGAGGGGAATCATAAATGGCAGATGTGTCGCAACGATTTTTGTCTGTGGAAGAAAAACAAAATGCCCTTCTACCACACACACGCGTGCACAAACAAACACACACAACCACATGCACAAACACACATACATGAACACGCATACAGATGTGCAGTTGCACATATACACACATGAGCACAGCACTGTCTCATTGTTCTGCTCGCCATGACAACAGGGAGGATAAACAGTATGATGTAACCTTGGTAACAGTGATGGGTGGCGCCCTCTTCTGTCCAGACCAGGTATTGCAACCTGTTATCTTTCTGGGGATTTTTCATCTCGTCTGTGGTTTCTTAATATCTGGCTCAGGACCCAAAATTGGTCAGAGGCCTGTTGGGTCCTCTATGATATGAGTTTGTATGTGGCCTAACGGACTTCGGTAACAGACGTGGGTATCAGGTAACAGACCTGTGAGGTAACAGACCTGGGTATCAGGTAGGGTAACAGACCTGGGTATCAGGTAACAGACCTGGGTATCAGGTAACAGACCTGTGAGGTAACAGACCTGGGTATCAGGTAGGGTAACAGACCTGGGTATCAGGTAACAGACCTGGGTATCAGGTAACAGACCTGTGAGGTAACAGACCTGGGTATCAGGTAACAGACCTGTGAGGTAACAGACCTGGGTATCAGGTAGGGTAACAGACCTGGGTATCAGGTAACAGACCTGTGAGGTAACAGACCTGGGTAACAGGTAGGGTAACAGACCTGGGTATCAGGTAACAGACCTGGGTATCAGGTAGGGTAACAGACCTGGGTATCAGGTAACAGACCTGGGTATCAAGTAACAGACCTGGGTATGAGGTAACAGACGTGGGATATCCTTCGGTATGTTTGGAAGAGTTTGAATGAAGACCGCACATATCCGAAAATAGCTATCGTCAACGACCAAAATCACTGTTCATCAAAATTGCCCACAAGAGACTAAGCTAAGTTATTAATCTCCCGCATGGGCAGCTACAGCCTGGAGACCAACTCCAGCAGTAACCTCCAGCGCCTTCGCCAAGGGTCATGACAGGAGTATGTAACTAGCAAGCATGTCTATATGGTGTGGGAGGAAAGTCACAGGGAGAACATGCAGACTCCACACAGACCACAGGCAGGTTCCAACCACTGCACCACTGCACTGTCTGACTACGCTCGTCTTCAGGGACGAGAGTTATTTCAGGACCCTGGTCTTACCTCGTCTGAGTCCAGTAATGGAGGCAGGGCACTGAAGGGGAATACAAAACAAACCATTAACAATGGATGGAAATGGTGATGGAAGACTATTAATACATCATATAATGTTTCATATCAAATATGACTGAACTGGTTATGTAACATTGGGTATGATTCAAAGGTGTATAGAATCCTATATACACCATTGTGTAACTCAAAATACCATGACATTTCTCAGGGTATGTTGTATAGAATCTTATATAATTCAAAATACCACGTAATTTCTCAGGTATGTCGTATAGAATCCTATATACAGTATATCATATATAATTCAAAATACCATGTAATTTCTCAGGGTATGTTGAATATAATCCTATATATATCATATTCATATTAGTGCTGTCAGGTGATTAAAAAAATGTATCTAATTAATTACAGGATTTGTAATTAATTAATCTAATTAATCGCATTTTAATCGCATAACCATTTTATGCCTGATATTCTATATTCTATAATCATATTTCAAATAGCATGTGTCCGGATGGCAGAATTCAGTACTGTATCTACAAAACCTTCTGTTTAATCATCTTCCATCTATTAATTTGCTTAGATTTTTCAGGTCTGGTCAATTTGAGCATGGTGTTATTCACAGTCAAAGATAAAAAAAAAAATATTGATATTCTCATTTGGTTCATTACAATTTACTGAAAATAAAATGTTCATTCATTAATCACCGCGCAGATTGATTGATTGAATGAAAATGTTATTAACAGATTGCAGAATGGGTACAATACAGTACGGCTCAATACACACAATTGTTAAGGGGATGCAGACCAGAGAAAGACTTTCGTCTTGTTTACATCAGGGTCCCCCATTTTCAATTCATAATGAATTGTAAGTAAGGGTGCAACTTGCACTGTGCAATCCATTCTTTGTGGATCTAGCCCACAGTATTTCTGACACTGGGAATACATTCCCTGAGATTCATAGATGTCCCTAGAATCAGATACCAAGAACATGCAAATGGACCATATTAAAAAAAAAATCTGTAAATGTGTATTCTACAATATTATGGAATGAATGAAATACAAAATAATTATTATTTAAATAATATATATATTTTTTTTGTAATTAATTTTGAGTTAATTTTCATAACGCGATAATTTGCTGTGTAATTAATTAATCTAATTAACGCGATAGATTGACAGCCCTAATTCATATACATGAATTGAATTGAATATACACCATACTGTATGTAATATAAGAAGAGTAAACTTACATATCAGCCACAGATGTTGGGATGTTTTCTTCAACCCATTTCAGATCCTCATCCTGATAGAAAGCACACAGGTGTTAGTAGTATTGTTACAGTACTGCTTTTTACTGTGAGCCAAAATCATCCCCAGAAATGTCAGGTTAGACATTGATTATGTCATAGAACCAGTGACATTTAAACCAGTGAGCTGAAATATCTTGCATTAAAGGGATGTTTCATAATTGGTCATTCGACCTCTGAGAGCCTCAGCCGTGTCCCTGAGTGAGAAGAAACAAAAGAATTTTTTTTCTTTTCTCGAGGTTAGAGATGGAATCGCTTGAATACTATCCTACCCAGAATGCCTTGCTCTGCACCCCCGAGCGATTAGCCTGCCCACAGAGTTGTGAGGAGAGCGAGTGACACATGACTCAGACAGACCGGGCTTAAGAATTATTATATTACAAGTTTTACAACAAACTGTTTTAGATATCACCACCCTCCTTCTCTCTCTCTCCCCCCACCCTCCCTCTCCCTCTCTCTCCCTCCCCCTACCCTCCCTTAGCTGTCTCTCTACTCACCAGTCTGCTGGTCTTAGCTGTCCCATTGGTCTCGTTCTTCGCTCCACGCATCTTCATCCCCTCTGGAGACACAGGAGGTAAAAAAAAACACAGGTCAACATGTAGCACCCTGCTGCCTGTATGCCGGCCTGCGCTCAGTCCACTCACTTCCATCTGTTCAGCGTAAACAGAAAACACACAACTAAGCACGCCGACATGGAGGGAGGGAGGGAGGGAGGGGAAGAGAGGGACAGAGGAGAGAGGGAGAAAGGGGGAGAGGGATGTGGGGGAGAGGGAGAGAAGGAGGTGGAGAGAGGGAGAGAGGGAGAAAGGAGAGGGAGAAAGGGGGAGAGAGAGGTGGGGGAGAGGGAGAGAAGGATGGGGGAGAGAGGGAGAAAGGAGAAAGGGGGAGAGGGAGATAAGGAGGGATGAGAGAGGGACAGAGGGAGAAAGGAGAGGGAGAACGGGGGAGAGAGAGGTGGGGGAGAGGGAGAGAAGGATGGGGGAGAGAGGGAGAAAGGGGGAGAGGGAGATAAGGAGGGATGAGAGAGGGACAGAGGGAGAAAGGAGAGAGGGAGAAAGGGGAGAGAGAGGTGGGGGAGAGGGAGAGAAGGAGGGGGGAGAGAGGGAGAACGGAGAAAGGGGGAGAGAGAGGGGGAAAGGGAGAGAATGAGGGATGAGAGAGGGACAGAGGGAGAAAGGAGAGAGGGAAAGGGGGAGAGATAGGTTGGGGAGAGGGAGAGAAGGAGGGGGGAGAGAGGAGATACGGAGAAAGGAGAAAGGGGGAGAGAGAGGGGGAGAGGGAGATAAGGAGGGATGAGAGAGGGGGAGAGATGAAGAGAGGGGGGTGGAGAGAGAAGAGAAGGAGAAAGGAGAGATGGGAAGAGAGGGAGAGAGAAGAAGAGGGGGGGGTGGAGAGAGAAGACATGAATAAATGAGAGAGGGAGAGATGGAGGGGGAGAGATGGAGGGGGGAGAGAGGAGAGGGAGAAAGGAGAGAGGGAGAAGAGAGAGGGAGAAAGGAGAGGGGAAGAGATAGAGGGAGGGAGAGGGGGAGAGAGAGGAAGAGGGAGAGGATAGAGGGGGGATGAAGAAAAGAGGATAGGAGGGGAGAGGGGAGAAAGAGGAGAAAGGGAGGGAGAGAAGGAGAGAGGAATGGAGTTTCTCACCAAAGGCCTCGTTCATCATTGGTTCTTTCGCCTCCTCGTCACTCTCCTCATCCACCAAGGGACTGAACGCATACCTGGACCATCAATCAATCAATCAATCAATCTGACTGAGCAGCAACAGTAACCTAACATTCTTATTCAGGCGGACAGTTACTGAAGACACAGCTCATCATAGTAGTGATGAGCTCAAATCAAGCCCAGACATATAGTATGGAGGTTGATTGTCGGTCACTACCTGATTAGCCCTGTGACGAGTAACAGAATACAGTAACAAAACGAGTGCCCTGTCTGGTGTCTGCCTCTTACCCATCAACCCCCACAAGGGATGGGCCTCCAGCATACCAGCCAGTCTAGAGTAGAGTAGCTGTTCTTTTCACATTAAAAAAATTATATAAAATTTATGTTTTTATATGATATTTCATTATATTAAAGGTGCTATAGATAAAAATGTGTATGTAGAGATTTTAAAAACAATAATACATCCACAGAGCTGTTAGAAAGGTGTGGAATAAAAGTAAAAAATTATTGATTAATGAATACTTTCTATTATATAATTCTGTATGAATACTTGAATATTGTCGTTTACATGTTGCAGCCATTTCCCTATATGGAATGCACCTGATTGGATAAATGACAATACTGGTGCTCAAGTGCGACATCTAGTGGCTGAATAACAAGCTAACGTCCTTTAGTTCAGTGGTTCTCAACTGGTCTAGCCTCGGGACCCAACATTTTCCTTAGTCATTAAGTCGCGACCCAAATTTTTTAACCACTATGATTTATTTAAAATTTTCTTTTTTGCAGTAATACACAATCTTTCATGCACTGTTAAAAACATGAAATAAACACAAAAAAGTGCAACAAAAGTACAACTAGGGGTAAAAACCCAATGAAATAAAATAATAATAATATATGCTTCTTAGCAGACTTCTTAGCTTAACATAACAGACCTACAGTAAGTTTGGGAGAACTAATGAGATAACTGGGGTTGCAACAAAAGTGCAACTAGGGATAAAAACACAATGAAATAAAATAATAATAATAAATAATATATGCTTCTTAGCAGACTTCTTAGCTTAACATAACAGACCTACAGTAAGTTTGGGGGAACTAATGGGATAACTGGGGTTGCAACAAAAGTACAACTAGGGCTAAAAACACAATGAAATAAAATAATAATAATAATAAATAATATATCCTTCTTAGCAGACTTCTTAGCTTAACATCACAGGGAACTAATGGGATAACTGGGGATGTTGTTCGCTCCTGACAAGAGTCTCAAAGTCTGGGGTGATGGTAGACAAAGCAACTCTGAGGTCATGCTCAATGTCCAATCTGTTTCTCTGCTTTGTCTTCAGCTGGACCAGAGCTGAGAAGCCACTTATAGGCAGTGAAAAGAAAATTTATTAAAAAAAATATTATATATTTTTTTAACACATCCGCGACCCACTCAAAATGGCCCTGCGATCCACTTTTGGGTCGCGACCCACCAGTTGAGAAACACTGCTTTAGTTAGATGACGCTAACAAGCGAAGTTGGCTATTAATTTAGCCAACAAACATAAAGCAGTTGCGTCATTTGCTCTGCTATCTGGCTTAGCAGACATGGTATCTTTTCCTGCAAAATGACCATTGCAAGCACAGTACAAAGGCACAAGCATAGTGTGCTAGCGACGTCCTGACCCGGCAGATGGGGCTAATCGGGTTGTGACAGGCCCCCAGTGGGTCCTGCCTTGAAAACGTTTGGGAACCTATATCCTAAAACACTCCTGGTCAGTGTTGTTAAATATACAATGACACATTCGAGCTGGTTCTTAAATTATATAGAGAGTTTAACCATGATCCATGACCCTCACCTCTGGTTATTGGCTGATGGTCGCCATAGGAACATAATAACCAATAGGATTGTGGAGAAGAGGAATCGCCAGAATGCATCATCAATCCACAACTCCCTCCAGTCCTACAAACAGAGAGAGGGAGAGAGAGAGGAGAGAGAGAGAGAGAGAGAGAGAGAGAGAGAGAGAGAGTTTGATTGATTGATTGATTGAAAAGTTTATTAACAGATTGCAGAATGGGTACAGTACAGTACAGCTCAATACATACAATTGTTAAGGGGATGCAGACCAGAGAAAGACTTTCGTCTTGTTTACATCAGGGTCCCCCATTTTCAATTCATCATAACATATATGACATACATGACATACAGATAGACAGTACTGCTACATCTATACATTTATGACATATCAGATTTGCAAATACAGTACTGTTTGTGATACAAAAGTGTCCAGAAAAGGAGTGTATATACATTTGGCGTAGAAACTGTACATTGGAGGAGGTTGGTTGGGTGGGGTGGGGTTGGGTGGGTTGGGTGAGGGCTGTACATTGGAGGTGGGGGGGGGGGGGGGGGGGGGGGGGTTGGGTAGGGGACACACACACATTTTACACTGTGCATTGGAATATTGACAAAGCCTTACTTGGTCATTTACTGTACAACTAGGTCAGGACATTTGTAGGGGCCAGTTTCGAATTGCAGTCTCCCTTAGGTGTTTTTTGAGAGTGTTTTTGAAAGTGGGTAGTGATTCACATTCCTTTACAGCTTTGGGTAGGGCGTTCCACATTGATGTGGCATAATTGCGAAACGTGTTTAGTCCCTTGTTTGAGCCGAATCTGGGTTTAACATGATTTGTGGAGCTCCCTCTGGTGTTGTGATCGTGGTATTCACTGACCTTTGGGAAGTATTTTGTCATGTACATGGGTACCTTGGTCGTGTAGTGTATCTTGTAGACCAGGCCCATTGCAAGTTGCTGTACTCTGTCGTCTACTCTAAGCCATCCTAGGTTGTCAAAGTGGGCAGGGGTGAGGTGGGTTCTAGGAGTAAGGTCAAGCAGTAGTCTGACCAGTTTGTTTTGAGATGTTTGTAATTTTGTTTTTAGCGCCTTTGAGGTGCTTTGGTACCATGAGGTGCAAGCATAGTCGTAGTACCCTTGAATGAGTGCTCCTGCTAGAGTCTTCAGGGTATTCTTGTTTACCAGTGAGGAGATCCGGTACAAGAATCGAGTTCGTTGGTTGACTTTTTTTATTACATTGGATGCCATTTTGTCACAGGAAAGATTTGCCTCTAGGATGGAACCCAGGTAGGTAATATCTTCTTTCCTTGTGACAATATTGTCACCCACTGTAACTGAGAAGCCGTCGGTCTTGCTGAGTTTGTTATTTGAACCGAAGATAATGGACTCTGTTTTGCCCATGTGTAATGATAGTTTGTTATCAGCGAGCCATATGCAGATTTTGCCTAGTTCTGAGCTGAGGGTTTTTTCAACCTATAACTTGTTCTTGTCAGAGACCAGCAGGGCTGAGTCGTCCGCAAACAGGAACAAGTTGCAGTCACAAGCTGACGACATGTCATTTGCATAAATTAGGAACAGTAGCGGACCTAGTATGCTTCCTTGTGGAACACCACAGTTTACTGTGAGGGGGGGGGATAGGGTACCGTTTACCTCCACCATCTGCTCTCTCCCCTCCAGGTAGGATTGCATCCAGCTCACTGATAGACTATCAAAACCAATTGCTTTTAGCTTGTCAATCAGAATGGTGTGATTGACAGTGTCGAAGGCCTTTTGTTGGTCCAGCATGACCATGCCGCAGTATTTGCCCGCGTCCACCTCTTGTTTGATGTGGTCGTTTAAATAGAGAAGGCATGTGTCAGTGGAGTGGGATGTTCTGAAGCCAGATTGGAATTCGTAGATTCGATTTTTTTCCGCAAGGTATTTTTCGACCTGTTCGTATACAATTTTTTCCATGACTTTCGAGATGGAGGTAAGGATAGAAACAGGGCGGTAGTTGCCTGGGTCTAATTTACTGCCTTTTTTGTGCAGAGGGGTCACTCTCGCAATTTTGAAGTCCTTGGGGACGTGTCCCTGTTTTATGGAGAGGTTTATTATGTGTGTGATGACTGGGGTGATGGCGGCTGCTGAGTCTCTGAGGAATTTGGAGGGGATGTTGTCATGGAGTTTACGTCATTTCTTAGTCTGTTTCTTTCTAGTTTGAGTTCAGTCACGTGGTCTTGGAGTTCACTGCTCGTGCTTTTGGTAAGCTTTGACTGACTTTTACGAAACTCAGAGCATTTTTTGTCTCTGGCTTTCATAGCGGTCAGTATTTCAGTGTGCATCCATGGCTCAGCGCGATTTTTTACCCTGGTGGTTCTTAGGGGGGCCATGTTGTTTAGTATTGATGAAAATTTGGTTTTGAAGCCAAGCCAAGTTTCTTCAACCAGTGTACCATTGAGTTCATCTGACCAGTCCAGACTCTCCAGTTCAAGGTTAAAGGCCTCGCTAGAGTAGGTTTTGAGGTCTCTAGATGTGACTGTTTTGTGACAGCCAGCCTTTAGTTTTAGCTTTTTGCGGGTACAGAATATCATATAATGATCACTTAACCCACATGCTATAACCCCTTTATTGGAGCTCTTGGACTTGTCAGAGGTCAGAATGAGGTCAATGGTAGTCTGAGTTGATTCACATATCCTTGTGGGTTGGGTGATTAGTTGGCTGAGGCCGTGCAGATCACAAAACCTATTGAAGGATTTGAAGACGGGTGCATCTTTTTGTTGCATATCCGTGTTCCAATCCCCAATAAGAATTTTTTCCGCATCCTCAGCTCCAGCTAAGCACACATCCAGAGTATCATAAAAGCCAGTTTGATCTGGCGGTCTGTATATTGTGCCGACTAGAACAGATTTAGCCCTTTCAAATAAAATTTGAGAGAGAGAGAGAGAGAGAGAGAGAGAGAGAGAGAGAGAGAGAGAGAGAGAGAGAGAGAGAGAGAGAGAGAAAAAAGAGACACAGATAAAGACAAAGAGCGAGACAGTGACAGAGAGATAGAGACAGAGTGACACGCAGAGAAAGACACATACATACACACATACAAACACACGCACAGAGAGAGAGAGAGAGAAAAAGAGAAAGAGAGAGATGCAAAACGACAGAGAGAGAATAGTATAACACCAGTGCTAATTGTTGTGATTTTTCTGTATACATTTTAACTTTGGTTGAAATTTCATTGGTTGTGAAGTAAAAGTATTTCAGAGCACTAGAGTCGACCAATGAGATCTCACTGTTTGCACTAATAGGTAGACGATCAACTGAGATTTTCATTTAATTGGTAATAGGGGGAGAAATACAGCCAATGGTTGACCATCTGCACACATGTCCCACCTCCCTTACAGTAGGTACTGTTGCTATGGCTCTCATTGGCCAAAGTTCCCCTTATAAGATTAATGCAGTATATTAATATACATTTTAACGGTCTATAAGTATATTATAGTTGTAATGATAGTTATCATTTCAGTCAACGTATACTGAGTACACAAGTCAAATCACATGAATGACAAACCATCATATCCTACTGTATGAATACTTTCCATCATATCAGATTAGAATAGATTAGATTCAAGTTTATTGTAATCATACAGCACAAGTACAATACAATGAAAAGAGGTTTGGCATCCATCGAGAGTGCATTATGTAACAGTAAAGTGCAATAGCAATATACAATGTACAGGTGATTAAACTGGATATAAGATACTGTATATAAATGAGTACTACTGAGTGATAGTGCTAATCAGATGTATGTACAGTATATATATATATATATATATATATATATATATATAAATATCCTACTGTACTTTCTATCACATCCTACTGTATGAATACTTTCTATCACATCCTACTGTATGAATACTTTCTATTATATCCTACTGTATGAATACTTTCTATCATATCCTACTGTATGAATACTTTCTAGCACATCCTACTGTATGAATACCTTCTATCAGGCAAGCGATACCGGAGTCTCAAGGCGAGCACAGAAAGACTCAGAAGAAGCTTCTATCCCCAGGCCATCAGGCTGCTAAACGAACAATGAATGAACACTACACAACAACAACCACCAAACGCACATAGCACACACATCCACACGCACACACTCACTTTAAACAAACACACTGTAGCACCCACTCCACACACTTTATAGCACACACCCACTTTAAACAAACACACTGTAGCACCCACTCCCCACACTTTATATTTATGGATGAAGGATTGCACTACAACTCGTACACCTTACTGTAAATTGTACCTAAAATTGTACCTCATCCCATTTCTGCTTTGCACTAGATAGTACTGTACATTAGTACACTGCATAGTATTGTATATTATATGGTAACTCAGAACATTGTACATATGTCTATACCGAACACTGTGACCTCATTTTTCTTCTTCTAAATTACATGCTATATTATGTTATTATGTTATTTGATACTATCTTGTCTAGCACAGTCTCTGGAGCGTAACAGTAAGAAGCATTTTGTATGAAAGTATTCTGTACTTCTGTATGACAACTATTAAAGAACTTGAACTTGAGAACTTGAACTTGAACTTGATCATACTAGGGCTGGGCGATATGGCCTCTAATTGATATCGCGATATTTTTTGGCCATATCACGATACACGATATATATCGCGATATTTTGACATTTCCTCTAAAGCAGTGATTCCCAACCTGGGGTCCGCCAGGGGGCGCAGGGGGTCCGCCAGACCGCAGATGATTTGAGGTCTATTTTCACCAGTTTTTCTGTCATTTTTTTTTCTTTCAGATAAATATTTAATTAGCATATTTTTATCATCAGAAGCATGAATAGTCTCTCCACTACAATAAAAAATTAAGATAAATAAATAAACATCTAGACATGATTTTTGAACGTTAACAGTAGGCTACCGGGTAGCCGCTAAAACGCGAATCAGTTGACTGCGTATCACTTTCCGTAGCTAGCCTAGCACGCTAGTTACTGTAGCTTTCTCGGCTCGTCTGCAGTCAGCCGCCAGAGGCGAAAATGTGTGACAAACGAAAAGGAAATAACGGCAGCTCATCTGCCAAAAAAGTTAGGACCTACAGCAATCGCGAAAATTACATCACCATGGGCTTCACTGAGGGACCAGACAAACGACCTGAGTGTGTGATTTGAGATGAGATTTGTTGATTGAAGGCACAAGTCAAAGAAGCATAGTGGGTCTAATTATGATGCATATGCCTGTGTATAAGCAGTTTGTTATTAAAATGACAAAAAAAAGTATTAAAATGACAAAAAAGTATTTTATGGTATTTTATTAGGAGGGGGGTCCAGGAATTTCATCGGAGATGTTTGGGGGTCCCTGGGGGAAAAAAGGTTGATTTAACCCTTTGATGCATACAGTCACGCCAATATGATGATTATAATAAGTCCCTGCAAAATATGTTTCCATTATTAAACCATGAAGATGCTTTAAAAAATAATTAAATGAAAATGTACTAAGAGTAGTCTACTGACACACTAATAAAAAAATGTATTTACATCTAAGACAATTTATATAAAAACGATTGGGTGCCTAAGACTTTTGCACAGTACTGTGTTTTCTATCCACTTTAGCCAAACACACACATATATATATATATATATATATATATATATATATATATATATATATATATATACAGTTATACACACACTACTGTGAGAAAATAATAATCACACACAAAGCCTTTGTAGTAGAAAATGTATAGTTTCTATATCATATGAGATCAGAATTACATCATTACGATCGATCTCAGCCCTCCCACAGTACTCGGTAATATATTAACTTTAACAGGCCTCTGTGGAGGGCTGTGTTTGTCTACACCAGGGGTCTCAAACTCAATTTACCTGGGGGCCGCTGGAGGTAGAGTCTGGGTGAGGCTGGGCCGCATCAAATATTCCACAAAAAAAGGGTTTCAAGCATTAAAAAAAAAGTACAACTGATCCAATCTTCTCAATCCTTAGCAATAACATTTCAGAACATGAACAGTTCTTCAGAACATGAACGGTTCTTCAGAACATATGCTTCTCAGTGGTGTCAGTGGACTCATCCACGACCACAGCTATGGAAATGTACTGTGCATTTTTTTTTATTCTATCACAAATCTGTTTAATCAAATCACCAGCCAGTATTTCAGTTATTCTGGTTGCTGTGCGATCTGAGGGGGCTTTGCTTTTGTTTGCCTTCAAACATGGTCTCCATCACTCAGTCATACATTATTTTCAAATTGCCACAAAAGCTACCGTTTCTTGGCATAATAGTCACATTGGTTTGGTGCTGGGACTCAGGATGAATGCATATTTTTCAGTCCATTCACCTTTGAATTGCAGTCGACTTTTCTTTTACTGACCATCTTTGAAAATGGCTAGAAACTAGGCTAGTAGCTACATTTATCTCACAGAGATAAAACTGGGAGCGAGTTTACTGTATATGCGCTGCCAACTGACTCGGACTGAAAGAGAGAGACGACTTGCATTCCGTGAAGACCCGCCCTACTCCCCTACTCTGCATCTGATTCGCAGACTGTGGGTGAGGGGGGGAACGCTGACGGGATGCTGAATGTGATTGGACCAGACCCGTACACAGACACAGAAGTGCAGCCAGCCGCTTATGCAGAGCACTGCTTGCAGTCAGAGGAGATAGCAGGATGCATCCGCCTTCCACTTTACTTGATATCACTCCGGAATCACGTTTCAACCAAGTCACTAACATAACGTTGCTGTCATGAGCCTGCGCTATGGTAGCCTACAAGTGATAAAATAAATAAAACGTCCAACTCTCGCGCAACGTCTCGGCAAACAGTAGCGCGCGGGCCGCATTAACACTACACTTTGATGTCAAGTAGGGGGCCGCAAAATATCATCCCTCTGGCCGCAATTGACCCCTGGTCTACACCAAACAGAGGTATAATGACATCCCGTGCAGAAGCATTTTGGGTCATGATCATATCGTATGATGTTAGGGAGAAGATACGCCTGTTTAAACCTGTTGTCATGTGATCAACTGTTCTAGAATGTCTATAAATGTCAATGTAAGGGGAGGGACCTCTCTCTCTTCCTCCTTCTTTGCCGGCGCCGGCTCCATATCAATTTGGTTCTGTATTACTTCTGTTCTGTATTACTTCTGTATTAATTCTGTTCTGTACTCTTAAACCAATGCTTTAAGTTGAATAAACTTCTATCGATAATAATTAAGACCAGCCTCGTCTGCTTTTCCTTTAGAAGCCCATTCTCCTTCACCTTACAAAGGGATAATGGCTTATAGCAGACTTAATGATTTTAGAATATTTCAGATAATGAAATGAAATGTTTATATCATCAACTATCCAGTTAGTATTATACTGTAACGTTTGGCCACTTTAAATCATTGAATGTAGAGAGAGAGAGAGAGAGAGAGAGAGAGAGAGAGAGAGAGAGAACGCGTTTGCGTTTTGAGCGTCTAAGCTGCCGTAGGCGATGACGTCACACTCGAATGTAAACAGGAAGAGTTTAAGACACGGAGATGGAAACTGGATGCTGATATATATAGAAACAAATAACCAATAAATATGAAGTTATCTTTAAACCTCTGTTGTCAAGCATCGTCAATATAACCCACCCCCTTTTCTCACTAATGGAACTAGTGTCGTGGAGTCCGCTTTGAGCTAACGCTAGCAGCTAAGAGCTAGCAGCTAAGAGCTAACGCTAGTTAGCTTAGCCTATTATGGTTTAACTTAGCAGCTAACGTTAGCCCATTGCATGTCATTGAAGGTCCGCGCTGGTCTGTGTAATGAAATTACAATTGCATGTCATTTAAGGTCCGCGCTGGTCTGTCTATAATGAAATGAGGAACGCTCTGCACTAAAGCAAGTCTCATATCAGCTGCGACGTGACAACATATACTCGATGTTCACGATATAGTAATTTACTACATCTCACGTAGAACAAGCCGCGATACATCGAGTATACTCGATATATCGCCCAGCCCTATATCATACTGTATGCATACTTTATATTATATCCTACTGTATGAATACTTCCTATTATATCCTACTGTATGAATACTTTCTATCACATCCTACTGTATGAATACTTTCTATTATATCCTACTGTATGAATACTTTCTATCATATCCTACTGTATGAATACTTTATAGCACATCCTACTGTATGAATACCTTCTATTATATCATACTGTATGAATACTTTATATTATATCCTACTGTATGAATACTTCCTATTATATCCTACTGTATGAATACTTTCTAGCACATCCTACTGTATGAATACATTCTATTATATCACTGTATGAATACTTTATATTATATCCTACTGTATGAATACTTCCTATTATATCCTACTGTATGAATACTTTCTAGCACATCCTACTGTATGAATACATTCTATTATATCACTGTATGAATACTTTATATTATATCCTACTGTATGAATACTTTATATTATATCCTACTGTATGAATACCTTCTATTATATCACTGTATGAATACTTTATATTATATCCTATTGTATGAATACTTCCTATTATATCATACTGTATGAATACTTTCTATCACATCCTACTGTAGATAGATAGATATGATTATAGTGAAGAAGACAATTGATTGTATGATCAAACCTCTCTGTTATATTTGTAATCTTTCTTTTCAGACAGGTATTTTTCCAGACAGGATGAAGGTAGCAAAAGTGATCCCACTTTACAAAGTAGGAGATAAGCACAGCTTCACTAACTATAGACCAGTGTCATTGCTCTCACAGTTCTCGAAAGTGCTTGAAAAACTGTTTTCGCATAAGTTAGATGGTTTTGTGGAAAAGAACAAACTGCTGAGCGAAAGCCAGTATGGCTTTAGGCAAAACAGATCAACAGCGACTGCCTTAATGAATATTATTGAAGAAATAACAACAGCAACAGATAAAAGGAAATTAACAATAGGGGTGTTTATTGATTTAAAAAAGGCATTTGATACCTTAGATCATAATATTCTAATTTCTAAATTACGCTCATATGGTGTGAGAGGAATGGTTCTAGAATGGTTGAGTAGTTATCTCCACAATAGAAAATTGAATGTGGGGTACCGCAAGGTTCGGTTTTGGGGCCCAAACTCGTTCTTTTATATATTAATGATATTTGTGATGTTTCAAAACTATTACAGTTTGTCTTGTTTGCTGATGATACCAATTTCTTTTGCTCTGGAAATAATTTAAAGGAACTAGCTGAATATATTGTGTATGAAATGACAAAGCTAAAGAAATGGTTTGATATAAATAAGCTATCACTGAATCTGAAAAAAACGAAATTTATGATTTTTGGCAATCGAAAACTAGATGAAAATATAGTACTGACAATAGATGGAGTTGATATAGAGAGAGTTAATGAATTTCGTTTTCTTGGTGTGATTATGGATGATAAATTAACATGGAAATCGCACATAGCACACGCTAAAAGAAAGATGTCCAAGAGTATTTTTGTTATGAATAAAGTAAAGGAGTATGAGGCAATGAGAACACTCTACTGTTCACTCATCTCACCTTATATCAGTTATTGTGTTGAAGTATGGGGGAATACTTATGGGACCAATATAAAACCATTATATATACTACAGAAGAGGGCCATAAGAATCACACATAAAGTGAGTTATCGAGAACACACAAATACATTATTTATTAAATCTAGAATAATTAAACTTGAAGACATGGTTCAGTTTCAAACAATGTTAATTATGTTTAGGGCAAGAAATAATACACTGCCAGAAAAACTACAAAATCTTTTTCATTTAGAAAGTGAGTTTAGTAGGAGAAAATACAATTTTAAACATCAGTTTGCACGTACCACACTTAAACAGATGTGTCCTTCAGTTATTGGTGTAAAGTTGTGGAATTCTCTCCATAACGAGCTTAAGGGATGTAATAGTGTAGTCAGTATGAAAATCAAATGTGATCTGAATAGTGAGATCTTTTCTTTTCTTTTTTTCTCCCTTTCTTTTATTCTTTATTCTTTATTATTATTATTATTATTATTATTATTATTATTATTATTATTATTATTATTATTATTATTATTATTATTATTATTATTATTATTATTATTAAATTTTTTTCTTGTTTAACTGTGGATAGTGAGTTTCTTGTATAATGGTATAAATTATTATTTGTGTAAATTAGGTTGTACACCGACCATTAAGTAAATACTTCTTTAGTTTAGGAATAAGGGGCAGGTAACTATAAGATTTATTCTTCTTCCTGCTCCTTTTGTCCATGGAATGTTATTTATGATTGTGTAATGAAGAAACTCTGATTGTATGATTCCATGTGGCAAATAAAAACTCTGAACTGAACTGAACTGTATGAATACATTCTATTATATCCTACTGTATGAATACTTTCTATCACATCCTACTGTATAAACACATTCTATTATATCCTACTGTATGAATACTTTCTATCATACAGATGGAGCAGATGGAGCAAAAGAAAATGGGGGACCCTGATGTAAACAAGACAAAAGTATTTCTCTGGTCTGCATCCCCTTAACAATTGTGTGTATTGAGCCGTACTGTATTGTACTCATTCTGCAATCTGTTAATACAATTTTCAATCAATCAATCAATCAATCGAGTTCGCCGACAGCGTTATCTGCTTCATCACAACACTGGCTGATAGTATTGTACCCACAAAGAAGGTGCGGGTGTTCCCAAACCAGAAACCGTGGGTGGACAGTACTATCAGAGCAGCTCTGAAATCCCGCTCCACTGCCTATAACCTGGGCAGAGAGTCAGGAAACATGGAAGAGTACAAGGCTTCAGTCTATACTCTACGCAAGGCTGTAAAACTTGCAAAACGGACATATGCTGATAAACTGGAGACACAAATGGCACATAACGACACAAGAGGCTTATGGCGGGGACTGAGGACAATAACTGACTACAAAGTCAGCGCCCCCTCAATGGGGAGCGACGACGCCTCTCTCGCGGACAAACTCAACTCTTTCTACGCTCGGTTTGGTGTAGACAGTGGCGCCGCTAGCTCAACGGCTAGTGACGTCACTGGCGCGCCGGCTGTTGTGGAGGGGGGGGGGGGGCAACCGCGGGGGGGGCGGGAACGCTCTCTCGTTGTCGGAACACAGTGTGAGAAGAGCATTTATGCAGGTGAACACCAGAAAAGCTGCTGGCCCAGATGGTATAACAGGACGCATACTTAAGTCCTGTGCCAACCAGCTAGCCCCTGTGTTCACCGCCATATTTAATCAATCCCTGGTGGAGTCAGTGGTCCCTGCCTGCTTCAAGATGTCTACCATCATCCCTGTACCAAAGAAACCCTCCCCAACATGTCTCAATGACTACAGACCGGTGGCACTCACCTCTGTGGCCATAAAATGTTTCGAGAGGCTGGTCAAGGATCACATTTGTGCCTCCCTCCCCAGTGATATGGACCCCATGCAATTTGCATACAGGCCAAACAGGTCCACTGACGATGCAGTCTCCCAGGTACTGCACAGCACCCTCTCTCACCTTGACCGCCAGAAGGGGGGCTATGTGAGACTGTTGTTCATTGACTACAGCTCAGCGTTCAACACCATAGTCCCCACCAGACTGGTGGACAAGCTGATCGAGCTGGGTCTGAGCTCCGCTCTGAGCGCCTGGATACTGGACTTTCTGAGCGAAAGGCCCCAGGCGGTCAGGGTGGGGGGTCAGACCTCCAACACCATCACCCTGAGCATCGGGTCCCCCCAGGGCTGTGTTCTGAGCCCCCTGCTGTACTCACTATACACACACGACTGTGTGGCCAAGTTCAGCTCCAACTCCGTAGTGAAGTTTGCGGACGACACAGTGGTGGTGGGGCTGATCTCGGACAACGACGAGAAGGCCTACCGGGAGGAGGTTGAGGTACTGGAACGCTGGTGCCAGGACAACAGCCTGCTCCTGAACATTGGTAAAACCAAGGAGCTGATCGTGGATTATAGGAGAGGACAGCAGGGGACACACACACCACTGAGGATAAACGGGGCTACCGTGGACAGGGTGAGCAGCTTTAAGTACCTGGGGGTCCACATCTCAGAGGATCTGACATGGTCAACACACATAGACTCAGTCGTAAAAAAGGCGAAGCAGCGCCTCTACCACCTGAGACAGTTAAGGATGTTCAGAGTATCTGGGAAGATACTCCAGTCCTTCTACTCCGGAGCTGTAGAGAGCATCTTGACTGGAAACATCACTGCCTGGTATGGAAACAGCACGGCACAGGACAAGAAGGCCCTACAGAGAGTGGTGCGCTCAGCCGAGCGTACCACGGATATTGCACTACCACCCCTGCAGGTTCTATACAACAAGAGGTGCAAATCCAGAGCCTGCAGAATAATGAAAGACCCACACCACCCCAACAACAGCCTGTTCATGCTGCTGAGGTCAGGCAGACGCCTGCGAACCCCAGCTACTAGGACAGAGAGGCTTCGGCTCAGCTTCTTCCCCCAGGCCATCAGAGCCTTGAACACTGAACTCTCCACACACAAGCACACATGAGCACACACACGACACACACACTGTACACGCTCACACACTAGCAGCCACTTTAACATGAGCAAGCACACACTCATGCTGCACACGCCCACACTTATGGCCAGTTTGGCCACTAAGGAAAGGTCACTTTAAAAATAGTATAGTAGAGATTGTATAAAATAGCGATGTACAGAAAGACCCAGTGCCCCATCCGTAGCTAACAGTGTATTGCACTACCACAGGACCTAGCATGTCCTTCATGCTCTGTAAATAACTATGTACAAATACCGATATGCCCTACTATGTTACTTGTTTATTGCACAATATTGTTTTATTGGATTCTATTATATGTTGTTACTACTGTATTGCACATCGTTGCGGGCAAGACCACCTGCATTTCATTGTATACTTGTATGCCGTGACAAATAAAACTCTTGACTTGAATCAATTAGGACTGTCTACCATCCTACAGCGGCGCCGACACGGTTGATTTTGAGGTTGACTGCTGTTCTGTTATCTGCCACCAGGAGGCGCAAAGCCTGACAGAATGCCGTGATGTCTGATCCTGATTTTGCAGCGTTGATAGCCACAGCGCAAAATGTGTTAGATTGGACATTTGATTAATTATATCAAGTGGAGAACGGAGAAATTTGGGATGAATGAAGTTTGGAGACACGCTGCCTATTGAGTAACAGACAAATTAATGTGCGTGAAAAAAGCAAAGCATTTATTTACCGAACTCAAAAATGCTTAAAATATTTTTCTAATTATCTTCACCTAGAAAATAAACTAAAAACCTAATTATATGATAAAAAGTTCTAATTTACTTTATTGAAGTGACCGCGAGGCTTCAGCTAGATGGTTCTGTCAAATGAAAATATAGGCTATATTAAATTAGGAGCGAGTCTTTATCCCAAACGGTTCCAGAGATATTTAATGTTTTGTTTGTGGGCGTGACAGGCTTTAGATAATAATAATGCAATAAATATGCAATGTCAGAAAATGTTGAAGAGAGAGAGAGACTGTTGCAGCTGGAGTTGACATCAATGTGCACTGTTGAGTCCTGGCTTTAGGCAGAATCACGAACAGTGGTTTAAAACTTTGATTGCCACGCAGTATGCCCATCATTATACCCAGTCTGCCACCACTGTAAACCTATGGAGATGTTTACCTTCTTTGCAGGGCTATAACTTTTTAAATATTATAGCTATATTGACATCACTATGGCCCATTCAACATCGGGTATCTATTGTTCCGGATGTGGGAACGTTATATTTTCATTCATACATTGTTGTGTTAATACCGTCAAGAATATAAGTATGTTTTTAAGCTTTTCTGCTGTAATTCCAAAAACGCGAGTTCTGTTCCGTTAGGGGCTCTGCTTGGCATCACTACTGCACTCCCTCGCGTACGTGCACGCGTACTGAATAAAATTCCACAAATATACCTTTAATACCAGTATTAGTCTGACCACACCCCTCATCAGCTTACCTTCATAAGCAGGTGTGTGGTCACCTGCTCTCCTCCTTCTCGCTTTCACCACAAGGAAGTGCCTCGGTAGTACCCCACTTGACGTGTTGTTAGTTGAAAAGAGTTGTGACTGGTTTACATTGTGCTTAATCTTTTCTTCTCTCACATCTGTTGTACAAGAAAAGGTTGGGTCATAATGTATTCCGCGGAGAGTAGACCCGCTAGACCTACTCTTCACCACCGGTTCTCCATTCCCGCCTCCGTCGTGCGCCTCGGTGCTGGGCTGTTGCCACTCTCGTGATTGCCGACCCAGCCCGGGAGACTGCCGGTGGATAGTTTTCCTCACCGAAGAGCCGAGGGTTCGGTGCCGTCGCTCCGGCGATGGCCTGATCTCGACTCTGGTTCCTCTGGTTCTGGGGAATCGCCTGTTGATGAACGGGGGATTGTTTTGGAGCCGGAGGATTTGCGACGCAAACTTTTCGCGTCTGCTCGCTCGCGTCGCAAGATGGTGGCGTGCAGACGCGAACGGCCTGGGTTTGGGGAGCTGCTGGAGACCAGCGAAGATGCGTCCGGCTCGGGATTTCCGATGGAGACTGAGGACTTCATGGACGAGGCGGACGGATTTTTGTATGAGGGCCCCGTGGAGGAGAGTATCCCTCCTCAGGAGACCCCGGAGGGGGGGGAAATGGCTCCATGGGGCGCCCTGTTCGAGGATGTCGAGGAACCACCTTGGCCTCATCGGCAGGATGCCCTACTGTCGGCCGCATCGGATTGTGGCTCCTTGACCAGTCGCAGCCTGCTGTATGTGAGGGATGCGGGGTCGGTGGAGGAAGGTTCGCAGGGGGAACTGCAGGCCTTGTTTCCCGAGCTCATGGCGGTAGCCGCCGCCGCAAACGGTGTGCCGCTGCCACTGCCATTGCCTGCACCTGTCCCTGATGACCTCATAGGCCATCTCTGGCAGCGTTCCCCAGTGAGAGGGGTGGACGTTGTCTACCCATTTTTCCCATCGATGGGGGCCTATGTTCGTCGGGGTCAGGCGGTGTCCAACATCATGGGACTAACTCCCGCCTACGTACCAGTTACGCGGGTGTCGGGGTTAGTCAAAGGTATGGGGGAGGGCGTGCCTCGGCTTGACAGTCCGATGGCCGCGCTCCTCTGTCCGGATATGGTGTGGGAACCCCTATGCAAGCCGGTCCTCCAGGGGAAATCGGCTAGGCGATTGGCTTATTGGGGTGACCAGTCATTCATCGCTGGTACACAATCGCTGGCTGCGGCGTCTAACATCGCCCACCTGGCTAGATTTGTATCGGGGATAATGACGGGCGGCACGGATCTGAACGAGGTGAAATGCGATCAGATCACCCAGGCTGCGGGAGCTGTCCTGCACCTTTCCCAGGTGCTGGCCATAGCCATGGGGAAAGTGCGCGCCCTGGCCACCCTGGGCCAGCGTCATCTTTGGCTGGAGCAGGCCCATGTGCCAGAGAAGAAGAGAGCTCCTCTTCTGACGGCCGCCCTCTCCGACGCTGGCCTGTTCGGGAAGGCCCTGCAGTTGATGACCTCAACATGCAGAGAGATGGCAGAGGAGAGATCCATCCTCCAACCCCATTTTCCGCCTCCCGTTCTTGCCGGTGGAGGCAGAAGGCTTCCGCGACGTCGAGCTGTCTCCGTCGCCGCTACCACTGCCTCCGCCGCCGCTACCACTGCCTCCGCCGCCGCTGCTGGCCCTGCCAAGAGGGCCAGGGGACGAAACGGCGCTTCTGCCACCGCCGGCCCATCCCAGACCGGAGGAGACGGTAGGGAACGTCGTGTCCAGCAGACTGTAACCTACCGTCCCTCCGGGGCTCCCCGGGGTGGCAAGACTTGAGCGGCGCGAGGTGGCAGACGCCGTTAGGAGTGACTTTTTCCCCTCTGTGTCCCCTCTCCTACACCCTTCCCGGCCCCTCTATGATTTTGTGCCTTAACATTATTTAGTTATTTAATAAAGAAAGTTCCCCGACATAAGGGGGACTGTGTTTTGGCCGAACAAACTGTGTGTTTCTTCAAACAAATCATATGGTGGGGTTGTGTATATATGAATCTGCCCTGTTTTACGTTGTGGGGTGAGTTGTGTTGTGTTACGAGGTTAAGCAAGGTCTGCAACGTACACTCGGTAATAGGTTCTATTTAGCTTGATGCTCCACATGCAGTTAGAACTGGTGTTATTCCATTGCTTTAACTAAGTATATGTGTTTTCACAATGCTGTGTTGTTTAGTTGCAGTAATACTCGTACGCACACTTTTCACGGCCTAGCCGTTTACTCTCGTTCAGCGTTTTTCCTATGTATGACATAGGCAACGGGTATAGGATTCACGCACAGGCGACTTGTGTTTTGTTGTAAAACCTTTTACATTTCGTGTAGGTAGCAGGCATTGTATTAGCTTCGCTATGCTTTGCTTTCTACCGGAGGTTTTTCAAGATGGCTACGGTTGTTTTTCTGTGTGTAGGGATAAAGGGTGTGTTTTCGGGAGGGGGTGTCGAATAAACCCCTCCTTTCCCACTTGATTGGTTTAGGGGATTTTTGATCTTTTCTGCTGAGCCAGTCAGGGCCAAGCCAGTGCTTGACAGGGGGGGGGGGGGGGGGGGAAGGGGTATTCTACCGACTCCTGTTACATGACAGGATCCGGTAGGTTTTCCCCCGCCCGTTGTAGCGTTGTTGCTATGGCGACGCCTTCCATGAGCTGGTGTCTTAAAGATGTCGAGGTTGGGCGCAGGGCTCACAGGCCTGCTGCGCCCGGTTTATGTGTCAAACTTGAGTCTATTGGTCACGTGTCTCACAGTTTACATATCTTTTTTCTTGACCATAGTCTCATGTGGGAAGGTGTTTCTGGGAGGGTCTGGTCTTACACTCTGATTAAAAGGAGTGACTGGATTAAAATCATGTGAAAAACAGGGTTTTTACTCCCAGCTGTGCAGTTGGGTCATACGGGTGATGCCTTTTCTTTATTTTTATAAAGAGTTGAATGTGTCTTGATGGATTGGAAATGAGGGTCCCTGATGGAAACAAGACTAACGTCTTTCTCAGGTCTGCCTCCCCTTATCCTATTGTGTGTATTGCCGTACTGGGTTGTACCCTTTTCTGCAGTCTCTTGGGTAAATTTTTTCATTCATTCATTCATGGAGTTGATTGCATCTCGCCCCTCTTGTCGTTTCCCTGGGCGTCTTGGGGATTCAATATGGTGGTCTAAACGGCCTATTGTTGATGTGGGTATGTCCGAACGCACACATAGTGCTAGCTCAGGATGTGCTTTTGGGCCATTGGCTGACTAGCGCGCCTTGATTGCTTGGGTGAAACAGCGTTTTTATGGAGCAATTGGGATGGGGGTTTTTCCTCTTCCGACACCCTGTGTGGTTGTCGATGGGTTCCCGTTCATGTCAGGGGATGGTGACGGAATGGGTCTGGACATATGGGGAAGGGTCTCACGCCCTAGGGGTGGGCCACCGGGCGCGGTTCATACCGACACGTCTGGGTGGCGCCTTTCTTTTTTATGTTGGGATCAACACGCATATCTGCCCCTTCTCCTGGGGTTGGCAGGTCGGCGTGGTTAGGGCACGGGACTGATTCTGGTCGCGCTGGTCCAGATCAGTTGCACCCGTTGTCCGCTGGGGATGCAGATCTGCTGTTCTGGTACCCTGAGGAACTTGGGATTTTTTCAGGGGGAAAAATACTAGGTCGGTCCGGGTGTCACAGGGTTGAGCGTTATGGGACCCTTGTTAGGTGCGTTGTATTCTGCACTGTCGTAATGGCTTACGGCCGTGCCGACCTGTACGCGTCCGATCTCGTCGGATCTCGACCGCTGTGCGGGTTGGTCTTGGTTGGTACTTGGTTGGGTGACCTCCTGGGAATACCGAGTGCGGGGTGCTGGGGCTGGTCTTCCATTTTTACGCTCTTCTCTTGCGCTTGGCGCTGAGGGGCCTGTTGGGGTGGTTTTAACCTCCTCGGGGGACCCTGTGCCCCCCGTATCACCGGGCCCGGTCCGGGGTAATGCTCGTTGACCCGTAGGCCCGGGATAGCCCTGTTGGAAACCGGAACGCGGGCTGCGGCGGTGCCGCAGGTGTGTTTTGGGGTTTCTTTCCTGAGGGGTTATGGGACCAACCATTGCATGGGGTAATGCCTGGGTGGTTGGTTCTCTGGTGTGTTGCTGCAGTGTCAACTCCCGGTTCTCCGGTTGAGGGTGCCCCTGCACGTTCATGACGTCTGCCGATCGTATGGGCTTTTTCTGTGGGCAGCTGTCAGGGGCCAAGTGGTCTAAGGATCCCACTTCTGACATGCTGTTTAAAAGCTTGGTTATGCGACAACGCCAGCATACGCCCCTTCCGCCGGGGCGGCTGTTTTCAGCTGTCCTTTCTGGCGCCTGCCTCGTCCGCAGTCTCCAGGCTTGGGTTGCCTGGTCTTTTTCCCCGGTGCACTGCCTGCTTCCGTTGGTTAACCCTTGTGTGTTATGACCATGCTGTCTGCCTGTTGCAGGGCCTGTGTTCCAGGCGGTGTGCTGTCGGGGAGGACAGGGCCCGCTCGGCTGAGGGGCCTTTGTCCGAATACGCTGGTGATGTGGGGGGCGGGGTCACTATGTGCCCACCTGGTGGGGTCTTGATGCTGGCATCATGGCCTTCTCCGGGCCCCCATTCCAGGGAGTCCAGTCCTTTTGGTGGGTCTGGGTCTTCCTTCGCGCTCCGCTGCTACGGCCTTGCCACGGGGTTGGGTTTGCCCTTGATCCCGTGATTCTGGGGGCAGTGACGAGGTTGTTTCCTACGTTCGTTCCCGGGTGGCATGCGGGTTGTGCGTGGGTGTAGTCGTGGGGTCAAGCCACGGTCTGCTCACCCTGTGCGTTGGGTTGCTTGAGTGCCTCTTCGCACGGTCGGGTCCGTCGCCCTCCCGTGAAGCCCCTAATAGGGGGGATGCCCTCCATTAGGGGGGGTCGGGGGGGCTCGGCCCTCCCTGTTCTGATGGTTGTGGGGGGCTGTCAGCGGGGTGTATTTGTCAGCCAGCGGCTCCGCTTGGCCTCCCTTTGTGCAGTAGTGATGCCAAGCAGAGCCCCTAACGGAACAGAACGTTAGGTTATGGCTATAACCAAGTTCTGTTAGTTAGGGGTGACGCTTGGCATCAGACGGCCGCTGCAGCCCTTGACCTCACCTTGTGGTGAAAGCTTGGGTAGGAGGAGAGCAGGTGACCACACACCTGCTTATGAAGGTAAGCTGATGAGGGGTGTGGTCAGATTAATACTGTAATTAAAGGTATATTTGTGGAATTTTATTCAGTACGCGTGCACGTACGCGAGGGAGTGCAGTAGTGATGCCAAGCGTCACCCCTAACTAACAGAACTTGGTTATAGCCATAACCTAACGTTATAGGCCCTGAAGCATATGATAGATTATCGATTGGTGTTTCTTTCCTATACACGCTATATTCAAAAATTCAAATGTATATGATCGGTATACATTATGCTTCATCATGCGTGAAGGAAAGGGGGGGGGGGGTCGTTTATAATTCCTTGATCGTCAGTAACAGCTTTATTTAGTATGGGTTGATATGTTGACCAGATGGATTGCAAACAAAGAAATGGACAATCAAGATGAAAATAACGTTATATTCCTCTTACCGTTCGAAGATGAGACTGGAGGAAAAATATTCCAATAATTTGACGTCGATCTGCTAGATCCATTTCCCGTTTGTATGACGCAATAAACGCCGAAATCATATAGATTATTGTGTTTTGAAAGCGATCCCAATGCACTCGATTGTGTCTCTTGATCCACGTAACAAGATAGTACTGCCGGAGGGATTTCCACGATGCACCAGCGCCACTTCCGGTTTGGTGTGGAGTGTAACTAGCCCGATCATCCACCAGGCGGCGGTATTGAGGCGTTGCAATATGAATGAAATATTGATCCCAACAACGAATTACGCCGTTGTTGGCGTTCAACGCATGGCGGGCAATAACGAATTACGACGTTGTTGGCGACCAATGTGTTAAGATGATTCATTCATTGCGCACTAGTTAGATGACATGTTGCGTATGTTATGACCAGTGGTGATTTCATAAGGGGTTGCACTGTGTTTTAATGCCGTCACGTGCATGCACATAAATGTTCCCTCGCGAATAAAGACGATGCCTAATTGCCTCTAGGAATGGAATGTAACACATTTCATTCACAGGATTTGTGTGAATGGTCCAACTGTAGTATTTGAACACACCTGACGACCTGAGCTATTGTTATGCAAAGTAGCCAGGTGGGTACTTGGCGCAGAGTCGAGTGGACATTCTTGTGTGCACGCGCGTGCACATCCGTGCATGTGCGTGCACGTGCTCCTGCTCAAAAAGCAGATGGAACAGCGTCCTGGTGCGATCTGATTGGCCACTGACGTTTCTGGTCATGTGACATGTGCGCGCAATCGCGTGACGCGCCCATTTCCGCCTCGAACAGCAGCAAACTACCTAACGCCTAGTTTATCACTGGTTAAGCTTTGGCGACTCTTTCGAAGTTGGTTAAGGTTAGAGTATGGAATCAGGGCTGGTGTTCTATCGCCCTGCTCTAAGACAAACTCTAACATTAACCAACTTCGAAAGAGTGCCTAAGTTTAACCGGTGAAAGAAACAGGCGTCACACGATTGGCGCAACCAGAAACGTCAGTGGCCAATCAGAGCGCAGAACGCGGAACTGGAAATCCGTTGGTAAAAGTATTCAGGCCCCCCGGTCACTCGCATCCCCCTGTCACGCCCCACACTTTGAGAAACACTGCATTAAAGGAAGGAGGCTTTTGTATAACCAAAACCCGACAAAGTACTGGCGGGTCCATCTTGATCTGGACTCGATCTGCAGAGCGCATTCGCGCTGTGTAATCAAGGGGCTCGCAGCTCTTTTATAATCACAGGTAGAGCTGATATGTATGTGGTATGATATGTACAGATAAATTACACAAACAATATTGTATACAACAGTCTTACTATTTATCATATTGAGGGGAGGAAGGGACAAACTGCCCGATTTAGCCCCTTTCGGGACTGTAAATCACGCCAACATTGTTGGACGAGCTAATCGCCCCATGAATACACAGTCCCTTCTACGATGATGTAAAAATCCTACAATTAAGTCTGTCGGGCTGTTCCGCATCAAAACGCTCATCGTACAGGTGTCGCACAGAAATTTCAAAGGTACTCACATTTGCACAAGGGTTTCGGACAGACAGACGCTAGGGTTTGAAAGCTCGGCGTTGCTAATAAACATTTTAAATAATTTTAATAAACTTGTCAACACTGCTCAAAACGCTTTTCTTCCGGCTTTGGCTGTCTAGTGTGCCTGCCTGTGAGTACCTTTGAAATTTCTGTGCGACACCTGTACAACAAGTGTTTTGATGCGGAACAGCCAGACAGACTTATTTGTAGGATTTTTACATCATCGTAGAAGGGACTTTTTTATTCACGGAGCGATTAGCTCGTCCAACAATGTTGGCGTGATTTACAGTCCCGAAAGGGGCTATGCACGATTAAGTTACTCCGTTAAGTTGAATGGATAGTGGATAGGACAAAAACAGAATCAGAAAAATTATTCATATATTTAACATATTAAGCATTTTAAAGGGGAACTATCTTATAAATGGCCTTTTTCAGTGTTTAGCATTGTTTCCTAGCTATGTGGACTTATAGGATCTATATAGGATCTATGTCTCTAATTCTCATATTGGCACATTCTTCTAATTCTCCTCTCACAATATTCACCCTCACTGAACTGAGTCATCTGAAAATGTGCATATCTGTGATGTCAGAGATTTCTCAGCTGCATAATAATGTGGCAGTTGGTGTGGCAGTTGGCACCAGGCCACACAGTGGTTGAAGCCCAGCCTCAAAACTTCTTGAGGTAGAAAAATGCTGTTTTTGAGTACTTGATTAGAAATACAAAACAATGATTTAAAAAAAAAAAAAAAACCATACAGAGGTGTTCCATAGACTCACAGGAATTGTGTAAAAGTGCCCAAATAGTGAAAGAAATAGTAAAATAGTTCCCCTTTAACTCATTCTGCGCCATCGCTTAAGTGCGCGAGAGGGCGCTTAGAAATAAACTTTTTTTTTTCAGGGCTTTTTTTGCCCCCCTTAATTTATTTTCGGGGGCTTTTTTGTGTTTCGGGGGCACTGAACTTTTATGATGAAAAAGGTTATTAAACATCCTTATCATTTAAAAAATACAACTCAATTAATGACCTCATTTTGTGGCTGCGGCTGTCCTGGTGGTGCAAAGCACTGTATTTCTTTACAGTCTTCGTCCCGCGACAAAAACATCCATGCAAACTGCTCCTTGCACACTACCAGCCAGGCAGATTTTTTACCAGCCAAAAACTCCAAAAACAAATTTGTGTCGCATATATATAAAAAATGTCAGTACATTTCAGGTAGATAAGGTATTACGTTCAAGTAGATAAAGAATACACACTTAAATAAGAGGCCAGAGTAACATTTTAAGCAAATTATTTTAATATATTGATTGATGATTGATTAATCAATACAAGTCAATCTTTTTTTTTGTATCCACTTTTTCTCCCATTTTCTATATTTTCTCCCATCCCAATTTCGTATCATCCAATTCAACCCTCCCCTGTCACGAACGCTGTTTCTTGCCTCCCACAGGCCGGCTGCAATGTGGACTAAGTCATACATAGCACAAGTCCCCTCCGGTACTTGAGGTAACAGCAGTCGCATCTTTTCACCTGCGCAGCTCGATCTCTCAGTGGCGAGGAGTAACGCGTGGGAGGCTCACGCTGCCCCCGACACTTCCTGATTCTACTGCGCAGGCGCACAAACCGACCTGTAGGAGTCGCTGTCCACAGCGCCCGATCCCCACCCATCTGTTTCCCACCCCCTAATACGGCCAATGTGTATTAGTATGAACGACCAGCTAAACTGAAAGCAATGTGGAGCGCTGGGCTCAAACAGGCAAGCCCAGCGTCTCCGTCATTCGTGGCGAGCGCCTTGCCCACTACACCACGTAGCCGCCCCTCAATACAAGTCAATCTTAAGCTTAAATTGTAACCTAATGTAACCTAACCTAATCATCAGACTCCTCACTCTAGCCTCTTTGCAGGATTTAACAGAACATAATAAAATGTGAAGGTTTTGTAAACCTAACTTAAACCTCCTCAATCATGTCCTCATCAGAGTCCACAATCTCATTGATTTACTACCGATGACTGTGGTGTTATGTTAATGTGTGTGCGTTATACGACAGAGTGTACAGGCCACCGTACTCAGGGTCAAGGGGCAGGTACGGGAGAGGCGAGAGAGATACACCTGTGTGATGTTGCTACGGAGTTAAGCTAATAAAGGATGTGGTATAATTTGGTAACTATAGCTCCTAAAATGTACTGGAAAATGTTAAAAGGTTGTAAGTACATAGGCTTTGGTCAGAAAACAGCTGTCACATTCAGTCAGTCAAAGGGCCAAGTTAGAAACAGCAAAGTATACTGGGAACAGGATGTGATCAAGGCTGCTCCCAGGATAGGGTGTGTGAAGCGACTTGAAATGTAATCAGGCATGGAGAGACAATAGATGGTCAACAGAAACTTTTTATACAGGGTGGTGACGAAAAGGGTTAAACAAAAGATGAGCACCTCGCATGTAGATGTGAGCGAGATAACCAGCTGCCTTGTGAGACAGATGCAGACAACTGGTCTGAGTGGTATAGAGTAGAAACTATCTTTCAATAACTTAAATGTGTTTTTACTGGGTTAGGATACTTACATTAAATGGGAAACAATTGCAATTATTACTATTGTACTGTATAAAGGTTGATGAATGAAATGAGATGAAACACTGTGGTACAATTAGGAGAAGAATCTTTGAAGTAAGCAAATGAGCCTTGGTGAATCAAGTGGGACATATTTTAATGATAACTAAGTATAAACTGTTTGTAGCTATTCAACTTAAGCTAAAAGGACTGTTCTGAGACTTAATACCAAAGTTATTACGTCTATTTTTAACTAGCAAATAGCCCTTTGATTTGAAACAATGAAAATAGAACAGTTGGACTAAGGCCAACCTCCTTTGAGATTTGAACTGTGAATGCTGGTGATTGGATGAGACCATTTGTGTGAGGTCACTGATGACCTCACTTTGAGGAGTTTCGGCTGATTGATAAAAGGGGGTGTGGGAATCATAGGAGACACACCGAGAACAGACCACACCACCCCCCACAGGAGAGACGGCAAGCAGAGGAACACACGAAGAAGAAGCTTTTTGAAACGAGAAAAGAATCCTTTGTCTCCCGAGGCAACAGAGAAAATCAACAAGATCGACGAGGCTCGACCATCGAGCCTCCATCGAAGATTATTATTCTTTAATCTACTTTCTTAGTCTAGTGTTGATGACAAACGGCATAGTGTTTGGTACATCAATATTATTGCACAAGTATACTCATTTGAACTAGATTCATTGTTGTTCATTTTTAGGACTCTGAGAATAAAGCTGGATCTGAGAAATAGATCTTCTTCTCCTCTTCATTCTCCTGCTTCGCTGCCGTTCTACAAACCATGTTGGTTTTATCAGTAAATAGGTTTTAAGGTGTAATACAGAAACACAACGCAGAGTAAGTCAGATTAGATGGTTTTTTAAGATAAAACCCTTATTCCTTTTACGATAAGGATACTCACAACCACAGCAGAAGACTCACGTATTTGTACTGTGAAGTAACACGACAATGACAAAGGTGTTGTTTCTGTTTTTCTTTTTGACATACTTGCGGCACACGGAACAAGTTAACCCATTCTCCGCCAATCACGTGTTAAGGTGGGTTTCTCCGCCATGCGTTGTCTGCCAATCACGCCGTAAGGCGAGTTTGAGATCAATATTTCATATTTTCGTCATGGTATTCATATTTCACCCACGGAGTCTTGGCTGATGCTGTCTGAGCCATCACAACTCTGCAACGCTTCAATACCGCCACCTGGTGGCCGATCGGCGAGTTGCCAAACCGGAAGTGCCCATTGGAGCTCGGTCCGTCCCCTATTTTCGTCCGGCCACTCGTTTATCGTCCCGGGGCTCAATACAGACACCGTCGATATAGATATTTGCCATAACTCAATAATCAACATGATTTGGACGTGTATTAGTAATATACAAACCGGAAATGGATCGCATCGATCAACATCCCATAATTGGGATCTGTTTGCTCCACTCTCATTGCCCAACGCTACGAGGAGACTGGGGTGAGTTTCAGCGTTTTTCTCATCTGATCATTTTCGATACAAACTGCTCTGATCAATATATCACCCATACTACATAAATCATTTAACGTCGGTCATTGAATTATAAACGACCCCCCCCCCCCCCCATCTGTTCACCCGCAGCTAATCAGTCATGACGTTTAGGACCATGTACAGTTGACATTTTTAATATAGCATGGATCGTATCAAACTGCATTTGATAATCTAATATATGCATTTATGCCTATATCTCACGTTCTATGAAATACTGCAGAAAAAGATAAAAACATATTTATACTCTAGACCAGGGGTCGGCAACCCTAGGCACGCGTGCCTGCTTAGGCACGCGGGACCATTTCCATAGGCACGCGGGGGGGGGGGGGGCAGCATAAAAAAAAAAAAAAAAATTATTATTATTATTATTATTATTTTTTTTTTTTTTACTTCGCTTTGAAATATTATTGTGAAATGTTTTGCACTGTTGTCGCATATCTCTTGTTGAAATCCTCCCACAGGTTCTTTTTTGTAAGTCGACTGTTCTGCACACCCCTATATTATGACAGCAATCAGCTGTTCCCATGTGCTCCGCTGTAGCCGGCCTCCCGCCGGCCTCCCGCAGCAGTCGCGCCAGGTAACACACAGTGCTGAGGTTGCATTCTGTGCAGTGTCATGATCAACCCCCGCTAAGAAATCAAAGCAAATTCGCACATTCCAGCCCTCGTGGACAGACGATTACGGGTTTGTGGACCGTCAGAAGGACCGTGCTATGTGTTCTTTCTGTTTGGAAAATGTAGTTTGCCAAACATCATCTGTGAAACGCCATTTCGAGACTAAGCATAAAACAAGTTTCAAGGATCAGGCGGATAAGGCAGAATCCATTAAACGTGCCGTCGCCAGGTATGGGAAGCAAGCCAGCACCCTCAAAGTGTTCACGCGCGCTCAAAAACACGCAACTGAAGCAATTGCTATCGCATTGCTCATTGCATTGCAAAACGTGGAAAGCCATTCACGGATGGCGACGTATATAGGCTTTTATCTGTACCTCATATGTTTTGTTTGAAGGCTTGCCAAATAAAGAGACAATAAAAGCAAGGATAAAAGATATCCCCACCATGTCAACGGAACGTTGCAATGGCTTTGCTGACGGTCTTCGGGTCAACATACCTCTGTGAGCAGATCTTTTCGCACATGAAGTACGTGCTCAACCCCTCCCGGAGTCGATTGACAACCGACCACTCCGAAGCATGTGTCCAGCTTAAAGTGACTAATTACACCCCCCAAATAACCGGAGCTCAGCCAGGCAAAACACTGACGCGACAGGTAGGCTGCTGTTTATTTTCCTGTACATCGGTTTGCATGTTAACTTGAACTTGAACGTGCATATGCAGGGCTCTACGCATAATAGATCATACGCACAATCGCGCATATATTATTATTATTATTATTACGCGGCATGTGTATGTGTAGGGGAGCTGTCCACTGTGCATGTGGTGCTGAACCTCTCTCTCTCTCTCTCTCTCTCTCTCTCTCTCTCTCTCTCTCTCTCTCTCTCTCTCTCTCTCTCTCTCTCTCTCTCTCTCTCTCTCTCTCTCGTGGAGCACAGTGTGCTTTGCGTGTGCACTGTGTGTGTGCCATCATGTTAACGTTAGCCTCAGTTAAACTTAAACCTTGCGACGCCTCGTTAGATGAAGCTGTGTTCTGAGGTGTTCTGAGCTTCTGAGCTGTGTCATGTGACAATAGTACACATATTTAATTGAAACCCTTTATTTGTTTATTATTTCAATTTAGCTGGAAATACATTGCTACATCATTCAGTAACATTTGCAGAGCCTTATAACAAAAACATTATTACGGTCACCATTGTGACCAGTGCTTAATCAACACATTTTATTATTTATTTTTCTATTATTTCATTGAACATGTTAAAAGCCATTTTTCTTACTCAAAATGTGAGTATTACCAAGTCAACTTGTGTTCTTAAAACAATGACAATAAACATAGTTTTATTAGGTTGAAATAATGTGGTTGTGTACTTATTTTTCTGTTAACTTATTATGGATTGAAAACTGAGCACAGTAACTGAACTCAATATTTTTAAGTTTGGGTAACTTATTATTATTTATTTTTGTACAGTTCTCCATTAGGCCTGTAGGTGGAGCTATGGTGTGTGCTGTGTCCAAAAATGAATGGGCAAATGTGAGTGAAATGGTCGCACTGTATGCAGCTGTTTGTCTGCATTGCACCCCCCCCCCCCTCCCCAACTCAGATTTAGGGTTGATACAACCATCATAATAATATTGTTAATAATAACAATAACAATAATGATGTAATAATGTAAGAATTATCATTAAAAAGACCTGATTATGAGAGAAAAAAAAATACGATGCATGGAATATTGTTGAGGCACACTAGTTACAACTATATTTCAAATAGGCACTCCATGTCAAAAAGGTTGCTGACCCCTGCTCTAGACGGTATTTTAGTATGAATGTGTGAATGAAAAAGTAAAACGTTCCTACATCCTGAACGATAGATAATTGATGTTGAATGGGCCATAGTAATGTCAATTTAGCAATACAATTTAAAAAGTTATAGCCATGCAAAAAGGTGAACATCTCCATAGACAAATAGCGCTGGCAGAGGATGGTTTAGGATGATCAAAGTGGTGGCAGAGAATGGGTTAACAACTCACCACTGTCTACAGCCCCCGCATCATACTGTAGACTAGCCAGTCTCTTGAAACTATCTTTTTATTTTTATCCACTTTTTCTCCTCCTATTTTTCTGTGTTTTTCTCCGATCCCAATTTAGTCGTTATGCCAATTCCCCCCCTCCCCTTCCTGGTCGTTGCTCGCATGTGCCCCCCACTGGTCGGTCTAGGGAGCCCTGAAGTCTAACAGATGCTTCCTCTGACACATAGGAGACAGCCAGCAGCATCTTTTCACCTGACAGCGCGGACGCTCATTGGCGAAGTGTAACGCGTGGGAGGTCACACTACCTCCGCCATTTCCCTCCCTCGCTGTGCAGGCGCCCTGACCGACCTGTAGGAGTCGCTGTTTACAACGACCAGAATACCACCCCACCGGCTTCCCTCCCGCTGACACTGCCAATTGAGCCAGTATGACGGCCGGCCAAGCCGGAGGCAACGCCGGATTCGATACCAGTGTCTCTTGCGTTGGTGACGAGCGCTTAGTCCGCTGCGCCACCCAGCCGCCCTTCTTGAAACTATCTTCAAACTTCCACTGCTCTGGAAACTTTCTTTTGTCAGGTGGTCCCGCTCATCCTTTTCGTCTGAGAAAGCCGCGGTGGGTTTTCTTTTTAGCGGCCGGCTTACTCCTTCCATATGGTTCCTTATAACCCATTAACGTTATTAAGCTAACGTTAGCTAATCGGGCGTAACGTTACATCTGAAATGATAAAAAAATAAAATCTAACCCCGACTAACCTTACTGTCATGCACTTGTCCTAATAAACTAACCTACACTGTAACACGCAACACTTTGATGAACATTGTTACTCAGCTGATAGAGTTATACCCTTCTTGCTGTCTTGTCGCACAGAACTTGTAAGTCGCTTTGGATAAAAGCGTCAGCTAAATGACTAAATGTAAATGTAAATGTTACAGTGCAAGCAGTGTAAACAAGGAGAGATTGACGCGCGAGGAGAGATTGAGGGCTGCAAAAAAGGCGACTGTCCTTTATTTTACATGACTATTTTGTTTAAATCTGCCCGTCATTGGCGCTTTGTGGGTGCTTATTTTGTTCCCTGTATATATATAATTGGTAAACAGTCGGGGGCTTTTTTTGCCCCCCTTAACAGATTTTCGAGGGCATTTGGTACATTTTTTAGGGCATTTTGCCCCAAGCCCCCGTTAATTTTGAACCCTGATGGGGGGACTGCGAGATTTGCGAGTGCTTAAAATATATCTTAAATTATAGCTATGGGTCTAATACACCCGTCGATTATCAGTGAGTTGCTTCCAGTCAACATATACAAAACAGATTGTTTTTTCATCTGTACATTTCCGTTTTATACCGTTTTGAATATGAGTATAGTTTTGGTGATTCTTAACACATTAACTGCCACGGAGTTTGCCCGTCTCATACCACTCTCTGCCACCACTCTAAGCCTATGGAGATGTTTACCTTCTTTGCAGGGTTATAACTTTTTAAATTGTATTGCTAAATTGACATTACTATGGCCCATTCAACATCGATTATCTATCGTTCAGGATGTAGGAACGTTATACTTTTTCATTCATAGATTCATACGAAAATACCGTCTAGAATATAAATATGTTTTTATCGTTTTCTGCAGTAATTCCTAGAACGTGAGTTATAGGCATAAACGCATATATAGATTATCAACTGCCGTTTGTTGCCAATACACGCTATATAAAAAATTTCAACTGTACATGATCCTAAACGTTATGACTGATCATGCGCGGATGAACGGGGGGGGGGGTCGTTTATAATTCCGTGATAGTCAGTAAATGCTTTATGTAGTATGGGTGATATATTGATCAGAGCAGTTTGCATTAATAATAATAAACAATCACGCTGAAAATGACGTCAGCGTCCTCTTACCGTTCACCGATGAGACTGGAGGAAAAAGATCCCACTTATTTGACGTGGATCGACTAGATTTATTTCCGGTTTGTATAATAATAATAAACGCCCAAATCATATCGATTATTGAGTTATGGCAGCGATCCATATGTACGGATGTGTGTCTAGAGTCCAGTGTGGAATAATATAATGATTCCCCAACTCTCTCATGTAAAGACATTCCCCTCCCCTGTGTCCCCTTACCTGTGTACCCCTCCCCCACCCATTTGACCTATCAAATGGGACCACATCCCCCCCCTTTTAACTATATAAGGCTCCTCCCGACCACAATCCAGGTCGCTACCTGGGTCATTCAGCTGATCACCTGGGGCGCGAGCCTCAGCCATTCTCTCTAACTACTATTTGTACATTTCTATCTGTCTGGATAATAAACCTTATTATCTTGATCTCGGTTGACTGAGTACATTCTTCAGGATATACAGCTATCCCACAATTGGCGTCTACGAACTTGTGACAGACTCTTTCCGTCCTGGCCCTGCTGTATGTTTCATCTATACAGAGAAAAGTGAGTATATAGATGGTCGACCAAAATGTATGGCAAGGAATTAAAACCTTCCCGCTTTTCTCTGTGCCAGGTGAATGTTACGGTATGTTGTAAAATATTGAGATCATGGCTGAGCGAGAGTAATGTGCATTAATATATCTGATATGTATTGTAAATCGTTACGGGGGAAACGCGTGTACCCCGGTCCTTATCAGGACAGATGTTCTGAAAGGATTTGCTGGGTTGTAGTGCTATTCCCGGATCGAGCTGGTGCCGACCGAAAGCTAAGGCACAACATAGGTTGTTGGATTGCTATCCCTAGTCTAGCTGGTGCAGACTGACGTTAGACGTGATATCCTTGGAAAACGCTACTGTGTTAGAAACTGTTCTGTGATTCTTCTGCAAAAGGCGGGAAGTAGGACCGAGAGCTGATAGAATCATAATTAGATTTACCAGAGTAACGTTGTAATATTCATAGTTTCAACCTTAAACTAAGCCCACGACCTCTTCCATTCCTGAAAACGATGTATTCGGATTAGGTGAACCAATTGATCAATACAGATAGCGGGAAGCTGACTACGGGACGTCCCGGTAGGCGTGTCCTAAATTAAACGGGACATTAGTCGCGTGTTGAAGAGACCGTGAGTGTGACTAAACGGTATATTGAAATCTAATATAGCGCTGTTAAATTTCGAAGTTCAGGTTCGGTCGTTATGTGTTAATAACGGTGTATAATGTAGATCAAGGGTATAAAAGCCTTATCGCAGCAGATGCTGGTCGATTAAACAAACAGCGATCCGATACAGACCAGGTATACACACACGTTATCTTTTATGTATTTTCGTTTGTTTGACTGTTTACGTTTCGTTTGTATGTGCACAGTATTATAGGACCCGTCGCGTTGCTTTATTGAGTCAAGAACCGGCTGATAGCGCGCCGAGCATTGGGCGACGAGTTAACGTTATACAGAGAATAAAATTGAGGTGCAACTCACGCGACAAACTAGGATAGTGATTTCCGGTACCAACAAAACCGGCCCACGTGAACGACCATTTGGGAATTGTAGTTTTATCGTTTCTGTTTGTTTACGTTTCACATGGAACCGCATATGATGCACAGGCTCGTTCATTCGGTTACAAAACGCTGGTTTTAGGTGAATTCCAGGCTATTGAGAGCTCGCGGAAAAGTACTGCATGGATTACAAAGCGTTATTTCCGAGGTGAATGGGAACGCATGAATGTCGCTTGGAGCGATGACGTCATACGGTGTGCGCCATGAAATTATGATTTTGATATGAAGCTATCCATGGGCTAACGTAAAGTTTAATATGCCAGAGGCCGAGGGTATATGAAATCCATGTGTAGTATCTGTTTTATTTGTATGTGTATGTACGTGCTGCTATTAGAACGTGTCGTGTTACTGTAGCGAGATGCAAAAGAGTTTTTCCAAAGTTGCATTGTCCCAGACCACCGGAGAAACGAGCCGAGCATTGCATTGACGACACGTATCGTGTTACAGCCTCAAGGACCACTATTCGATTGAAGATACACAAACACAAAAGGGGGTAAGTTAATATGGTTATTCAATAACTGAGTTGGAACACACAAGCGTGCTTACTCTGAGGATCCAACCTGAGCACAACAGCTTTTTCCGGTAAGTATGAAATCCTAATGTAGCTGCATGACATAACTATCTTCTCATTTGCAGTGAATTACAGCTATCCCATATCGCTTGAGTGATTGGTTTTCATTACTGTACACGTTATAAGTCACATAAAGCTAACCTCAATGCCTGTTTCAGATTTGTAATGTATCTGTGGGCGCGCCGGTAGGCTCGCTCCTCATAAATAGGTTTCTATATCTTAGAATGTGCACAAGGCTAGTGATAAGGCAAACATGCTATGTTTATTCAACAAATCATTTCTATTTTAAAACAGTATATGTTTTAACTCCCACGTCTCTATTGTTTTGATACGGGGTACCATAGAAAATCATGCATCATAACTGAACACAACACAATTTATGAGTAACACACACTTACTCCCAGTATAAGCGATTAGACCTTATATAGATGAAGACTAGATGATGTGTTTTTGAACTCAAAATCAAAGAGAACACACTCAAAAATAGTCTTAGAGGAGTGGGAAATTAACATGTGTCTGTGTTTACAGACAACCAAGAGACAGACAGATCTGGCTCTGAGGCGAGATGCAGAGCACTGCAGACACCCAAATTGTATCACAAAAGACGGAAACTCCAATGATTTGCATCTGAACACAGACAGGACACAGAGTGAGACCAGCTACAATCATGTAAATTTAGACTCCAAAATAATCGACATTTGAAAAAAAAAAAAAAAAAAAAAAAATCAACCAGGATGGTGCGGAGCTGAAAGACAATGCAAATAGCTAGAGAGGACTCTGACCACACCTAGGGACTCAACTTAGTATCTCTACTATACTTAGTATAGTATGAGGTATCACTTTAGATGCAGATGTTCTCGTTGTTACCACCGAGACTCACCTGACAATGGATAACAACAGGGAACCACAAAATGCATTGAATGCAATGTTTTTAAAACGAACATGCCCCCTTCATTTATTTAACATGAATTAAACACAGGTGATGAATTTGCAGTCATGAAAGGCTACCATATTTCCCATACTAACAGAATAACTAACCAGTTGTTTTCATCTCTCTTTTCAAGAAGGCACACGAATTAGAGATATGATTTCTGAATAAAATCAGACAAAGTAGAAGTGCCCAAAATGAAAGATTAATGATGAAAATAACATAACTTGCATGCTATCTCCTCCTTCTATCCTCTGCTCATAACCACTAAATCCTTGCTATTTCAAGTACTTTCCATGACTGCAAATATCAAAACCACCAGTTGGAGCACAATGATCAAAACATATAAAGTGTACATTTACATGGAACTGACACTTTTATCCAAAGCGACTTACAAGTTCTGTGCGACAGGTCATCAGGAAGGGCACAACTCTATCAGCTGAGTAACAACGTCCATCAAAGTATTGAGTACTACAGAGTAGGTTAGTTTATTAGGACAAGTGCATGACAGCAAGGTTAGTTAGGGTTAGATTTATTTGTATCAGTTGGAAGCAGGATAATCATTTACACAATGATTATCAAAATGCACAAGATGTATTATAGGATAATTGAATTAATGCTACTTAAGAGTAAATGAGAAAACGAATGATTGTTTTTCATGCAAAATAACTGGCTGTCTAGATTTTATGTTTTTTTCCCCATGCTAAATTATGATGAGCCACACTTAGATGTGAAGAAAACCAGAGAAGTCACGACCCAAACACTGTTAAGGACAGGTTAGTACGAAGAGGCATCGACTCAATGGTAAGTAAAATAAAGAAAATGCATAATGGTATTACACAATGAATTAAACTATGAATTGAATGAACCCTAAATGATTTTCCTCTTTAGCAGAAAGGCGTTGAATCATTTATGTGAGGAGGTTTTCTAAGGCAGTTTTCATCATCCTCAGATCATAAATTGGTGAGAGGACAGGACGAGTGAGACGACGCGTGACCTGAACCACGAACGACAGCGGGACCAGGCAAGGAGGAACACAACCCAGAGACCAGGGCGACCCACGGCAGCAGAGGACCACGAAGGACACCGCCAAGGAGCTGCGGACACAACCAGGGCGACGACAACAACCGTGGGAGAACCACCAGCCCACACAACACAGACGTCCCCAAAGGAAGGGGAGCAGAGGCAGAAAGGACAACATGCAGCCTCACCCCATCTGCAAAAAGGGAACTGAAGCCCCCGACCATCAAGGTGGATTCCCATGACAAGATTGTCATCCGTGTGAGAGAGAGCGTCCTACAGACAGGCCGCTACACCAGCAAACCCTCGCCCCTCTGGTACCGCGATGACGGGGAGCGGGGGACCAACCACCACACAGCACGTTCAAGACCACCCTACCGCCATGTCTCTGGGCCTGATAAAGGTCAAGCGTGAGCACAGTGGCAGACATGTGATGGTGGTGGAGAACAACATAGGCTCCAGGAAAAGAGTCTGCAAGGCCACTATAGTTGACCGCCCCACTGCTACCGGTGACCCTGTGACCCTTGACAAGGTACACAGGGAGTGGACGGCGACCTCCTGTAGGCCCCCTCTGAATGATGGAGGAGCGAATGTTCCCGATTGCATCGTCAAGAAGAGAGACATCATCAGAGACCTGTGGACCAACATTACTTATTATAATTATTATGTATTTATTTAATTTTTACTGTGTTACTGTTTGGCCCTGCCAAACGACAGACAGAGAACAACTTGTCAACAGCGACGCGACATCAGTCAGATTAATACCTTCACAAACAAGAACAGCCTCAAAATTGTATATGTATCTGGAAAATGATGAACTAGGGATGTGATGAAATGAAATCAATGAGATAGCATTAACAATGTTTAGAACCACTAGGTTAACGGTTTTCAATTTTCAATTAGCCACTAAGGTAATGTCTATTGTAAATATTACTATGTTTGTATGTGTACAACCATGATCTTAGCTCCCATAGATATTATCATGAAGACACATAGTTACCACTTAAATGTCTGAGTCACGACGTGAGTATGGTAATTGTTGTTTGATATCAGAGTTGAGGACCACTCATTGATATAGGTATTTGAGTGGCTAAATCAGACCATTATTAATAAAAGAAAAGGGTGATATTCCCACATCTCTGATATCAAAATAACACAGACTTTAGTCCAGTCAATCATGTCATGAATCACGTATGTAAATATTTCTATTTTAAACTGTTATGCCAACCACGGATTTGAATTGATTTTCACTCATTAATCCAGTTAACCAACAAATCACAATGGCCAAAATTTTCATTATGTTAATTGTTTTCTATTTCATTCATTATCTGATAACCGATGGATTACATCGGTCCCATTCTTTTACCATATCTATTCACTTTTCAATATTCTACCTGTTCCAAATAATCCTGGTATATTATACATTAATCTCACCCACATTATGAAGAGAAAAGTGAGTAACTGTGGAATAATATAATGATTCCCCAACTCTCTCATGTAAAGACATTCCCCTCCCCTGTGTCCCCTTACCTGTGTACCCCTCCCCCACCCATTTGACCTATCAAATGGGACCACATCCCCCCCTTTTAACTATATAAGGTTCCTCCCGACCACAATCCAGGTCGCTACCTGGGTCATTCAGCTGATCACCTGGGGCGCAAGCCTCAGCCATTCTCTCTAACTACTATTTGTACATTTCTATCTGTCTGGATAATAAACCTTATTATCTTGATCTCGGTTGACTGAGTACATTCTTCAGGATATCCACGATATCCCACACCAGCAACAATATGTGAGTGCCGGACGCATTCCCCGGTACACGGAGATCACCAGAGATCCATTTCCGGTTGTAACTCGCCCGATCACCACCAGGCGGCAGTATTGAAGCGTTGCAGAGTTGTGCAGGCTCCCACTGTATCAGCCGAGGCTGGGTGAGGGCATTCTGAATACCATGGCAAAAAAATATGTTGTACGCCGTGGAATGGCAGAATTAGCATGACCTTGAAACACGTTGTACAACATTTTTGGCGCAGGATGTGTTAAGTTCAATGCACACGGCGGGCAACAGACGTCGCCTGGCGATGTGATCGTCTGTCGCTCAACGACAATCGCTTGGCCCCCCACACCAGATCCGACCGTTCAGGTATAATAAGCTATATGTGTCGCTCTGTCTAGCTGGGGGTGTGGTTTCCCCCCGGGAGATATGAGAGGACGGACCGGACGTTAGGTCGTCGTGAAGCGAGATGAATTAGCAGGTAGCTGTGTTGTGCATTATGAGGGAAGTATTAACCTGTAAAACCCATATTGAGCTGGAATTAAACCACCATATACGAATACAACCTCTCCTCATTCTTCCTGACATTACTGCATGACTGATCGCTACAATACGTTCATTACCACCGATTGGACAAGTATTATGCACCTGCTGAGAGAGAATGTTTTTTTCACAGAAGACGCAAACTGTTTTGTTCTCAACCATCATTTCTTTGGACAATAAACCTTACAAACGACATCAGCTGGATATTAAACTCTGTCAACATCCACAACTTATTTTGTTACCCGAGTATAAAAACATCTAGTAGGTGCATCGTGGCGCATTGTAGATTTATTAGTTAATGACAAGCGGCCAATAAACCTTAAGTTCTCCAACTAACGTTATTTATTTAAATTGTTCCTGTTAATGAATAATTAACATAAGTAGCATGGTAATAATACGTAGGTTATTGATCAATGAATGTATTGATAAATTCATTTATATTACAAATGATACACCAGTAGAAGTCATGTTATTTCCTCATTACATATGGGCGGGCGGGCGGGGTTACTGTTCCATGCCATCGTTGTATAGACCTACCTCGCCTGAGTATTTAAACCCTGCCCGCACGGCTCGGATCGTCCCAGAGAAGAAACTACACCATTCCCAATGGAGTGCAATACCAGCTGGAAGGCGGCAGTATTTGCCCTTTTGCGAGCTCAGACCCATTCCCAACGATAACATCAGGCTGGATCGATGAAAATGAATGGATATCACATATATATACACGTCTGAGATATACACTCACATAGGGGGCAGAGGCACACATGGATACGAGACACACACAAGAGATAGGAGTACAGTCACATACCAGGAAGATGCACACACACACATATGAGGCATGTACACATGCTTACGTGATACACGTACCCACATACATGTGTTGGAGACATGCGTGCATGCATGTTATCATGCACAACTGCATATGTCTGGGGCGCTTTCTCTCACATGCAATATGGAGAAGGGTGGCATCCCGATAGAGGATGCAGCACATACCTGCTCGAAGGTAGTTCGGTCTACATGCAAAGTATATATATCAGGGATGTATACGCATAATGTATAGTATAGTATGTTTCTTTTTTCGTAAGTCTTTTTTTATTTTCCATGTCAGTTGTTAATGTATTTGTATGAGTCCTTTACATGTTTTGTATGTTCTTACAAAAAAGAAAAAGGCAAATCCTGGAAATTGCATATGATGATGTGGAAAGAGATGTTTTGAATATTGGAGAGATTTGTGCAAAAAATATAAAAAAAATAAAAAAAAAAAAAAAATGAATGGATATCGCTAATAAAAGAAATAACGATTAAAACCCGACTATACTCGTGATTGCCGCTGAATGAGTTAAGACTAAGAGCAAATACAATGTGTTAGATTGGACATTTGATTAATTATATCAA
This sequence comes from Notolepis coatsorum, assembly GCF_963971535.1. Lineage (NCBI taxonomy): Eukaryota > Metazoa > Chordata > Actinopteri > Aulopiformes > Paralepididae > Notolepis > Notolepis coatsorum. The sequence goes on from NC_140165.1 coordinate 193,307,261, forward strand.
GCTAAGAATAAGCAATTTAACAACCCTCAGCACCAGCCGTTTCTCCCTGTAACCTGGTGTAACCAGAGCGTTCCTACTGGTTGATACCGTTAATACGGAAACTATCTGGAAACCACTCAGCAAGGGTAGACTGTCCTAACTGCTACAACTGTATCATACTGTATGAATACTTTCTATTATATCATACTGTATGAATACTTTCTATTATATCATACTGTATGAATACTTTCTATTATATCATGCTGTATGAATACTTGAATATTGTTGTTTACATGTTGCATGCATGTATCCCCTCCCTACTTCCCATTTCCCCATGTGGAATGCACCTGATTGGATAAATGACATGCTGGTGCTCTAGTGCGAGATCTAGTGGCTGAATGTTATCTTATAGCACCTTTAATGTTCTTGTTTTTCAGTCTTTTATTTTGAGGTTTTCTGACTGGAATTCCAAAGGACTCTGCTGCTCACAGAACACGTTGGTAAGTTTTATGTCTGATTACCGCACATCCTGCTCACAACAGAACCATAGGATTCAGGTTGAAAATGGGTGGAATGCAATGAAGATTGGTCCCAACCTGACTAAGAAGTATACTCACTGACTGACAGGTAGACATCTTGAAGGTCTTGGTGGTCCAGATGATGAAGATGATGGACGCTAGAATATGAAGACGAAGACACACACACACACACGATTTGATGATGTAAATTCCAATTCTAGTAAGAAACACACACACAACACAAGACAAAATACACTGAGATGCATATGCACACACACACATGCATGTACACACACAACAAAACACACTGGCATTCGTGTAGACACACAAGATAAAATACAAGACACAATATTGATTGATTGATTGATTGAAAACTTTATTAACAGATTGCAGAATGGGTACAATACAGTACAGCTCAATACACACAATTGTTAAGGGGATGCAGACCAGAGAAAGACTTTCGTCTTGTTTACATCAGGGTCCCCCATTTTCAATTCATCAGGACATATATGACATACATGACATACAGATACAGTACTGCTACATCTATACATTTATGACATACCAGATTTGCAAATACAGTACTGTTTGTGATACAAAGAGTCCAGAAAAGGGAGTATATACATTTGACATAAAAACTGTACCTTGGAGTTTCAAGTTTCAAGTTTCTTTAATAGTTGTCATACAGAAGTACAGAATACTTTCATACAAAATGCTTCTTACTGTTACGCTCCAGAGACTGTGCTAGACAAGATAGTATCAAATAACATAGTATAGCATGTAATTTAGAAGAAGAAAATTAGGTCACAGTGTTCGGTATAGACATATGTACAATGTTCTGAGTTACCATATAATATACAATACTATGCAGTGTACTAATGTACAGTACTATATAGTGCAAAGCAGAAATGGGATGAGGTACAATTTAGGTACAATTTACAGTAAGGTGTACGAGTTGTAGTGCAATCCTTCATCAATAAATATAAAGTGTGGGGAGTGGGTGCTACAGTGTGTTTGTTTAAAGTGGGTGTGTGCTATAAAGTGTGTGGAGTGGGTGCTACAGTGTGTTTGTTTAAAGTGAGTGTGTGCGTGTGGATGTGTGTGCTATGTGCGTTTGGTGGTTGTTGTTGTGTAGTGTTCATTGTTCGTTTAGCAGCCTGATGGCCTGGGGATAGAAGCTTCTTCTGAGTCTTTCTGTGCTCGCCTTGAGACTCCGGTATCGCTTGCCTGACCGCAGCAGTTCAAAGAGGCAGTTGTTCGGGTGACTGGAGTCCTTAATGATTCTCTTAGCCTTGCCCCTGCACCGCTTGTTGTAAATGTTCTGGAGGGTGGGGAGCCCCCCTCCAATTGTGCGTTCGGCTGAACGTGTCACTCTTTGTAGTCTGCTTCGGTCTTGTGCAGTGCTATTCCCAAACCAGGAGGTGATGTTGCCGGTCAAGATGCTCTCTATTGTACATGAGTAGAAGTTCTTAAGGATCTTCTGACTGACTTGGAACTTCCTTAGGCGCCTGAGGAAGTAGAGGCGTTGTCGTGCCTTCTTCACAACACTGTCAATGTGTGTGGTCCATGTCAAGTCCTCGGATATGTAGGCTCCGAGGTACTTAAAGCTGTTGACTCTCTCAACCGGTGCCACGTCGATGCTGAGGGGGCTGTAGTCCTTGACCCCCGACCTCCTGAAGTCCACAATCATCTCCTTTGTTTTGCTGACGTTCAGGGAGAGGCTGTTTTCCTGGCACCATCCCGCCAGGACCTTGACCTCTTCCAGGTAGGCCCTCTCGTCGTTGGCAGAGATCAGGCCCACCACCACTGTGTCGTCAGCAAATTTGATGATTGTATTGCTACTCCGCTGAGCCACACAGTCGTGTGTGTACAGGGAGTAGAGGAGGGGACTCAGAACACAGCCCTGGGGGGCCCCTATGTTGAGGGTGATGGATGAGGAGGTGCAGTTGCCTGCTCTCACCACCTGGGGTCTGCCAGTCAGGAAGTCCAAGACCCACTGGCAGAGGTCATAGTTCAAGCCCAGGTCCCTGAGCTTGGCTATGAGTATGGAGGGGACTATGGTATTGAATGCCGAGCTGTAGTCGATGAATAGCATTCTCACATAGTTCCCATGCCTCTTGTCCAGGTGTGATGCTGCTGTGTGCAGCACATGGGCTATGGCGTCCTCCGTGGACCTGTTGGGGCGGTATGCAAATTGCAGGGGGTCCATGTTGATGGGGAGGGAGGAGCAGATGTAGCCCTTTACTAGCTTCTCAAAGCACTTCATGGCTATGGAGGTGAGAGCTACAGGGCGGTAGTCGTTGAGGCAAGCAGGCTTGGATTTTTTGGGTACAGGGATAATAGTGGACTTCTTCAGGCAGGTGGGGATGACAGCCTGTTCTAAGGACAGGTTAAATATGTCAGTGAATACTGGGGCCAGTTGGTCGGCACAGACTTTTAGGACATGGCCGGGGATGCCGTCCGGACCTGCTGCCTTCCTGATATTCACTTTTTTAAAGGTCCGCCTCACCTCATGCTCTGTTACCCTGAACACTGCGCCTCCATCAGCAGCCGACCCCCCCCCCCCCCCCATTGCTGTGGCTTGTGAGCTGGTGTTGTTATTACCAGCATCAAACCTTGCATAGAAGGTATTGAGGTCATTTGCTAAGGAGATGTCACTGTTCAGTTTGAGGGAGGCGCCTTTGTAGTCTGTCATCGTTTTGAGCCCCTGCCACATAGCTCTAGAGTCAGCTTGTTCAAACTGGAGTTCAATTTTATCCCTGTAGCGCCGTTTGGCCTCTGACACTGTCCTCCTTACGTTGTATCGCGCCACCTTGTGGTCATTCATGTTGCCTGCCACTAGGCCGTCGTTGTATGCTTTGGTGCGCTCTCTCAGAGCTTCACGGACGGATTTGTCTACCCAGGGTTTTTGATTTGGGTAAACTCTCATTTTGGTAGTGGGGATTGTTTCTTCCACCAAAGTACAAACATAGTCCAGCACTGTCTCCGTGTAGACATTAATGTTATCGGTGTCGCGGAACACATTCCAGTCTGTGCAGTGAAACGCAGACTGGAGCGTCTCCTCTGACGTCAAATCCCATTTCTGCACCTCTCGCGAGACTACAGGAGTACTTTTGATTCTCTGTTTGTACATTGGTGAAAGAAAGATGGACGCGTGATCTGATTTACCAAAGCCACTATCAGAATGAGCCTTGTAGCCACCTTTAAATTGCGTGTAACAGTGATCTAGGATGTTACCGCCTCTGGTGTTGCAAGTCACATGCTGATAGAAGTCAGGTAATACCTTTCTCAGATTGGCGCTATTGAAATCACCCAGCACCAAAATGGCGGCGTTAACGTTCGCCGCTTGTATTCTATTTACCTCGTCGTGGAGTCTGGAGAGCGCGACGTTGTTGCTGGCTTGCGGTGGAATATACACTCCTACAAGGATGATCGCCGTTAACTCCCTCGGGAGGAAGAAAGGACGACACTTGATGGTTATATATTCCAGGTCTGGGCAGCAGTGGTTGGATAATTCCTTCACGTTAGTTGGATCGCTCCAATTGTTGTTAAACATGAAGGCAATACCTCCTCCACGTTGTTTACCGGACTCTGCTGTACGATCCTTGCGGTGGATAAAGACGTGTTCAGCTGGTTGGATTGCGTGGTCTGGAACGTCCGACGTGAGCCACGTTTCGGTGAAGCAGAGAACGTTGCAGTCCCTAACGTCTCTTTGGTATTGAATCCTTGCTCGGATGTCATCCAGTTTATTGTCAATTGATTGTACATTGGCTAGCAATATACTGGGCAATGGCGTTCGGTGGCGTCTGGATCTCAGCCTGTTACGGATCCCAGCTCTCTTCCCACGCCGTCTGGTTCCTTTGTTCCTGGGATCAAGGAACAAAGGCTCTGGTCCCATTCTCCGGAGAATCTCCTCAGGCCATTGTTGCGGTTCGGAAAGCTGGTCCAGTGAGTAATCCAATCGGTAAGGGGAGGAGGTTGGGTGGGGTTGTGTGGGGGGGGGGTTGGGTAGGGAGGGGTTGGGGGGGAAACACTGTACAACTGTACAAGCAAAACTGTACATTGGGATATTGACAACCATACTAGGTAATTTACATTGGAGGGGGTTGGGGGGGGGGGGGGAAACACTGTACAAACAAGCAAAACTGTACATTGGAATATTGACAAAACCATACTAGGTAAATTACTGTACATTGGAGGGGGTTGGGTTAGGACATTTACAGGGGCCAGTTTCGAATTGCAGTCTCCCGTAGGTGTTCCTTGAGAGTGGTTTTGAAAGTGGGTAGTGATTCACATTCCTTTACAGCTTTGGGTAGGGCGTTCCACATTGATGTGGCATAATTGCTAAACGTGTTTAGTCCCTTGTTTGAGCCGAATCTGGGTTTAACATGATTTGTGGAGCTCCCTCTGGTGTTGTGATCGTGGTATTCACTGACCTTTGGGAAGTATTTTGACATGTACATGGGTACCTTGGTCGTGTAGTGTATCTTGTAGACCAGGCCCATTGCAAGTTGCTGTACTCTGTCGTCTACTCTAAGACATCCTAGGTTGTCAAAGTGGGCAGAGGTGAGGTGGGTTCTAGGAGTAAGGTCAAGCAGTAGTCTGACCAGTTTGTTTTGAGATGTTTGTAATTTTGTTTTTAGCGCCTTTGAGGTGCTTTGGTACTATGAGGTGCAAGCATAGTCGTAGTACCCTTGAATGAGTGCTCCTGCCAGAGTCTTCAGGGTATTCCTATTTACCAGAGAGGAGATCCGGTACAAGAATCGAGTTCGTTGATTTACTTTTTTTATTACATTGGATGCCATTTTGTCACAGGAGAGATTAGCCTCTAGGATGGAACCCAGGTAGGTAATTTAATCTTTCCTTGTGACAATATTGTCACCCACTGTAACTGAGAAGCCATCGGTCTTGCTGAGTTTGTTATTTGAACCGAAGAGAATGGACTGTTTTGCCCATGTGTAATGATAGTTTGTTATCAGGGAGCCATATGCAGATTCTGCCTAGTTCCGAGCTGAGGGTTTTTTCAACCTGTAACTTGTTCTTGTCAGAGACCAGCAGGGCTGAGTCGTCCGCAAACAGGAACAAGTTGCAGTCACAAGATGAGGACATGTCATTTGCATAAATTAGGAACAGTAGCGGTCCTAGTATGCTTCCTTGTGGAACACCACAGCTCACTGTGAGGGGGGAATACAATACACGGACAAACTTATCAAAATCTCTCAAATAATGATATATTTTCCTTTCCTACATTCACTCAGCTGTGGTATGAACCATCTTACTGCTTCACACTTAAAACAAACTATTTATTGTCAGTTGTCATGCTCTTAAACATGTATTACAAATACCAAGGTCTGCACCTTCATCTCAACATATACTCAGTTGCCATGGTAACCAAATTGACATACATCAATACCACCAACACCAGTAGAATAAATCATTTTGGTAGCACTTCATATTACAGTGCACTTTAATTAAATAGTAATAAACACCTAATAGCGATAACCGTTCAAATACAGAGCTACACATTTAACTGAGCATTTCCTTGGTTGCCATGGTAATGAGTATCTATTTTGGTGAGGAAGTGTGTAAGAAGAAGATTGCTAAACAATCTACCTCTTACAAGTGCACATAGACACAATACACTGACATGAGTGTGTACACACTAGGGGTGTAACGATGCATCGATTAATCAAAATGCATCGATTCTAATGTGTTCGATTCGATGCATCGATTTGAATATGTTAGAATCGATTATAATCGAATTAACTGATAGAAAATGTACAGAAAATGTATCGAATCGAATCGCATCGAATCGTGGTCAAATTAAGAGATATCATGATGCATTGAATCGTTGCCTGAAGAATCGTAATCGAATCGAATCGTTGTGAGGTCGAAGCGTTACACCCCTAGTACACATCATCATCATCAGGTGGCTTCTTCGTTCCGAAGGTTGCCTATCACTCTCCAACCCATTCTGTCCCCACTTCTTCTCTCCAATCACAGACATCGTCTACCCAGCCTCTTCTTGGTCTTCCACTTCCTCTCTTTCCATCCACCTTCCCCATCACCACCTTCTTGAACATCTCCCCACTGGATCCTCTCAGAACATGCCCGCACAACTCCATCTTTCTCTTTTTCAGCCTCCAGCAGCTGTCCTCCTTGCATACCTGCTCTTCTCAGTACCTCCTCATTCTTGATCTTATCCTTCCATGTTATCTTCAGCATCTTCCTCAGCGTCCACAATAAAAGAGTCTATCATCCTCTTTGCACACACACACACAACACAAGACACAATACACTGACACGCGTGTGTCCACAGACACACACAAGACAAAATACACTGACAGACACACAACAGACAGATGACAGACTCACCTATAACAGCAAAGATGAGTGTGTTGGTAAAGTGTCTGTACAGAGACAACTTCACCACGTTCCTCCTCAGCTTCAGCAGCTTCATGGTTCCAGCCAGACTCACAAAGATGTAAACTTACTGTCAAGGAATACTCTGTAGCCTCTGAATACATATATACTAAATACTCTGTAGCCTCTGAATTAGGGATGTCCGATATTATCGGCCGACCAATATTATCGGCCGATATCGGCAGTAAAATGTGATATCGGAAAATATCGGTATCGGTAAAAAAAAAAGAAAAAAACAATAATTTTTTTTTTTTTTACATTTATTTAACCTTTATTTACCCAGGCAAGCAAGTAAGAACCAATTCTTATTTTATTTATTGTCAAAAGTATGCATGTTGGTTTAAAATGTTCATTTTTACTTTTTTAATGATCATATTTTGCACAGATAATGCTTACATTTAGAAAGCCTTTTGAATGCATCCAGTGAAATTATTAGTTACCTGAAATTATTCCGTTTTTTGGGGGGGAAACCCTGCATATATCGGTATCGGTTGATATCGGTATCGGTATCGGTATCGGAAATTGGAGTTGGACAATATCGGAATATCGGTATCGGTAAAAAAGCCAATATCGAGCATCCCTACTCTGAATACATATATACTAACTACTCTGTACCCTCTGAATACATATATACTAAATACTCTGTAGCCTCTGAATACATATATACTAAATACTCTGTAGCCTCTGAATACATATATACTAACTACTCTGTAGCCTCTGAATACATATATACTAAATACTCTGTAGCCTCTGAATACATATATACTAAATACTCTGTAGCCTCTGAATACATATATACTAACTACTCTGTACCCTCTGAATACATATATACTAAATACTCTGTACCCTCTGAATACATATATACTAACTACTCTGTAGCCTCTGAATATATATATATACTAACTGGCACATCAAGGAATACTCTTTAATGGCTGCTTTTCTTTATATAGCGCTTTTATCCAAAGCGCTTTACTTAAGCATTACATCACGCGCAGGAGTGGTTTGTGACCAATAAACCATGCCTAGGGGTGGTCGTTAGGCCCGAGGCGCAGCCGAGGGTCGTTAGACCCCCCTAGGCATGGTTTATTGGTCACAAATCACGACTGCAAGTGATGTAAAGCTTTTATACAACTGCCAGATTCATCCAACCTTATTTCTATACAATAAACACACATTAATCGAAGATTTATTGAAAAAACCATCCGCCAGAAAAAGTAGTTCCCACAACTACAAAAAAGACAAGTTGCCTCCATGTGGAAGCAGCTTGAAGTGCATCCAACCAAACTAACACATCCAACTGTGTATTATTGGAATGATTGAGAGAAGTTGCCTCATGTGGAAGCAGCTTGAAGTGCATCCAACCAACTAACACATCCAACTGTGTATTATTGGAATGATTGATTGAAAATTGTATTACCAGATGCAGAATGGGTACAATACAGTATGGCTCAATACACACAATTGTTAAGGGAATGCAGACCTACTTTCCATAGAACTTCATTCTTAGATGCTTCTATATAAAGTAGGTAAAACAAATTAAAAAGTCTTCTTTGCCCTATAGGAAAAAAACGTTTTCTTCGCCCTATTCTTTTATTTATTTTTTTAAACCTACTGTAGAGGGCCTAAACTTAACCAGTTGGAAACCAAGCGTACAGTAATAAAATTAGCAATCAATCAATCAATCAACTCAATAGGCCATGCTCACTTAGAACAGCGCAGCACCCAGCTCTCTGACTATCCCCCGCGTTGCAGGCAGAGTGTGTGTGTGTGTGTGCATGCGTGTGCGTGCGTGTGTGTGTGTGCGTGTGTGTGTGTGTGTGTATGTGTGTGGGGGGGGGGGGGGGTGTGTGGCGGTGGGTGGAGACTAGAGCGAGCGCTGACAGTCGAAAGGAAAAAGAAATTGAAAAAAAAATCGCAAATTAATCCATCAATCAATCCGCGATTTTTCTTTTGTTACAGAATGATTCAAGACCCATCAATTACATCATCCAACATTGTTTAAACGACTAAGACATTCGCTGTGACATAATCGCTTGATATTTAGTCGTTTAGTCGCCATTATAATATCCATTTGTAAAGATTATTGGCCACCTTCTTGTGATCCGGCGGAGTGATGTGATGTGGGTCGGTTGTGGGCGGGTCCTGGGCCAGCAGCGTAGATTGTTGCCAATAAAGACGTGTTAATGGCCAATCAGAATCGAGAAATTTGCATGCCGTTGTATAAAATTTGTTACTCACATTTTACCCATTCACTCACACATTCACTCAAACATTCACACACCGACAGCGGAGGCAACCATGCAAGGTGTCAACCTGCTCATCGGGAGCAATTAGGGGTTAAGTGTCTTGCTCAAGGACACATCGACACGCTGCCCGGGATGAGCGGGAATCAAACCGGGAACCTCCGGATTGCCAGACGACTGCTCTACCTCCCGAGCCACTGTCGCCCCTGAATACATATATACTAAATACTCTTTACACTCTTGAAGGAATCTATGTTTTTCAATGTGTATATAATGTATGTATTGGTGGGTGACAGCATCTACTCAGACGGATCTATAGATCTTAAAAGTAGCCAGCAGCCAGTGTGTGTCTCCACGGTAGCAAGCAGGGTGTGTGAATGCCAAGGTCGTCAGCAGGTTTGTAACCAAAAGATTGATAAGCACTGAGAGCAGGCAGGTTTGGTAAGAGAGAACTAGGGGGATAGTTTGACATCGATAGAACGGACGTTTAGTGTGCTAAAGGTGAAGAGCAGTTGCCATGGGAGTGTGTCACGTAGTAACGAGAAGAGGGGGCGGCCCGTTGCTATGGGGAGAATGTTATGAGGTGTGAGTTTCTTCCTGGATAAGTTAGACTGAGACACGACGCACAATCGAGCAGACGAGTTGATCAGAGACTTTCATTCCTCCTCACCCTCGCCGGCTACAACGAGGGCCCAGAACCAGTGGACTCATGAGAGAAGAGACGGTGGAGAATAATGAATTTAGTTTTCCTTCAAAGACTGGTCAAGGACATTACAGAACAGTGTTTCCATCTGGTACAGAGGCTATGTTTATGAAAATAAACATGAGGATCTAAGGAAAGAGATCACGTTGCAGTGTCGTTTCTTATGACTAGCGGATGTACTAACAGGGGTTGATACAGTGGGTGACAGCCAATGGGAAGTATTGAAAACAAACACAACGCAGAACAGGTGCATTATACTGACCAACAGTACTGCTCTGTGACTTGTTTTAACATGATGAATTATACTGACCAGAACAGTAGTACGCCATAATACGTCAATGGAAGTGGACTTGTATTATGACCTCTGGATACGAGCTATAATCTAGTGTTGGCTGGATGGACCAGACTTGTAAGTAGGAGAAATTGCATGCAAAATGTCTGTTGGTTGACAATAAGAACAACATTTAATTATACCGTCCTCATCATTTAAGAAGAAACACTCAAGTTATTAATCCTTCCACCTCATACTTTTACTTTACTGTTAGTACATTAAGTACCTTTATACTTTCAGTGTATGTGTGTGTGTACTGTATGTATTAAAGGATATCCACCACACCACACAGGAGTCAGTGAAGGCCAGCACTATGTCACACAACAACCTGCTGTCGCCTCGGTCCTGAAGAGACAGACACCACACGTTAGATACACACATACACACACTAGGGCTGGGCGATTAATTTAATTTCAATTTCAATTACGATCTTGGCTTCCCACGATCATGAAAACACAATAATCGAGATAAAACGATTATTGTGCCGCATGCCGTCTTGCTCTTATTTTGTCTTGTGTTGAAAATGCAGTGTACCTTCACACATCCCCCCCAGGGTGTGTCTCAAGTTATTTTGAAGTGCATAGTAATAAAGACAACTTGTAGAAGTTGACAGAAAAGCACACACACACACACACACACACACACACACACACACACACACACACACACACACACACACACACACACACACACACACACACACACACACACACACACACACACACACACACACACACACACACACACACACACACACACACACACACACACACACACACACACACACACACACTCAGAGTGCTATAGTACTCACAGCGTTGACTCTCAGGATTCCCTCCACGATGGAGAACACCAGATACAGAAGACCTACTCCTACCACTCTATGAAGCAATGCTCCTAACCTGGGCCTGGTAGAGAGACAGAGAGAGAGACAGACAGAGAGAGGGAGAGAGAGATCGAGAGAGAGATCGAGAGATTGAGAGAGAGAGAGAGAGATGTCCAAATGTCCACCAGGCAGCACGCCTGATACACACACTAGACTAGAGGATGACATCTTTTCGGGATTGAAAAGATGTCATCCTCTAACACACACACACACACCCACATAGACACACACCAACATATACACACAGACACACACATACACACACACACACACACTGACCACTCTCCTTATAATTATTAGCATTAGCATGCTAACACTAACACACAGACAAACACACTGACCGACATAATGACCACTCTCCAATCATAATTAGCATGCTAACACTAGATGGTAATAGGAAGCATTGGAAGGGTGATAGGAAGCAAGCTAGGAAGCATAGGACAGATGTTAGGAAGCATAGGAAGGGTTATGGTAAGCATAGGAACCATGTTAGGAAGCATAGGAAGGATGCTAGGAAGCATCAGAAGGGTTATAAGTAGGGATGTCCGATATTATCGGCCTACCGACGATATTATCGGCCGATATCGGCATTAACACTTTGAGCGCCACGCCCGAGATTTCTCGGGTTTACTCACGAGAATTCTCTTTTTTTTTTTTTTTATTCGCGATCTGAAATCATATTGCATCAAGCGAGCCTACCGTTGGATATACAGTCACCCCAGATTTTACATCTCACTGATGCAGCCGGGGTTACCAGAGTTCATTCTGGAGCCGCTGAGCCGCGGGGAATCATGTGTTCTACTGTATACACGGTTGATCAATACAATTATCGATTTTTTCTAATGGTGATCAGGAATTGGAATATACCATTTGGCTACCATCTGATGTCAGGTAAGGAATCTATGTTATCAGTCTTAGGATAATCAGACTCGTTTTTACGGATATATAAGCGTTTCCACTATATGTGATATTGCTGTTTCACTGTAAAAGCCATCAGGAAATAAGAGCAGCGATTATCAGTGCGCGGCACAAGCATGCATGCGCACACATATACTATCGATCATCTAGCGTTTATTTGAAAACGATTCATAAATAGGCCGACAAATGACAACTTTCTGGAATATTCCAGTAAAAGGCGATTATTATAGAATGGGTGGTTTTTTCCACGAAAACGAGTGATTTTCGAAATGCTATCAAACGGAAATTAAGCGATAAAAAAAACAATCTGCCTTGACAATGTTGACTGGAAAATGAGTCTTTGATAAGCAACGGGCAGATTAGACACATAGCCATAATTTAAAACATAGATTAGGCGATATTAAGTTAACATTGGAGTGGGTTTGGGCATCAAGGGGGTAAAAAGGAAAACACGGCGTGGCATCCAAAGTGTTAAAATGTGATATCGGAAAATATCGGTATCGGTTTTCAATATTTCTTTTTTTTTACATTTCTATAACCTTTATTTACCCAGGCAAGCAAGTAAGAACAAATTCTGATTTTATATATTGTAAAAAGTATGCATAATGTTGTGTTAATTACACAACAAGAAATATGTAATGTTAAGGGGGGGGACCCTGCATATATCGGTATCGGTTGATATCGGTATCGGAAATTAAGAGTTGGACAATATCGGTATAGGTAAAAAAGCCAATATCGAGCATCCCTAGTTATAAGAAGCATAGAAAACATGTTAGGATGCATAGGAACGGATGTTAGGAAGCATAGGAAGGATGGTAGGAAGGGGCAGAGCAGAGCAGCTAAGTGTGAGTGAATTATTAAATTAATTAATGGAATAAGTGAGTGAGTTAGCGACACTTCCGTCAAATAAAAGTGACACCGGTGCATCTGTGACATGTAACAAGATGTGTATTGTTCACATCTATTATCACACAGCGTTTAAAGACGAGGGTGGAGGAAGGGAGGAGGACTTACTTGACGATGCCGTATCCCAGACTAGCGATGATGACCAGCACTCTGGCAAGAGTCCTCTTCACCGCCGACAACACCTCCGCAAAGACCACTGCTCCATGAACTACAAATACCACAATACATACGGTTAGAACTACAAACACCACTGCTCCATGGACTACAAATACCACAATACATATGGTTAGAACTACAAACACCACTGATGCATGGACTACAAACACCACTGATCTACAAATACCAGTGTGTGTGTTTGTGTGTGAGTGCGTGTGTGTGTGTGTGTGTGTGAGTGCGTGTGTGTGTGTGTGTGTGTGTGTGTGTGTGCGTGTGCGTGTGCGTGTGTGTGTGTGTGTGTGTGTGTGTGTGTGTGTGTGTGTGTGTGTGTGTGTGTGTGCGTGTGTGTGTGTACCTGATAGATGTTGGTGACAATTAAAGAAGGCCACAGGCCGAAATGTTGTGTTAAATTGAATTAAACTTGGGAACACTGCAGACGGTGTGCTGACTTCTTTTTACAACTTTACATACCTGATAGTCCATCATATCTGATGCTCTGGTACTCTGCATAGTAAACTGCCTTCTCCAACATGCCCAGGAAGATCACACCTCCGATCCAGAACTGGATCCTCAGAAGGTCTCTCCAGTAGCAGGCAGACAGTACTAGCCAGAACACAGCCAGTAATACGTACACTATACACATTATCATGTAGAACTAGACAGAGGGAGAGAGAGAGAGAGAGAGAGAGAGAGAGAGAGAGAGAGAGAGAGAGAGAGAGAGAGAGAGAGAGAGAGAGAGACAGTACAGCAGTCATGTGTTAGGGCAATGGTGGCATAACAATACAGCAGTCATGTGTCAGGGTTAGGCTTGAACAATAGTTCAGTGATCATGTGTTAGGGTCAGGCTTGAACAACAGTACAGCGGTCGATCATTCGATTCTTCTGAGTCGGCTAAAGAATCATGTTGGCATTCAGGGTCACGCACTCGCTTGGTTTAAATCTTATTTAACTGATAGAACACACTGCGTGGTCTATAATGATTTAACATTTGAGACCCTCCCAGTGCAATGCGGTGTCCCACAAGGCTCTGTTCTGGGCCCTTTGCTATTTTCGATTTACATGCTACCCCTCGGCAATATCATACGCAAATTTGGCATACACTTTCATTTTTACGCTGATGACACCCAATTATACATACCTATCACTGGAGGTTTCTCTATGACAACACGTGAAATACAAATTCACTCATAATTCATAATTATTATTAATTTACATATATATATATATTTTTTTTTAATTATTATTATTATTATTTTTATTAGAAAAGTTTTCCTCTGTAAAAAAAATATGACAGAGAATTTTTTTTTCTTCAAAAATGGCCAAAATTGACAGCTCTGAGCAGGCCTGCACTGCAGTAATGACTGCAGTAATATTCGTGCAGAATACTTCACAGGTTGACCCAATGTTAAATAAATAATAAATAATAGCCTATCAAAATAGGCTATTAACTTCATCTAAGCACGGTCTGTGCAGTTAAACTCTTGCCATTGAATGGAGGATTTAATGATTGACAGCCCTTGACATCCAATACACGGAGGTTGAATGATTGGCAGCCTTGCAAATCCAATCAGAGTATGGCTCCTACGACTGCAGCTCTGTAGCTACACAGCTGTTTCTCCCCTCGCGGGATTGATTGATTGATTGAACATTTTATTAAAAGAGCACTGAGAGCAGCCACGTTCGAAACCTCTATATTAGTGTATCTAACATTTAGCACATTAATAGCGGGACATTTACTGAGGACCAGCACAACACACATGTGGATATTATGATTTAACAAGTCTATCTGTCCAGGAGGATGACAACATTATTGCAGGTACTGTAAGCATAAGCAGGCAGCCTAGCAGTTTCTAGCTTGGATGCTAATAACTACTAACGTTATCACGCTAGCTTGGATGTAATGTATCACGTTGGCTGCTGGCTGCTAATGCAACCTGCAGATAATATTTGCATGTGCACTGTGTTAGTGGTGAATGAATGAATGAATGTTGCCGCTAGCTTGTGGCTAGGCTAGCGTACTTTGCTGATGCACGGCTGATCTAGTGCCTCTGTGGCTCTGCTGATTTGTCACGGTGAGATTCATGTGGTGGAACATTGGTGTGCTCTTATGAATGAGAACTGCTATCTTGTCTGTTGTGTGTGGGTTTGTGTCTGAAACGACCGGTGGCTTGTGTGTGTTGCGTGAGATGCAGAAGTAAACATTGCCAGGCATTGTAGTTCTCGGACCGCTTTCAAGTATTAACATCACTAACATGTCACAAAAGCATGTAAAATGTAAAACGTTAGGTTGGCAATAGGTTAGCAATAGGTTCAAAGTGTCATTATATCGTTTTAAGTTTTCGATTTGCGATCGTCTATCCAAGCCGGAACCGGAAATGGCCATTTTTAACCATGGGAATTGTAGTTTTTTTGCAGCCATTTTGTAGAGGACATTCATAGCTGTCGGCCAGCGTTGTAATTTCTCGATCTACACTTCCTGTCACATACTATGGTGGTTCAAAGTTCAGCGTTCTGAATGAATCATATCAATAATTGTTATGATTCACGATAATAAGCCACAAAAGGTAACGTTTTTGACAAATATTGAAACGCAGTCAGTTTTTCCTCACTATTGTTAACATGTAGGAACAATTAGATCTGAAATTAGTTTCAAAACGGTTACACTGTGGGGGAAATAAAAAAGTACAGTCGATTACAGTAGATATCAGTATCTGTTATTATGCACGCCTGGTGATACTAAATCCAAATTGAACTCGGGCATTTGAAAGATACTATATGTATATATATATAAATGTGCGAATTGGCTATAATAAGGTAATGTATAAGCATATATTCTATATTCTATAATAATATTTCAAATTGCATTGGTCCGGATGGAAGAATTCAGTACTGTATATACAGAACCTTCGGTTTGATAATCTTCCCTTTATTAATTTCCTTCGATTTTTTGTACACATGATCTCAAGAGGGTACTGAACGAGGTCAGTGGTAGTTTTTTAAGTTTGGTCATTATTATCATGGTGTTATTCACTGTCAAAGATGCAAAGAAAAATCATAATTCATATTTCCCTTTGTTTCATCACAATTTAAGCAAGCCTAGTAATAGACACAATATTTCTGACACTGTGAATACATTCACTGAGGTCCATAGATGTACCTAGATACCAAGAATATGCAAATAGCCCTTGTAAAAGTGGAGCAATATTCCATTTACCTAGGTATACATTTTATGCGGATTTTCACCTGGGGTGGAACAGGCTTTAGTATGTATATTGATATTAATATTAATATTAATTAATTGATTGATTGGTGTTGGTATTAATATTAATATATAGTGTATATTAATATTATGTTTTCATCTGTGTACTGTCCACTGACCACTGACACACACAGTGGGGGATGTTTTAAAAATATAATTTAATATATAATATAATATAATAATTTGTGCTTCACCTAAAAATTTGGTCACCAGCCTCCACTGATACCTATTAAGCCAAACGATTCCTCCCAATTACAAAATCTTGAGGCCTGCTTACCATTAAAAAGTGGATGTCGCAAAACGTTCTACTCCTTAATGCAGATACAACTGAGATGTTAAAGGGGAACTATTTTACTATTTCTTTCACTATTTGGGCACTTTTACACAATTCCTGTGAGTTTATGGAACACCTCTGTAATTTTTTTTTTTTTTATTCATTGTTTTGTATTTCTAATCAAGTACTCAAAAACAGCATTTTTCTACCTCAAGATCTTAAGCCGTTTTGAGCCTGGGCTCCAACCACTGTGTGGCCTGATGCCACATGGGGCCACATTATTATGTAGCTGAGTCTCTCTGACATCACAAATCAGCACATTTTCAGATGACTCAGTTCAGTGAGGGTGAATATTGTGAGAGGAGAATTGGAAGAATGCGCCAATATGAGAATTAGAGACATAGATCATATTAATATAAGTCCAGCTAGCTAGGAAACAATGCTAAACACTGAAAAAGGCCATTTATAAGATAGTTCCCCTTAATCACTGGACCACCAAACCACAGAGGCCTGTTTGAGGACATCTCCCTCAACTTTGATACTTGTCATGCATCTCAAGGCTCCACCATAAAAAAACTCTGAGTCATTTTTTATTCCTCCCTCTCCTTTAACACTTTCAGAACCCTTGATTAAGCTTATCAATGACTCGTTTGCAGTCAACATTGTCTAAGCGGATTGTTTTTTTATCGTTTCATTTTCGTTTTATAGCATTTTGAAAAGCCCTCGTTTTCAAGGAAAATATAAAGATTCCATGATAAAAAGACATTTACTGGAATATTCTAGAATACACAAAAACGTTGTCATTTTTCGGCCTATTTATGAATAGTTTTCAAATAAACGCTAGATTATCGATAGTATATGTGTACGTATGCACGCTAGTGGTCTGCAAGGGCCTTGAAATAAAGCCCGAGCCCTGCCCGAGCCCGTGAACTTCAGGCCCTGCCCGAAAATAAGCCCGACTGTAAATAATATTTTAAGCCCTAGCCCGCGTGAAAACCCGAAAAAAAATTATTATTATTATTATTAAAATATAATTTTTTTTGTATTTGTTTTAAATATTCTAAACACTTTATATATTAACTTAATAAATAAACAAAAACGAAAATGTCCAATAGGTCTGCCTAAATAACGCATATCACGCTGAAAACTAAGAAGCATTTATGCCTCCCTCCCAGTGCTCGCTTATAGAGCAGCCTCGTAAAACGTATTGAAGGCTATAGAATCTTCTTTGACACACACGCACACACACACACACGACACACAATAGCCTACTCAGTCACTATACAAACAAACAGAAATCAGATTTCGAGCAGAGCAACCTAATGAAAAGCACAACAAAACAGGTAGCGACCCAGCAAATAATAAACATCACTCACCATGACGTCAGCAACGTGTTGAACAACTTTAACAAAACTTCGCCAAACGGCTACATACATCCAAGTACAAATAAAACGTTCGCCAACTGGCTATATTCCAACACAACCAATCGAGTTGTCTCCGGCCTGAGTTCTCCCTGCGCGCTGCGGTAATTACATCCAAATGTTTCTCTGATGACAGCTTGGCGCAAAAGAGAAAACGAATCTTAAGGAAAACGAAGGTTATCCTATAACCCTAGTTATATGAAGAAAAAAAAAGCAATATACATAAAAAAAAAAAAAAAAAACGGCAGTGCCCGGGACCGGCCGAGCCCGAATAATTTATTAAAAAAAAAGCCCTACCCAGCCCGAACCCGCCGGGCCGGGCCCCGTCGGGCCTGGGCAAGGTTGCAGTGCACTAATGCACGCTATAGACGCGAGCTGAAAAATCGATTCTCTTATTTCCTCATCAGCGATTGCCACATCACACATAGGGCAAACGCTGAGATCTCAGCGAATACAACTCTGATTATCCCAAGACTGGTCAAATAGATTCCTTACCTCAGATCAGATGTTCTCCAAAAAGATTATTCCAATTCCTGATCGCCATTCCAAATATTGATCACGCTTATTGATTGATTATTGGCTGCTGTGAATATATATTCCAGGCTGATTCCCGTCCCGCGAGCAGATCCCTCTTGATCACACTTCTCGCCAGCACAAGGAGCGAGTTGGCTCCCCCCCCAGAGATCTACACATCCCAGGTCAGTCTAAGCGATTGACCTGCAGTTACACAGGGATAGACGATAGGGGGTGCTTTTTTCCAATCTGAGCTCCTGTAGTGTACCAACGGGAGACTCGGTTGATGAAATATGAATTCAGATTGCTAATAAAAGAATAAAACGATATTTGTCGTTGTGGGCATTCAACGGGCGGGCTGATAAAACGAGATATGTCGTCCGTGGCACTGAAAGGGTTAATGCACACGTAAAAAATTTCACCAAAATTGCCTTCTTTCATCTTCGTAATATCGCAAAAATTCGCCCCATTTTAACTCTGGCTGATGCTGAAACCCTAATTCATGCTTTTGTCTCATCACGTCTAGACTACTGTAACTACCTAATTCAAGCATCAAAAATCTTCAAGCCGTGCAAAATGCGGCTGCACGGATACTAACTAAAACTAGAAAATTTGATCACATCACACCAGTTTTGTCCGCCTTACACTGGCTTCCTATTCAAGCCAAATCTGACTTTAAAGTGCTACTCCTCACCTACAACATTTTTTTTTTAACTTAATATTTTTTTTTTTTTTTCAACAACATAGACAATACAGTTCAACATACAAAATTATAAAGACATAGTATCAAAAATAAATAAAAATAAAAAACAAATAGACAAAAATGAGAAAAGAAAAAAGGGTGAAATGGGTCCATTCTATATTTACATTGTTTATTTACATTTACATTTATTTTCTTGTTTCCTTTTCATTCTTCTGTGATGTTGTTCTTTTTCTTCCTATATTCCTCCCACTTTTCCCATTTTGACTCAAATTTTCTGACATCCCCAGAATATGTGTGTGATTCGCTACTTCTTGTCCACATTTTCTCCAACATGGTTTCTGTGCTGGTGTGTAATTGCCCTGTATTTCTGGTGTTATAAAGAATCTAATTATGTTTTTCCACCCAAACTCCCTCCATATCCTTGATCCTGTGGTTGATTGTTGTATCTTACATGTGTGTTATACCATTCCTCCTCTGTTATCTCTATTTCTAACTCTTTCTCCCACTTTTCTTTTACATACAAGGTTGTAATTCCCTTACTGTCCATTATTGCCTGATATAGTGCTGATATAACCCTCCCGTTCCTTCCTTCATATGATTTTACCATTATCCTAATTACCCCATTCTGTTATTTGTCTCTGTCTTGTTTTATTGCTTTGTTATAGTAATCTCTAATCTGTAAATATCTAAAGTGGTCTCTATTCTCTAGTCCGAATCTTTCTTCTGCATCTCCCCTCCTTCTATCATTGTACATATTGCTGTTACCCCCCCCCCCCCCCCCCATCTTTTGAACCCATGGTCGTCTATCCCTGGTTTGAATTTGTTGTCGTGTGTTATCCATCTCAGTATCTTGGATTCTTTTTCTAGCTTGTATTTCTTTACTATTGTGTTCCATATGTTTATAGTGAATTTGGTAATTGGGTCCAGTAGTTGTTCCTGTCTTCTGAACAGCTCCCTATCTCCTATTAGTGCCTGCACTTCGAATCCCTGTCTTTTGGTTTCTATATCTTTCCATTTGGCTTCATAATTCACATTGCACCAGCATGCTACTGTCCTAAGCTGTGCTGCATAGTAATAGCCTTCTAAACTGGGTACTGCCATTCCTCCTTTCTCCTTTGGTAGTTGTAGAGTCACATATCTGATCCTTGGCCTTTCCCCCCCCCCAAATAAATCTTGATATCTGTCTATCCCATTCTCTGAATAGTTTTTTTTGGTATTAATATAGGTAAAGACTGAAATAGGTATAATAACCTTGGTAATATGTTCATCTTAATGATTTTGATCCTTGAGCTGAAATCTAGGGGCATTACTGTCCATCTTTCTAGGTCTCTCTTGATTTTCTGATTAATCTGTGTATAGTTTGCCTCGTATAGCCGCTCCACCCCTCTTGTAATGTTCACCCCTAAGTACTTGATCCTGTCCATGTCCCATTTAATTTTGTATTTTTCTTTGATCTCTATCGTTGGCATGACGAAGTCTGTGTCTTCGTCACGTTGAGTCTATACCCTGAGTAATATCCATATTCTGTCAGTAAATCCATCAGTGTCGGAAAGCTTATGTCTGGTTGTTTCATATATACTATCACGTCATCTGCGAACAGTCCCAATTTATGTTCTGTTCCCCTTATCTCCACCCCTTTGATGTCTTTGGTCTGTCTAATTAGTTGAGCCAGTGGTTCGATGAATACATCGAAGAGCGTCGGCGAAAGACAACAACCCTGTCTGGTAGCTCTCTCTAGTTTAATCCGGTCCGTCAGACTACCATTTACCTTAATCCTTGCCGTCGGTTCTTGATATAATGCCCTAATTGTTTTCATAGCGTTTTTGTCTAATGCAAATTTCTCCAATACTTTATATAGAAATATCCAGCTTACACTGTCGAATGCTTTTTCTGCATCTAGGCTAACTAATACTGCACTTCCTCCTTCCTTTTGTATCTCCTCTACCACCTGCACTGTCTTCCTTATGTTATCCTGTGTCTGCCTTCCTTTAATGAATCCGGTCTGGTCCTCATCTATAATATCTGTCATAAATGTCTCAAATCTTTTGGATATTATTGATGTATACATCTTGTAATCTACATTAAGTATGGACACAGGTCTGAAACTGCTACATAGTTCTCTATCTTTCCCTTCTTTGGGAATTGTAGTAATTATGGCTTCTTTCCATGAAGGTGGCATTGTGCCTTCTTTCATTGTGTGTCTGAATGCTGCTTCTAATATGGGGCTCAGTTCCTGTCTAAATGTTTTGTAGAATTCAAAGGGGAATCCGTCGCTACCCGGTGACTTACTGCTCTTTGCTTTACTGATCGCATTCCCCACTTCTTGTTCTGTAATCTCTGCATTTAATATTTCGTTCTGTTCCTTCCCTATCGATGGTAGATCTAATTTTCCTAAAAAATTCTCTATCTCCTCTTCTCCTGCCGCTATCGGTTGCGTGTATAGTTTCTTATAGTATTCTTCAAATGTCTTCTCTATTTCAGCTGGTTCTCTTAGTATTTTGTTTGTGTTCGTGTCCCTTATTGTGTGTATTGTGTTCAGTTTTTGTTGTGTCCTGATTCGTCTAGCTAAAAGTCTGGTCGCTCTCGGTCCTCCTTCATAGTATGTCTGTTTCATGTATCTAGCTTTCTTCTCTATTTCTGTCAGCAGTTCTTTGTTTATCTTTCCTCTAACTTCCTTTACCTTTCTAAGTGTCTTTTGGTTCTTTGAGCTTTGGTGTTCTTTCTCTAATTCTTTCAGTTTCTTTATCAAGTTCTGGTATGTCTCTATTCTGGCCTTCATGAGTAATGCTGTCTTTGCTATCAATTTTCCACGTATTACTACCTTTAGTGCATCCCATAAAATGTTTGGGTCTACCTCTCCATTATCATTTTCTTCTCTGTATCTAATTATGTCCCCTTTTACTTCATTAACCAAACCTTTATTATTTAATAGTCCTACATTCAGTCTCCAAATTGTATTTCTCCGCCTACTTTTAAGATTCACTGTCAGATATATTGCGCTATGGTCTGATATGTCCGTCACCCCTATCCTGCAGTCTTCTACCCTGTATCTGTCCCCTGTTGTCATGAGAAAATAGTCTATCCTTGAATATGTTGTGTGTGGATGCGAATAATGTGTGTATTCTGTATCTAGTGTGTGCATTTCTCTCCATATATCCATGATTCCTAATTCTGCCATTTGTATATTCATATATTTGATAATGTTTGTCCTCCATTTCTTTGTGCTTGTCGTGTCTATGTCATAGTTCAGTACTACATTAAAATCACCTGTACAGATTAGGACCCCTTCCCCTTCCATTGCTATGATATCAAAGATTGTTTCAAATAATATTTCTCACTTTCTGGTGGAGCATATACTGTACATTCACTAGAGTTACCATTTGACCTTCCATTTTCCCCTTGACCATTACATACCTCCCCTCTTTATCCCTTATTTCCCTGATCATTTCAAACTTCACTGTGTTCTTAATTAGTATAGCTACTCCTCTTCTAAGGTTCTGTTTAAAATAACTATAAAACAGATTCTCATACCCGAATCTCTTCAGCTTTTCATGTTCTTGTGATATTAGATGTGTTTCTTGTAAGAAGATAACCTGCGCCTCTTCTTTCTTAAGTTTCGTCATCACCTTACTCCTTTTAATCGGATTATTCATACCATTCACATTCAGCGACATAATTTTGATACCCTTAACTTGTGTCATATTTCTTTTCCACATGTTCTCCCGTTCTACCCATGTCACATACAATTATATTTGTGGTTGTAGCCACTGCTATCCCTGTCTGATTTACATACAATCTCTATCTTGGTAAGGTCTGACACTTCCAGTTTTCCTCGAATTAGGTTGTCTACATATTTGGTCATCGAGTCTCCTTCTATACCTTCTCTCAGTCCCCATATTCGTATATTATTTCTCCTCAACCTCCCCTCCAAGTCTGTTAGCTTTTCTCTCAACATATTTTGTTGTTCGAGCGTCGCCTTTAGAATTTCTTGTATTTCTGTATTCCATTCCTCCGTTTCAGCTGTCCTTCCTTCTAGCATCCTTATATCTTTCTCTTGTTCCTGTAGTTTTCCATAAATTGTCTCGAGTCTCTTATTTATTTCTTCTCTGAGCTCGTCCTGACCCTTCTTTAATTCTTTCCTGAGTCTGTCGATGTCGCTCCGAATGCTCTGCGTGTTAGCTTGGTTAGCTATTGCGCTAGCTTGTTGGTTAGCTATTGCGCTAGCTTGTATGCTAGTCTGTATGCTAGCTTGTAGCTCCGCTACCCAGGTGGGTATCTCTGGTCTGTCGCCCTGCGTCATGCTAGCTTGAATTACCTCCTGCGCCACCTCCTCGTGTTGATAACTTTCCTCCGGTGTTTGTACTTCTTCTGGGGTCCCTTTTCTCTCGCTTTTTCTTGTGTTCATCCTTCCTTTTCTCTTATATCCTTGAATTGTCACCTTTTATTTTGTTCTAGATAGTTTTACTTCCTTTTTTCGATATTCTTTGACCGGGAGCTCTTTTCTATGGTCGCTTACCCGAACATCTCAAACCGGAAGTCTCACCTACAAAAATTTGTATGGGCTCGCACCGCTCTGTCTATCCGATCTCATTTCTCGATACTCGCCCGCTCGTGCTCTGCGCTCACAAAATGCGGGGCTTCTATCGATTCCTAGGGTTAAAAAGAAATCCGTCTGCCACAGAGCCTTTGTCTACCGCGCTCCCTACCTGTGGAACAAATTACCTGCCATCGTCAGGGGTGCCTGCTCTGTTGAAGCTTTTAAATCCCTGCTTAAGACCCATCTTTTCTCTCTCTCCTTCAACCTACCCTGATCTCACCTGGTCAGGGACTGACCCTTAGATTAATCTGTCAAGTTTAGTTAGGATGTCTATTTGCTCCCATGTCTGCTTTTCTGCAGACATGGGAGAACCTTTTTAACCTCTGTCTCCATCTCAACCGGTCCCATGGAACAGCTTCATACCCCCTTCTGTCTGGCCTGCAGCGCTGAACCTTACCTGCTCTGCCCTGACCAATTCCGAGTGGTTCCTCCTGCCCCCGGGGCATATGGCCCTGAGCCATTGTCTTGTATCTCATCCTGTATACATACGCTTGCAGTAGTTCTTAGTTCCATCTATTACTTAATTTCACAATTTTCTTATATACTTTGATTCTACTGTCACCATGTATGCATATGCTCACTACATGTATTTATTGCTCCATCTCCGCCCACTACAAACATGGGAACTCTCTACCCCCCCCCCCCCAATCCCCCTCCCCCCCCCCCCCCCCCCATCTCCCCATCTCTCTGAGTGGTTGCCTCGTAGTGTTGACCAAGGTGGTGGATGTCTCGGGGTCTTGGCCAAGATTGCAGTGACGTGCACCACCGAGGCCATGGATCTGCTTCTTACCGTCTTCTGTCCGTGGTCTGTCAACGTGGTTTAGACGTTGAGTTCATTGCTGGGTTAAGTACTTCTATTCTATTCACATAATATGCTTACTACATATATCTATTCTATTCACATATATGCTTACCACATGTATCTATTGCTATGTCCGCCCATCCCAATCACGCAAACTGTCTAACGCCTGTCCCGTCTCCCTGTGAGTGGCTGTCTCGTGGTGATGACCGGAGTGGTGGACGTCCCGTGATGATGACCGGAAGGATGCGACCCTCTCTGCGCCACCCCCATGCCTCAAATAGATCCGCCATCAGCTCTATTTTTCAATCTTTCAAAATGTTCAGTTGCTATTGCATGCACTTATCTGTGTTTCATTACACATGTGTGCATGCTTACCAACTGTCTCACCTGTTTTATTGCAACACTACTATCACCGACATCTAAGAAGGGAGATCCCCCCTTGAACGGCCCTTCTAAGGTTTCTCTCCTCCACATTGCATGTGGTGCATTTTTTCCTATTGCTAGGTTTTAGTGAGTTTTTCCTTACCTTCGCGTGGGGTATGTCTGGGAGTGTTGCATTCATTTATTTAATTTATTTAAATTCTTTTGGACTTCATGCTGTTTTTGTTTTGTTCTTGATTTATTGTGATGTCTCTTCTTGACTCGTTTAAAGAAGACGTGTCCGGCCCATGGGGACATTAACGTGTGTTGTCGGGCCTTACAAATAAATTTGATTTGATTTGATTTATGTGTTTTTTATGAGGGTCAGATTGAACAACAGTACAGCAGTCATGTGTTAAGGTCAGGGTTGAATAACAGTACAGCGGTCATGTGTTAGGGTCAGGTTTGAACAAGTGTACAGCGGTCATGTGTTAGGGTCAGGGTTGAACAACAGTACAGCAGTCATGTGTTAGGGTCAGATTGAACAACAGTACAGCAGTCATGTGTTAGGGTCAGATTGAACAACAGTACAGCGGTCATGTGTTAGGGTCAGAGTTGAACAACAGTACAGCGATGTGTTAGGGTCAGGGTTGAACAACAGTACAGTGGTCATGTGTTAGGGTTAGGGTTGAACAACAGTACAGTGGTCATGTGTTCTCACCACCATGAGAGGCCACTCTGAAGCTGAGATGTAGTCATGAGGGCCTTTCATACTGATCTGAACTGGAGACACATAGACACAGTTAGACTGGGTACAAATACATTGTTGTGTGTGTTAGTGTGTGTATCATTACACTGTATCCTCCATGGTGTAGGGTGTGTGTGTGTGTACACGTGTGTGAGTCAGTGTGTGTGTGTGTGTGTGTGTATATACATGTTAGTCAGTGTGTGTGTGTGTGTGTGTGTGTGTGTGTGTGTGTGTGTTAGTCAGTATGTGTGTGTGTGTGTGTCATTACGTTGTATCCTCCATGGCAGTGATTCCCAACCTGGGGTCCGCGGACCCCCTGGGGTCCGCCAGGGGGCGCAGGGGGTCCGCCAGACCACAGATGATTTGAGGTCTTTTTTTTTAATTTTTTTTTTTAATTTTTAAAATTTAAAATTAAAAAAAAAAATTATTAGCATATTTTTATCATCAGAAGCATGAATAGTCTCTCCACTACAATAAAAAATAAAGATAAATAAATAAACATCTAGACATGATTTTTGAACGTTAACAGTAGGCTACCGGGTAGCCGCTAAAACGCGAATCAGTTGACTGTATCACTTTCTGTAGCTAGCCTAGCACGCTAGTTAACTTTCTCGGCTCGTCTGCAGTCAGCCGCCAGAGGCGAAAATGTGTGACAAACGAAAAGGAGATGACGGTAGCTCATCTGCAAAAAAAGTTAGGACCTACAGCAATCGCGAAAATTACATCACCATGGGCTTCACTGAGGGACCAGACAAACGACCTGAGTGTGTGATTTGTGGAGAAAAGTTGGCAAACTCGAGCCTGAAGCCCAGCAAGCTGAAGAGACATCAGGCGTCTAAGCACCCAGAAACCGTTGGGAAGGATCCAGACTTTTTTCGGAGGAAAGAACAGTCTCTCAAGGCGAACAAGCCTGTTGATGTTAGAGTAGCGTGGAGCAGGGGTGGCAGTGATTTACAGACGGCTACCGAAGCCTCCTTTGAGTGTTCGCTTTTAATTGCAAAAGCAAAGAAACCGCACAATATTGGCGAGCAGCTCATCAAACCAGCCTGCATCAAAATGGTTTAGAAACTGTGCGGCCCACAGGTGGCGGATAAACTAAAATCAGTACCACTCTCGAACAATGTAGTGAAAGACCGAATTGATAAGATGTCAAGTGATTGCGAGCAGCAGCTGTCAGAAAAGCTTAGAAAGGGTCCATTTGCCATACAACTTGATGAAACTACAACTGTCGCAGACGAGGCTGTGCTCATCGTTTATGTGCAATATATTGAAAATGAGGATCTGAAGCAGGACATTCTCATGTCAGTCAACCTTACTACCACCACTCGAGGTGAGGATATTTTTACTGCAGTGGATTCTTACTTCATTCAACATAAATGCAAACCGTTCACCATTAGGGCCTGATTTGAGAGGATGAATACAGGATTTGAATATTGGCCAAAATTTTGAAATACATATGGTGCAAGATTAGATTTGTTGATTGAAGGCACAAGTCAAAGAAGCATAGTGGGTCTAATTATGATGCATATGCCTGTGTATAAGCAGTTTGTTATTAAAATGACAAAAAAAAGGTATTAAACCCAGCTAGGACAGATTCTCTCTGCTACTGATTGGAATTTCCTGTCTCATATTTAGTTTAATTTGTTGCATTGATTTGTTCCATAAATGCAAACTGTTCACCATTAGGGACTGATTTGAGAGGATGAATACAGGATTTGAATATTGGCCAAACATTTTGAAATGCATATGGTGCAAGATGAGATTTGTTGATTGAAGGCACAAGTTAAAGAAGCATAGTGGGTCTAATTGTGATGCATATGCCTGTGTATAAGCAGTTTGTTATTAAAATGACAAAAAAAGGTATTAAACCCAGCTAGGACAGATTCTCTCTGCTACTGATTGGAATTTCCTGTCTCATATTTAGTTTAATTTGTTGCATTGATTTGTTCCATAAATGCAAACCGTTCACCATTAGGGCCTGATTTGAGAGGATGAATACAGCATTTGAATATTGGCCAAACATTTTGAAATGCATATGGTGCAAGATGAGATTTGTTGATTGAAGGCACAAGTCAAAGAAGCATAGTGGGTCTAATTGTGATGCATATGCCTGTGTATAAGCAGTTTGTTATTAAAATGAAAAAAAAAAAGTATTTTATGGTATCTTATTAGGAGGGGGTCCGCGAATTTCATCAGAGATGTTTGGGGGTCCCTGGGGGGAAAAAGGTTGGGAACCACTGCTCCATGGTGTTGTGAGTGTGTGTGTGTACGCACATATGTACGTACGCGTGTTAGTCAGTGTGTGTGTGTACATGTGTTAGTCAGTGTGTGTGTGTGCGTATGTGTTAGTCAGTATGTGTGTGTGTGTGTGTCATTACGTTGTATCCCCCATGGTGTGGGGGAGGGGCTGGGGGGGTCGATCTCTTTGATGTGTAATATAAACATGTAGGGCCCATCATCCCAGCTCTCTGCCACAGAGTCAAAACCTCTCTGTCTCTCTGCCTGCTGGGACACACACACACACACACACACACACACACATACACACACACACACGCGCACACACACACACACACACACACACACACAAACAACGTCAAACAACATTAGTATCACATGATAATATAAAGATAAAAACAAAACATTCTACCATGGCTACCACTGTAGTTCTAATGTTACCTTGGCTACCACTGTAGTAACTGTAGTACTAATGTTACCATGGCTACCACTGTAGTACTAATGTTACCATGACTACCACTGTAGTACTAATGTTACCATGACTACCACTATGTACTAATGTTACCATGGCTACTACTGTAGTACTAATGTTACCATGGATATCACTGTAGTACTAATGTTACCATGGCTACCACTGTAGTACTAATGTTACCATGGCTATTACTGTAGTACTGCTGTTACCATGGCTACTACTAGTACTTCTGTTACCATGGATACTACTCTAGTACTGCTGTTACTATGGCTACTAATGTAGTACTGCTGTTACTATGGATACTACTGTAGTACTAATGTTATCATGGCTACCACTGTAGTACTAATGTTACCATGGACACTACTGCAGTACTGCTATTACCATGGATACCACTGTAGTACTACTGTTACCATGGCTAATACTGTAGTACTGTTGTTACCATGGATACCACTGTAGTACTGCTGTGGCTACCACTGCAGTATTAATGTAATGTAGTAGCTACCACTGTAGTATTAATGATACCATGGCTAATACTGTAGTACTGCTGTTACCATGGCTAAAACTGTAGTACTGCTGTTACCATGGATACTACTGTAGTACTGATGCTACTATGGATACTACTGTAGTAGTAATGTTACCATGGATACTACTGTAGTACTGCTGTTACCATGGATACTACTGTAGTACTACTGTTACCATGGCAACAGGGTATTAGTAACTGACCTCTTTAGGAACCACAGCATTCTTCCCCTCAGACTGTACTGCCTGCTCCTTCTCTGTTGCAACCTGAGAGACATTAAACAATGGCATGCACATTTCTTGATTCTGATTGGCTGAAACACTTCTTTCAGACGTTGTTATTTCTCATAACACACTCGAACCCGCCCACAACCGAATTACCTTTTTTCCGAATCACTCCGCCGTTCGTGTTTTTATGAATGAAACCAAGATGGCGGACAATAATCTTTATGAATGGATGTATTGATATCGTCATAACGACTCATTCAAAAACGATAAAGTCACGTGGAATGTGTTAGTTGCTTACACAATGTTGGATTATGTAATTGAGCTGTACTGTATTGTACCCATTCTGCAATCTGTTAATAAAATTTTCAATCAATCAATCAACTAACAACCGGTAACTTCACTGTTAGATGGCATGCTTTGTAGCAACCTGCCTCTGCAAAAGGACACTGTCGCACGAAGCGATTTCACTGGATGTCCTGGACACAATGGAAGTATGGATATATTCGTAACGAATAATTAAAAAAAGATACCGTTAACTGGAAGTTAGTTGTTTACACAATGTTGGATTATGTAATTGGTTTGTCATGACCCATTATCAAAACAATAATACATCGCAGGATTTATATGAAGTTTGTTGTTAGATGGCATGCTTTGAAGCACCGCACCTGCTTCTAGACACGGAGGCAACTTTTCATAATTTTTTTTGGACCTACTTTTTCTGCGGATGGTTTTGTGAATAAATCTCCATTATGCTTCAATTACTGTGTGTTTATTGTATAGCAATAAGGTTGGATGAATTCGGCCATTGTATAAAAGACATTACATCACTTGAAGTTGTCGTGTTATATGAATTAGATCATGCATATGGGGGTCTAACGACCCTCGGCTAACGCCTTGGACCCAACACCCCTAGGCATGATCTAATTCGTATAACACACTCCTGCGCATGATGTAATGCTTAATTACGACAGAGAGAGAGAGATACATTAAGACACAGAGAGAGGGAGAGTGAGAAAGAAAGAGATACATTAAAGGTCCCATGCATTATAAATGTCATTTTTCAGTCTCTAGCATTGTATTATAGTAATAGGAGTTCGTATCAATGTGTTTTAGGGTCTAAATACCATATTGGCGAATTGCTCCGTTTCAGCCCACCCCCTCTGTGCCTCTAGTAAATCGGGTCATTTTGATTTGAAGTCCCTGAGCACGTCACTGAGCGCTGTGGATAGACACAGTGATGCGATTGGCTCTGTGGTTGGAGCTAATGCCCGCCCCCATTCTACCTAGACTAGACAGCGAGTGGGGCTGCGGGGCCGAGAGGAAGAGAGAGCCGAGAGGGAGCCGAGAGAAAGGAAGAGAGAGGGAGGGAGGGAGAGAGAGGGGGCACTTGGGGGGGGGGGGGGGACCTGCCGCACGGAGGTCCGCGCGACACACACCTCCGAACGGGAGAGTGATAGAAAGAAAAAAAGGAAGAGAGAGGGAGGGAGGGAGAGAGAGGGGGCACTTGGGGGGGGGGGGGGACCTGCCGCACGGAAGTCCGCGCGACACACACCTCCGAACGGGAGAGTGATAGAAAGAAAAAAAGGAAGAGAGAGGGAGGGAGGGAGAGAGAGAGAGAGAGAGAGAGAGAGAGAGAGAGAGTGAGGTAGAGGTATAGAAAGACCCCCACCCTGTTCTCCTTCACACCATCTAATAA